>NW_008355789.1:92714-108778 GCF_000622305.1 Nannospalax galili | reverse complement strand
ATAAATTCTGTTCTTCCTCTGGGAAGCGTCTCACTGTTGTGTTTTCTGCGTGTGTGTGTGTGTGTGTGTGTGTGTGTGTGTGTGTTTCACAGGGAGGAGGGAGGCGGCTGTGGGGGGAGGATTCTTAAAGGGCCAGAGAATAAATATTTTAGATTTGTGAGCCAGACTTAGCCTCAAGGTTGCAGAATGAAAGCACCTATTTAAATAAATAGGTGAGCCTGTGTTCTAGTAACTGTTTATAAAAGCAGGCTCCAGTCCACTGGCCATAATGCCCTGACCTAGTACACACTAAGGCCACAGCCCAGTAACAGTCTCTTCCTACCCACTGCCAACAGATACAGGGTGCCCACAGACTATGTACTCACTGTGACCTCTTAGGGCAAGGTATAAGGGTCAGGGGTTAGAGCAGGAAGAGCCCCAGGGCCAGAAGCTGCCCTCCTCACTCTCACTCACAGCACTCAAGTGGGGGACACTCACCTGCGGCAGGAGGCTCTCCTGGGGTCACTGCTGCTCCTCTTTCTCCTCTGGGGGGGGGTCGCTCTTGGTCTAGCTGCCACACCTGGAGCCCCTTCCCCAGCAGGAAACCCCCAGAGCAAGGGGGTGGAGTGAATGGTACTGAACTGCCCCAAGGACAAGCCAACAGACAGGTGACACCCTGGAGAAAGTGAGGTGGCCTGATGGGGGAGGTGGTGTAATTCAGCACCTGGAGCCAGAGGCCAAGGAAAGGCCAGGCTGATAGGACCCTAGACCTGTGAGGCTGAGCCCTACTGGACCCCACCCCAATGGGAGATACACATGGTGGGGCCTGCCTAGCCTCCCCACCCCACCACCTGTCCCCCTGCAGGTGGCACGGGGCAATAAGATCTCAAGTTCCTGGATGGGGCTGGTCCATGGACTCTCCAGTTACACTAAAAGTGAGACCAAGGAAGATGGTATCGAGGCCATGCAGACACAGCAGGGGTTCATCCAACATTGATGCCAGCCCCGGATTGCCCCAGAGCCCCTTTGAGCAGAAGTGGGATCCCAGGTCTCAGTACCTTTGGGACCAACTCCCCAGCAAGGAAGGGTCCTCTGCCCTGCAACTCACTGCCCAAGGTCACATGGGGACAGGTCAGTCCAGTGATTGAATTAGGCCGCTCTGGCAGATCCCTGGGGTGGTGCACAGCCTTGCTTACTAATCAAGTGTATTTTAGACTACTGGTTGGAACAAACTCCCAGGAAAAAGCAAGCTCCTGGCTCTCATCACACCTAGTTTTGGACTCAAGGAAAGAACACTACCTGTCCTGCCACACATCCCAATCCTATCCCCCCGCTTCCTTGAAATGCAGAGACAAAAGAAAGGACTGGCCAGTCTCTCCCTCCCCCTTCTATTTTTCCGTATATGTTTTCCACTCAATACATACCATGAGCACATGTGGCCACCCTGGTAGCACACATACCTATCCCGAAAGACACACCAACTCATCCATATGCACTGGGTATGTACACACCTCAGAAGTACTTAATGCTGCAGCACACTCAGCACACACACAGATGCATACATTCATGAAAGCTTTCTCCCAAAAGAGCCCAATCCTCATTGCTTATGTTCTGTGACAACTGGAGATGGACAGGAGAGATACCACTCAGAATGTGGAGAAAGGGCCTCACTGACAAGCCATGGTTCTCCTGGTTGCACTGATGCTGTTGCACTGAGCTGCAGTGCCAGGGTGCATGGAAGCAGAGCCAGGCTAGGAATTGGTCTTTGCTGAGGAACAGGTACCTTTGTAAAGAGATAACCCCAGGCCTACCATTACCCCGCTTGCCCTGACTCCAAAGATGCCCCAGACTCTGTGATCTCATCACCTGACCTGAACTCTGTGCCCCTGACTCTTACATTGATTCTGATCTGCTGGCACAGTTCTCTAGTAGGATTCATCTTCAGACATCTCCCTCTTGGGGCAACAGCACTGACAGGCTGGTCACCAAAGTTTGCTGACTGCCCCAAAAAGCTCAACACACACATCAATAGCTTTCTTTATTCATCACCGGATCAGACACTAGAACACCTGCCAAAGCCGTAGAGGTAGGCTGACTGGGGATGTGTTCTTGGGCCTGGACTTGGATACTGTGGCTTCAGGAAAATCCTTATGGCTCAAGATAGAGAGAAAAGAAATCAGATTCCTCCCCCAACACACTGCCCTTTAAATAGATCCTCCTAACTCCCTGTGTCATGAATTCCATTTGCTCCTCTCACTGAAGTAGACCTGGTCCTGGCCTGATAAAAATCCATCAAAGAAAGCACAGCAAGCCCTCCTTGGGAGACCTGTCCTGCCCAGCAAGCCCTGAGCTGGCTGTCAGGGGCAAGCTCTCAATCCTGCCAGCCCTATTTCATCCCTCCACCCTGGCCTTACCAATCACAGACACAGGAGGCAGGAGACTGGGATGGAGAGGGATGATAGAGAGAGTCTGAGTATATTTTGTGCTGGTTTGCTGTCTGATGGGGGAGTTGGTCCTGACTCTTACCGTTGTGTAGAGGGTTCTAATGTTCCCACACTGTCACTGTCAACACCGTCCAGTCTTCTGGTGTCACCAGTCATACATGGAAAGCTGAGCTCGCAATGCTGTTTTACTACACATTTATTTGAACAGAGATGAGTTTTAGCACTGTGTTGTAACCGTTTTAATTTTTCTGTCACTTCTCTGGGCCTTCCACGTAAGACCCATGCCCGTTACCTAACTCCCCAGAGTTAAGATTAAATCTTTTGGAAAAATAGTAAACGGTCAGAAGTACAAAAAAGAAAAGAAAGACTAGCATCTGAAGAAATTAATGACAGAAAAGAATGCCCCTCCCTCCCACCACCAAGGGCTACGTGTATCAAAATAGAGCAGGCACAGAAAAAGTGTGTGGTATGTAAATGGCCCACAGAAAGACCTCAAGGCTGGGAGGCCCAGGGCCACTAAGTCTTTGACCTTTCTCTAGCTCTGGCTCACTTCCACCCTCCAAAGTGACTTTTTCCTTTACTAAATGATTCTTCTGTTACTATTCATGTGTATCTGTTCATAGCTTTGTTCAGGAACAAAAGAATCTAGAAATCCCAGCAGGAGTCCTCTGGACTTCAGTATCCATCTATTAGAAAGAGATGGCTCAGCAGTTAAGAGCACTGGCTGCTCTTGCAGAGAACCTGGGTTCAATTTCCTGCACCCACATGGCAGCTAACAACTGTTCACAACTCCAGTTTGACGGGAATCTGATGCCCTCTTCCAACCACTGCAGGCGTTGGACAACACTGGTGCATTTACACACATGCAAGCAATATACTCAATAATAAAATATTTTTTAAAAGAAATAGGAGTTTTAAGCAGAGAGCTCTTTCCCTGGTTAGAACTCTCTACCAGGTAAATGTTGGGGTTAGGAGTTCAAAGTGTCACAGGTAGGAAAGGAAAAGCAACCACCCGCATATACTCCATGACAACTTTCCATTAATCAATGATGGGTGTCTACGTGGAAGTCTACAGCAGCCAAACAACAGGGCCAAACAGCAGGGGAGCTTAAGTACTTTTGTATATGAAAACAAGGTCAGGTAGAGGGTTCAAGGCCTGTATTCCTCCTCATAGATAAGGGTCTCTGGAGGGCTTGTAGGCAAAGCAGGGTTTGCTTGTAGAAATTTATGGTTGGGGGGAGGCTGATGGTCTTGTTTGCCACGCAAGAATTGGACTAATGGAGGTATCCCTTCACCACCTACATCAGGAGGTCATGGGCCCACAGAACATGAGAACTAGCCTGGTGCTTACTCAACTAGTCCAGTCCAGCTCCTTCAACTTCGGGGGGTCAGCAACTTGCCCAGAGTCACAGTAGGATCTAAGAAGGGGGCACAGTCAAACCCTGGACTTCTGACTCCTCCCCACTCTCCTTCCAGCACATCTTCCTACTTCATAAATCCAAGTATACACAGTTAACAGCCCCATCACTGCATCTATGGAGAAGTTCCTTGTGAGCCCAAATGCCACATGGCTTGGCTCAGCCAAGCCCCCCCCCCCCCTTCAACTTCACAGCCCTTCCACCTTCTCTGAGGATTGTGAGCCTGCTGGCAAGTGGAGTTTGTTCACTGCTCTCACTCTCTGGGTCCCTCTAGTGGTTTCTCAAAGCAGTGACTAGGTCCAAGTCCCAAGATGGGGCTCTGTTTCAGTGTCTTATGTACTTGGGGATATCCCCCATCCTTCCTTCAAGGAACTGAACCTTGTCATCCATGTACTGTACAGTCCCAAGCCTCAGAATCTCCAGGTGATTCTGTTCTTCACCCCTGCCCCTGAGACCCTACAACGGTGCCCTTCTCACTCAGTGGTCCCACTGCTCTTCATTAGCCCCAGACTGCCCCCATCCATGCATCTTCACCTCTCTCAGCCACTTCCCTTCCTGCCCACCCTTCACACAGCTCCCAGGCACCTTGGGGGCAGGGCCTTCCTCAGCGACCACAACTATTCCTGTATCTGGAAATGAACTGGTTTTCAGATTTAACTGGACAGAAAGTCCTGATATCAATGGATGTCCCCTGCCATGTGCCAGGTGACAATTAAGAACTAACGATCGATCAAGTAGCACTCAGTGCCAGCCACTGTCCTAAGCACTCTGGATTTAGTTATTAAGCCTTACACAAGGTAACTCATGTAAATCCTCACCACCACCCTGTGAGGTAGGCAGGATTATTATAATCTGCATTGTAAAGGTTAGAAGGTGGAGGCTCACAGCAGTTAAATCTCTCTCCCAAGGTCACACTTGTACTGTGTAAGTGCTGTGAATGCTGTGAAAGAATAAACTTTCTGGAACACTGGGGAGCAGAAGTCATCTCTGAATGCTGGCTTCCCTTCCCTCCCCAGCCCTGCTCCTGGTCAATGGTAGATGGGTTTGCTGAAGCTGAGTCAGACTCACGAACCAAAGTTTTGAAAACAGAAGCACACATCTTGTTAGAGTTCAGTTCTCCTGGGACCATGAAGTGATCCTTAGAATGTAGAAGAACGGCTTTCACAATAAGAATTTAGCTACTTCCCCTGGGTCATAGCTCAGTCAGTAGAGTGCTTGCCTAGTATGTACAAAGACCTGGGTTTGAACCCCAGCACCACATAAATCAGGTGTGGTAATCCTGTAATTCCAGCACTTGGGAAATGAAGGCAGGAGGACCAGAGGTACAAGGTCATCCTAGACTACACGGCAATTTACCTGGGATACATGAGACCCTGCCTTCAGAAAAAATAAACAAATAAGACAAAAAAAGACTTCAGAATTTCAGTCACCTTGACAGAAACCTACCTGTGTAGAGAGCAATGGCACACTTTATTTCCAAACCAAGAGACCAAAGAAAGCCACACCGTCATACGTAGTAGAGAAGGCTAGCCTGGTTCTTTTGTCTCCTATGAACTTCGAGACAATTAAGAGAAGTGCTTCACTTCACCTAGTCCTATAGTGGACATGTGGTTTCTTTCTGCTAGTCTACAGGTCACCTGATAAGGCATACAAACAATATTTCATTAGATTCCCACAATAGCCCTTCCCTGTAGGTAGTCATCACTCTCCAGTTCATAGACGGTGAAACTGAGACTAAAGATAAACTATCTACTTAATACACTTCTTTGTTGCTTTACCTTTGTTTCCTTTTTAAAGTAGATGTATTTTATTTTTAATTATGTATGCATGTGTGGGAATGTACACAAGTGTAGGTGTCCATGGAGACCAGAAGAGGGCTTCAGATCTCCTGGAAGTGAGGGTATACGTGGTTGTGAGCAGCCTGATGTGGGTGCTGGGAACCAAACTTGGGTCCTCTGGAAGAACAAGATATGCCCTTAACTGCTGAGCCCTCTCTCTAGCCCTCCTTTATTTCTTTTTACAAGTGGAACATATCATTTTTATCATCCCCAAAGCACTAAGGAATCCCTCTTACTGAGATGTATTTATATATATAAGGTAAGAGGCAGAGCTGAGATGTGAACCCAGATCGCATGCCTTTCCTGCCATCTCAAAGATCTATTTTGTCAGGAGTCCCAGCTGTTCCTAGACATGTGGCATGTCACACTCCCTTCCTCTGCTACCTTATTCAAAACTTACTACAAAGCTACAGTTATCAAAACAGTAAGGTATTGGTATAAGATTAGGAATATAGAACAGAATTGAGAGTTCAGAAATTAACATACATCAATGGTTGACTGATTTTATTTTTTACAAGGGCACCATGTCCAGGCAGTAGGAAAAATAGTAGTCTCTTTAACCAACACATATATTTCCACATGTCAGACTATGGAGCTGGACCCTCACCTCATTATCACACACACAAATTTAAGATGGATTACTGACCTACAGATAGGTCTAAAACCTCAAAGCAAGAAAACAGGTAAGTTTCCATGACCTTAGATTTGGCAACAGATTATTTTCTTTGTTTTTGTTTGGTTTTGGTCTTTTTGAGACAAGGCCTCCCTGTAGCCCCAGCTGGCCTGGCTCTTGCAACGTAGACCAGGCTAGCCTTGATCTAGAAGAGACCTGCCTGCCTCTGCCTCCCAAGTCCTGGAACTAAAAGGCATGTACCACCATGCCCAGCTGGCAACAGAGTCTTAATGTATGACACCAAAAGAAACAAAGAAAAAATAGATAAACTGACCTTCCTTGAAATTGAAACCTATCAAGGAAGTAGGAAGACAGCCTACAGAGTGGGAGAAAAGATTTGTAAATGGCGCAGCTTGTAAAGCTTTAATATCCAGAATAATATACAACTAAACTCTACACCTGAACAATAAAATAAACTTGATTTAAAAATGGATGAGGGATGGGCATTTCTCCGCGGTATATGAATGGCCACCACACAAGAAAGCTACTGGCCCTGAACCTCATTTGTCTTTTGGAAATGCAAACTGAAACCACGATAGGGTACCACTGCATGCAGATAGGAACCGGAATAATGGCACAGAAATTAACAGGCATCTGTGAAGATGTGAGAAATGGGAACCCTTGTAGGTTGCTGGTAGAATACAAAATGATGCAGCCTTAGTAAGGAACTGATTTGGGTTTTTTTTTTAAATTTTATTATTTTTATTTTATGTGTACGTGTGTATTGCCTGCATGTAGGTAAGTGCACCCGTGTCGCGCAATGGGCGTGGAGGTCGGAAGAGGCTGTTGGATCCCCTGGGACTGGAATTATGGACAGTTGTTAGCTACCATGTGGGTGCTGGGATTCGAACCCAGGTCTTCTGTAAGAAGCCATCTCTCCAGCCCCCTGATCTTTGGTTCTTTAAAATAAGTCTAAGAATTAACATACGATCCAGGAACTCCACTCTGAAAACAGACTCAGATACGTGTGTACAACGATGTCACAAGAGCAGGGGCTGAAAGGTTGAACTAACAAGTTCCATCAGCAGACAAATGGATAAACAAAATGTGGCGTATGTATCCAATGGAAGAGTATTTTGTTGAAATCAGAAATGAAGTTCCCATACTTGGTATGACGTGAATAAACCTTGAAAGTGCTAAGCTAAGTGAAAGAAGCCAGACTCAAAAGGAAAAATACTGTATTCCACTTACACAAAATGTTCAGATGGTCAAATTCATAGAAATATAAGGTAGATTGGTGAGTACAAAGATTGTAGGGAAGGGTGAGTTCTTCCTTAATGGATAGAGTGTCTGTTCAGAGTGGCAAACATGTTTTGGGAATAGTGGTGACTGACTACATATGAATGTAACTGATGCCCCCAAACTGTACATTTAGAAATCATCGAAATTGCTCATTTTATATTACGTTTCTTACCACAATGAAAATATTCCATTTATATTGCTATTGCTAGCAGTGAACACTCAGAAATTTGGAACTTGTAAATTTTATTTATTATTGTGTATGTTATGTGTATGCATGATATGTGTGGGGGCCCAGTGCATGGCACGGCATGTGCGTGGAAGTCGAAGAACAGATTGCACAGTCAGTTCTCCTTGGGTTCCAGGGATGAAACTCAAGGTGTCAGGCTTGCATGGCAAGAGATTTTACTCCCTGAGCCATCTCACCAGCCTGGAAATTGGAATTTAAAGAAAAATTATCTAAGGTCCCTGTGGGAAGCCACTGCAGTTGTTAGATGGATGTGATGCACCTGCTAAAGTACCATCCAAGTGTTTGTGTTCACACCCATAGGTTAAGTTATTACAGCAGCCACTGTTCAGATGTTCTTGCTTCTTGCTGTTTGTATTTTTATAGTAGATGGAATCCCATTGAAACAGGCCAACAGCCCATGGAAAACAAATGATGCAGAGACCCAAAAGTTCATTGTTTTGCCACAATGGGAGGAAGATTATTCCACACCTACCACCCCCTCCAAGGCTCAGGGGCTTTTGCGAAAGAGGTTGGCAGAAAGAATGTAAGAGCCACGGGAATGGGTGGAGTGTTACCTGAAAGTGTCCTCCAACCACTATGCTGGCAAGCTATAGTCACACCTCTTTCCCATGCTCATCAAGGAGTGGAGAGGGGAGTCAGATACCCCTCCTACCCAGTCAACCTTAGCTGCATGTGGGGGAGGTGCTAAGGATACATAAGCCGAGAAAGCCATGAGGTGCCTCTCTCACTATTTTGTGTGGCTGTTGGGAAGTCACAGGATCTATATTTGAGTGTGGACTTTCCAGCGCAGCTGTAAATGGGGGGGGGGTGCCCACTCTTCTGTAAATAAACCCCCATCCTGTGCTCTGTTAGCAAGCCCAATAAACTAGTTAGGATTTTCAAGAAAAAAAAGTATCCATAATACTATCTAGAAATATGCAATACTTAAGGATAAATCTAAAAGAGAGTTAAGGATAGATGTTGGAAACCATAAAATAGTCTGAGAAATTCCAATGATTTAAATAAACAGACACATGTTCATGGGCTACAAGGTTTAATAAGCTCTCTCCAAATTGATCTACAAGTTGAATAACATCCCAACTCAAATCTAAGCAAGCTAGTTTTACTGATGTTGTTTGTTTTGGTTGAACTTTAAAACCTCATCAAATTAATACAAAATTAGGCTGGGCGTGGTGGTGTACACCTTTAATCCCAGCACTCAGGAGGCAGAGACAGGTGGATCTCTGTGAGTTCAAGGCCAGCCTGGTCTACATAGTGAGTTCCAGGACAGCTGGGCCTACAGGGAGACCCTGTCTCAAAAAGACCAAAAAAAAAAAAAAAAAAAAAAAAAGAAAGAAAAAAATATTAATACAAAATTGTGAAGTACCTGTAACAGTAAAACCAGCTTTGATAAAGAACCAAGTTGAAGGCCCTTAAACTATCTGATTCCAAGACTTATTATAAAGCTACAGAAATCAAGACAGTGTGCTATGGGCAAACAGATCAATGGAATGACTAGAAATTAAGTTAAAACAAGGACGGTTCACTTCTTTGTTCCCTAGGTCTCTCCCTTACTTTTTTTGGTCTTTTTGAGACAGGGTCTCCCTGCAGCCCCAGCTGTCCTGGAACTCACTATATAGACCAGGCTGGCCTTGAACTCACAGAACTCCACCTGCCTCTGCCTCCTGCCGGGATCCTCCCTTACTTTTAAGACCAGATGTTACAATGTTGTCTAGGCTGGCCTTAACTCCTGTGCTGACCTCCTCCCTAGGCTTCTGAGTCGCTGGATCATGCCACTCTTGATATTTTCAATACACGCTTAAAGTAAAAACAGGAAAAGTCTTTTCAAGAAGTGGTGCTAGGGGGCTGGAGATGGCTCAGTGGTTAAGAACACTGGCTGTTCTTGCAGAAGACCCAGGTTCACCAGGTTCAGTTCCCAGCACCCACACAGCAGCTTAAAAAAAAAAAACAAAAAACGTCTGGGCCGGGCGTGGTGCTACACACCTTTAATCCCAGCACTCAGGAGGCAGAGGCAGGTGGATCTCTGTGAGTTCAAGGCCAGCCTGGTCTCCATAGTGAATCCAGGCCAGCTGGGGCTACAGGGAGACCCTGTCTCGAAAAGACCAAAAAAAAAAGGTCTTTCACTCCAGTTCCAGGGGATCCAACGCCCTCTTCTGACGTCCATGGGCATTGCATGACATGGGCGCAGTTACAAGCAGACATTACACACATACACATAAAATAAAATAAAATTTAAATTTAAAAACAGAAGTGATGCTAGCATAATTGAGTACCTTTTTTTTCTTAATGAAAATGCCCTATATATCCAGGCGAGGTGGCATATGCCTATAATCCTAACACACTGGAGGCAGAGCAGGACTGCCAAAAATTTAAGGTGAGCCTGGTGCATGTAGGGAGTTCTAGGTCAGCTAGGGCTACACAGAGATAACGTATGTCAAAGGAAGAAAAACAAACAAGTCCACTCAAGCCACATGACAGACCTAAATTCAACATATTACAATGTTGTCTAGGCTGGCCTTGAACTCCTGTGCTGAAAGTAACCTACTGCCAAGGCTTCTGAGTTGCTGGATAGGAAAAAAATTTGTCTATCTTTTTATCTATATTTTAGTTTATTATTTTTTACTGTGTCTGAGTATACTGCCTGCATATGTGTAAGTGTACCCATGTCATGCAATGCCCACGGAGGTCAGAAGAGGGCGTTGGATGCCCTGGAATTGGAGTTACAGAGGGTTGTTAGCTGCCATGAGGGTGCTGGGAATTAAACCCAGGTCCGCTGTAAAAGAAGGCAATGGTCTTAACGGCTGAGCCCTCTCTCTAGCCCCCATCCATCTATTTAATCATCATGGGAACTGTGTTTCCACCTTGGCTAGGGCTGGGGAATGGTTCTAGCTGTTGTCACTTTTGGTTTGGCAATCATTCCCTGTATTTAAGCACAATCCACAAAAGAACAAATCGATTAAATTGGATTTCATCACAAGCAAAAACTTTTGCTCTAAAAAATGCCTAAGAGAAAGAAAAGGAAGCAACAAAGTTGCAAGTTACAGAGTCCAGCAGATACCCGGCACAGGCCTGTGGGAGCTGGGGACTGAAGGGGCAGGAAATGGAGACTAGCCTCCACTACACAGGGAGTTTGAGGCAAATCTGTGTTCCATGAGATCCCGTCCGAACACACACACACACACACACACACACACACACACACACACACGCAGAGGACCTATGAGATGGCTCTGTGGGCAAGGGCACTGCCACCAAGTCTGACAACCTGAGTTCGATCCACAGGACATACATGGTAGAAGGAGAATCACCTCCCACAGGTAGTCCTCCGGCCTCTACATGTATGCATTCCCACTCCCACACACACATCATATAAGCCCTCCCTAAGAAATGACACATAGCCAAAATATCAAAAAGAGCTCAAACTCCAATAAGGTACTAACCCTATCTGAAACTAGGAAAATACTTAAACACACATGCCTCCCAAGACATAGAGATGACAGATGAGCACATGAAAATATGCTTAACGTCATTAGTTATGAGGGAAATGCGAAGTAAAATCATAATGACATACCACTAAATACCCTACTGGAGTGTATAATGCTAAAACGCCCGTCTGTACCTGCTTGTTCCCCAGGATGTGGAGGGACTGGAACACTGCTCAAGGGAATGTCTAATGGCTCATCCACTTTGGAAAAGCTGCACTTCCTAAAAAGTTAAGCTGACCATATAATCCAGCCATTCCTTTGTTAAATATCTGCCCAAGAAAAATGAAGACATACTCATAATAGACTGTACTTGATAGTCACAAACACTTTATTTGTAACAGTCCCAAACTAATGGAAACTCAAATGTCTGCCAGTGGGTGACTAGATAAGCTGTGGTAGATCCACGCAATGAAACACTATTCAGCAGTAAGAAGAAGTGAAGTACTGGGTCATGCAACAAGGAAGCAAGTCAAATACCGATGCTCTGTGAAAGAAGCCAGGAGAAAGAGGAAAGAGCATACACTGAGGGGTATCATTTACTTAAAATCGCAGGAAATGCAGAAAGTCAAATCAGCGGTTCTCTGAGGATGGGGCTTGAGATACAGGACTGGAGGGGAGAGGGAAGAAGTGTAACAAAGAGACAAGGACACCCTGGCCTTCTTCTTATGCTGAAACACTCCAGACCCTTCCCACTTACCACTTCAGGGCTCTTCAGGAGCTGCTCTCCTGATGGGATGGGGCACTCTTAACCATAGGTTGCCCCCCCCCCCCAGATCTGGAGTATCACCTTATCCGTAGGTTCCCATGACCACACTGTATGATGGAACAGCTCACCCCACCTCCACCTGTCTCATGCAGTCAGGTTCTGCCCTTACTTTTCTTCTCTGTGCTTATACAAGTCACTGGACATGATCCATTACGATTATCTTTTGTTTATGTCTATCTCCTTCCCACTAGATAGCAAGAACTCTATTTTGTTCACTGCTCTACCTCCAGTGCCTAAAACATTACCCGGCATTATTGCTCAAAAATTATTTAATGAATAGACCACTTTAGGAGACTGACACTATTATTATCATTTTTGCAGATAGGGCTAAGTCACCTGTCACATAATCAGTAATTAGTGGAGATGGGCTTTTAAGTCAGGTCACTTGGACTATAAATCAAAGTTCTAAGTGGTTATGTGACTTTGACTCGAGTCTAAGAGGCCAAATTGGCAAACAGATCATTGTCAAACCAGGTACTTAAAATGACCTGTAAGAACAGAAATCAATTCATTTCTCTACAGACATTCTGACAACAGCCAAACCTTAAAACGACCACTTCAAAGTGTTTTTGCTTATTAAATAATCAGACAGATGTGAGGACAAGATGCTACACAAACACGGATGTTTATCACAACAACAAAAGTCCCCACAAGGTGACACAAGTGGACTGGAAATGATGATCAGAAAGCGACAGAAGATCTTGCCTGATGAGATCAGTTTTTCTATGGATCAGGAGGAGATAAGGCAGTTTGCTTAGTTTGGGGGTGGAGATCAGGGTCACCTACAGAGGGGTCCCACCCTGGACAGGTGACACAGCCCTGTAGTCCCAGCTACTCAGAAGGCTGAGGCAGGAGAAATGAAAAGCCCCAGGTCTGTTTGAACTACACAGTGAATTCAAGGGCAGCTTTGTGAGATCTTGACTCAAAAGCAAAAATTCAGAAGAGGCTGGGCATGGTGGCATACACCTTTAATCCTAGCACTCAGAAGGCAGAGGTAGGTGGATCTCTGTTGAGTTCAAGGCCAGCCTGGTCTACATAGTGAGTTCCAGGCCAGCTGGGGCTACAGGGAGACCCTATCTCAAAAATAATCCACTTGTGGGCCAACCTGGGATGGCCAGGAGAGAGGCAAGGAAAAGGCCAGTGGAGTAGAACACACACAGAAGGCGGCACCAGAGGAACATGTGGTATAGCAGAGCAGTGAGGACTGCCTTGGGATTAGAGAGCAGACTATCACTGCCTATGAGGTCGGAAATGAAGCAATTCCAGGGGTCAGCATGTAGGATTTATCCCATAAAACATCTGAGGGAAGTCTCTAGAATGGGAACGTTTAGATATCATGAGTGAAAAGTACTGGTTTGCCCCTGACATGTGCCCTGAATACTTTAAGGAAAATATCTGGAGCTTAACTGAGAACCGAGGGCTAACTTGTTAGAAACAAATGGATGATGCCCACATTGTGCCAGGCATTTTACATACACTGCATCATTTTATCTTTGTAACAGACGTTGGTGTAGGTAAGAACTGACAGTTGAAAAGACTAGACCTGGAGAGCTCATGACCATTGGCTGAAAGGACCCTAGAGAATGTAGAGTTATCAGGATCGGGAAAATTCTTATATAGATACCAGGGCTGAAGATTCCAATTTCTTTGTTAAGTCTAGACAGTGGGGACCAAAAGGAGTCAGTAATTAAGAATGTAAGAGGCACAGTGCCATAGACCATGAATTGGTCCTACATTGTATGAAGCCCCTCCCTTCAAAAGGTGAGGTTTATGCCAGCTTCCCTTGAATGTGGTCTGGCATTTTGACTTACTTTGATCAAGGCAATGTGGCACAGCGGGACATGCAAGCTGCAAATGTAGGCTTCAGGGTGTCCTGCTGAGAACCCTTCTACCACCATGCGAACAAACCCAAGACAGACTATAGCAGACTAGAGGCCCAGCTGGTCTAGCCTTCCCAGCCAAGGGCAAGCCCAGCCCAGAAGAGCTGAGCCTGAGCCAAACCACAAAAACTATCCACCCAGCCTAGCTCAAATTGTGGATCCACAGATTCTTGAGCTAAGTTTCTACCACTAAGTTTAACTTTGTTGCACTGTAGCAGATAACTGATCCATGCATGATCCCAGAAACAAAGGGGAAAGACAGCTTAAATAAACATGCTGCAGAGAAGTCAACTTAGTTAGGAACTTGACAATGGTTTCCCAGGGTCAAAGGTGTGGTGGGGCAGAAGCCAGAGAACAGGTTCTGAAAGTCAGTAGTATTTCCAGTGGTTACCTTAGGGATGGGAGGCGGACAGAGGAATCACAGCCCTCTTCCCTTTTATGTCTGAGGGCTCATGCAGTGCAGGCTGATCTCAAGCTTGTTATATATGACCTTGAACTCTTGATCCTCCTACTTCCACCTCTGAGTGCTGGGACTATAGGTGTGTGTGACCATGCCTAGTTTATGCAGTGCTCAGAATTGAACCCAGGACCTCCTGCATGCTAGGCAAATAGTCTACCTACTGAGTTACATCCTCAGCCCAGAATTTAACTTTTAATACCTATGTACCGTGTATAAGCGTTACTTGTGTAATATTTTAACAGCATTATTTAGATTGTGTGATTTTTCTTTTTTGCATTTAATATTTACATTTTAAAGCTGAGTACAGAAGTTAGCATGGTAGACCAGTGGCTCTAGAGAACACCAAACCAGCTGGATCACACCTGGAAAGTTTTACACAAACTCTCAGTGTCCTAGTATCCTGATTCAGATAATTTGGACATGGGCCAGGGATGCTGTTTTCTTTACAAAACTCCCAAGGTACTGAGAACATCAGGGTGACGAGAAAAAATTCTGGACAGAAATCCAGCAAATGTTTTAATTTCAAAGGCTAAAAGGAACAATAATTTTCAAACCAAGCTTCTGAGAACTAGAGTTCCCAGAGACAGTGACACTGTTTATTAATAAAACATCAGTGGCAACAATTACTGTGTCCCAACCAGTATACTATGCCCTTGGTACTTTTATCACCTTACTTAATACTGCTAACACTTGTCCATTTTACAGATGAAGAAACTGAGGCCCAGAAAAGGGGAGGTACTTTGTCCAAAGCGAGATAGGTGTAGTCATGTTTGAATCCAGAATGTCTAAGTCTGGAGTCTCTGATTTGTGTGGCAAAAAAGGTTACTATTAAAAATTAGCATAACTTTGAGCTTTTCTACCACATTCTAGACTGTAAGCTCATCTGAGGGACCGTTTATGTTCTTTATTTCCTTATCTCCAGGACTCTGTGTTCCATATATGTTTGTTGACTAGATATTAGGTTTTTGGTTTTTCAGTTTAATATGCCAACAATTTTCGAGTGAAGTCTTCTCTAGCCAGAACACTGCTTTTCAGAAGAGCAATTTCACTGGAGCTGGGGGTCTGCAAGCTGCTAGGGCTGTGCTGAGCTTATTGGCACGTTCTGCAAAGGCGGCAGCGAGTGCCAAGAAAGGGATGCACAGGTGCACAACACCCAGAGCAGGGAAAGTGGCCACACCTGCACAGGTCTGCAGGCCAGGAAGAGACCGTGGGCTGATGATGGGAAGGTGGAGCCTGGGGAGACAGATGGGATCACCCGGAGGTGAGACCCAGGGATGGGAGGAGGGGTCCTCTGGGAGTTAGCCCTGGGAAGGAGGGACCTGTTCCTCTGAATCTCTCAAAACAAAACTCAGAGATTCAGTGGGTTTCTCTGATGGAAGGGAGGGAACCGCAGGAGAGAGGTGAGGGCGAGGTCAGTTAATGAAGTTTCTTCCAGCTTCCGTGTTCAGAAAATTTAACTCCAAGAATCTGACACGGGATTAGGAACTTAAAAAAAAAAAAAACCAAACTATTAATTTCAGGGTTTCCTTTTAAACAGGGAGGGGGTCATTTAACACGCTAAAAAAAAAAAAAAAAAAAAAAAAAAACACACAAACAAGCTCAACAAAAAAACTGTTTTTTTATAAACAATCT
>NW_008355789.1:73658-92336 GCF_000622305.1 Nannospalax galili | reverse complement strand
GGAAGCAGACGAAACTGTCTATGTCCCGATTCCCTACTGGCAATCTGGGTAACCTTTTCAGAGGATGGTATGATAAGAATAGGAGGTAGGAATTGGCTAGGCAGTTAGGCCCAAAAAAAAAAAAAAAAAAAAAAAAAGTAGACCACAAACAGCTTCAGAAAAAATCTGCTTTCTTATCACCAACTTATTCCGCTGTCCTTATTTTTCCCCCCCCTCCCTCCCGGAGGATGATTCCTGTCTCCAGGACAAGTGCGTGGGGAGCGACGCTCCAAACCGCCCACGCTGGCAGCCGCTTGCAGTCGCCGCAGGGCTGGCGCCTCGACACCCCGCCCCGGCCCCGCGCTGCTCTGGGGTCCCCAGCCCGCCACGCCACCCCAGCTCCCGGGGCGCACACCGCGGCAGTGCGGGGCGGGGCGCGGCCTCCGCGTGGGTCCCAGCGCCCCCGCCACCCGCGGGGTGACATCCGAGGGGCGCAGCGCCCCTTCTCCCCCAGCTCGCACGCCGAGGCCCTGGCTCCCCGAGTCACGGATGCCCGCGGATGCAGGTGCTCGAATCCACGCGGGTGGTCCTGGGCGCTTACGCCCGAGTCTCGGCGCCCACGCGGGGCCGCCTGGCGCAGCGCATCCCCCCGGCGCCCCTACCTGTCGTAGCTCCAGCGGCTGTAGGACAGGGTCCGGTGGCTGCTCACCCCCTCCATCGCCGCTGTGCGCTGGGCTCCGGGCTCGGCGGGCGGCGGCGGCTGCGCGGGGCTCAGTGCTAGCTCGCTAGCTCGCTGGGGGCCGGGCTGGGGCGCGGGAGGAGGACTGTACCATTCGACCCCCTCGGCGGGTGACCCCACCCCCTTTCTGGCTCCGCCAATGGAGAGGACGCGCAGGCTGCGGGGACCCGGACTCGAGGGGGATCCCCTCCCCTGCGCGCGGGTCCCGCGGGGGCGCGGCTACTGCAACCGAAGTGCTTATTTATTTATTTCCGATGTGTGCTCCTCGTTGCCATGGCAACCGCTCCATCTTTTCCGGCGTCACCAGAGCACCGCTGCTTTCAAACCTTTCCCGGGACTGGGAATGCTGGATACGCTCTCTCTACTCAGGTCCTTCTGCAGGAGCCGCCCTCACCTTTCCAGCGCTGGAGCTGTCTTTGCTCGCAACCTCCACCGCTGAGCTCCCCCCTTCTGGAGACGGGGAATACCCAGGCCTCTGATTTCCTGGACTCCCAAATTTCTCCCAGGCCCTGCCTCCCCAGCGTGGAAGTCGCTCCTTAACTACGCTCTCCTCCCTACTCATCTTCCTTGCTTACGAGGAATGGAAATCTTCCTCCCTCTTCCCCCACTGGACTCCCTGCGCCCACAAGCTAGCATATTGTGGCTCTTGGGTTCTGAGAACCGAGCTCTGTAAACGAGTCTCATTTCTAGGCCATCTCGTTCTGTTTATGTCCCTTTGTGGTTTTTCTTCATTATTACCAAAAGTCCCTTGGAAAATAGTCTGGGCTCAGCCGTAGGGGAGAGTGTATTCTTTAGCTTTTCCTGATTTGGACCCGGGGAAGGCTGGACAGAGGGG
This sequence comes from Nannospalax galili, assembly GCF_000622305.1. Taxonomy (NCBI): domain Eukaryota; kingdom Metazoa; phylum Chordata; class Mammalia; order Rodentia; family Spalacidae; genus Nannospalax; species Nannospalax galili. Next base: position 90,783 of record NW_008355789.1, on the reverse strand, counting down.
GCCGCCTGGATAGAATAGGTGAACAGTGACAGGTGACTGTGGCCTTCCGTCTTCCAGGCCCCTTTTATCCTTCCCCCACCTTGCGCTGGTGGCTGCAGGCATTTACAGGCATAATCTTCTCGAGAGGTCACAGAGGTCTAAGAAGGACTTTGCGGTGCAGCTCTTGTGGGCAGTCCATACTACCCATGGAGGTCAGGGTCATCCAGGGGCTCACGTTCATTCTCTGGAGAATTGCTGGAAGGCGGGGTTTGAGCTCCACTACTGCGAGGAGCCTGCCAACTCCTGGTAGGCTTTTTACCCCTTGGCTTGCAGAAATTGCAGCTGGCAACGCACCTGGTGCATCCCACCTGGTGCATCCCTCCCAGTGCATCCCACCCGGTGCATCTCTCCTGGTGCATCCCATCTGGTGCATCCCACCCGCTTATGTTTTTTTTTTTTTTTCACGACGTTTTTACATTGAGAAAATTGACAACACTAAAAAATCTGGAGATAGGGTTGGAGAGATGGCTCAGTAGTTAAGAGCACTGGCTGCTCTTGCAGAGGACCCCCAGGTTTGAGTTCCAGCACCCACATGGCAGCTAACAACTGTCTGTAGCTCCAGTTCCAGGGGATCTTACAGCCTCTTCTGACCTCCACAGGCATTGTATGAGGGGTGCACGTACCCACATGTAGGCAATGGCAATACACTCATATACTTTAAAAAAAAAATCTGGAGGTAGCTCTGGGCAGGTAACTTTGTTGGTAAAGTGCTTACAGTGTGTGGAGACTTGAGTTCCATCCCCAGAATCCATGTAAAAACACCTATGCATGGTGGCAAATACCTGTAATCTCAGGTCTGGGGAGGTAGAGACAGGCAGATCCCTGGGCCTCTCCTACATGGTCAGTCCCAGACCAGTGAGAGACCCTTTCTCAAAAGAACAAGGTAGGAGCTGGAGAGATGCCTCAGTGGTTAAGAACACCTACTGTTCTTCCAGAGGACCTGAGTTTGATTCCGAGCACCCACGTGGCAGCCAACAACTGTAACTCCGGTTCTAGGGGATCCAACACCCTCTTCTAGCCTCTATGGGCACTGCACAACATGGGTGCACTTACATACACGCAGGCAAAACACTCATACACTTAAAATAATAATAAAAAAAACAAGGTGAATGGCTCCCAAGGAAACTTGAGGTTCACGCGTGCACACACACACACTTGGGAGCTGCTGTGATTTATCTTTTCATCCTCTTGAATACTAAGAGAATCTGGGAAATCTGGGGCTGCCTTCAGGGTAACAGACAGCAGAGAAGTGCTGCTCCTCACAGAGGGATGAGGGAGCACACCTTCCTCCTACAGACCTCAGGCCCCACTCAGCTTCTCTCACATATAACTTATCTGGTCCCTGTTGCTTTTGAGTTTGCCACCCCTGTCAGATACAGCATGTCTACAGCCATTGAAGTTTCCCAGCTGGCGCTCAAGAGTTGCCAGGCCAGGGCTTACTAAGGGCCAGACACTTAGGAATGTGTTACATATACCAAGCAGATGTTTTTACTGTCCCCTGTGAAGCTTGCAGCAACATGTGAGGATTGAGTACTACACAGATCCCCTTTTCCGAACCATATGCTGATGGTGAGACACTTGACATGCCCATGATCTCAGAAGGAGTGGACTGAGATTCTAAAACTTGTTACCCTATGTGAGGTCTTACTTTATTGTTTGGATAGGAGTTCATTAGTCTGTGACCTCTCCCATGTAAACTGCAAGATGGAATGTTCTAAGACAAGGACTTTCAGGAAAGTCCTTTCTCCAAAACAATGGATGGAAAGGTAACAGGACCTGAGAAGGGACCTCCCTGAAGGTGAGGTCCTACTTCATCTAGCAGCATCACCCACACTGGAATCCAGGACCATCAGTCACAGAGACCTCCTGAGAGTGACACTGGCCACTGTCTTCCAGACCTTTACAGATTGCTTGGGTAAGGCTGCTGGGGATACATCTTCAGGAAAGCAGCTAGTTGGCACAGCTCTAGTTTCCTAGCTGCACAAGCCAATAGCAGGTATACTGAGCTCTCAGACCTCTACCTCCAAGTCCTGACACTCTAGAAATGGAAGCAAGCTCAAGGTCAGATGTCCTGACCCAAAGCTGAAAGCTGTGGGGAGGTTATACTCTAGACATTGCTAGGGGAACTCCAGACTAGACAGATGGAATTACCTAGCAAAACTAGAGAAAAGATCCTTGACCCTTATCAATGCCAGTGTTCTGCAGGAGGGGGACATGTGGGTTTTAAAGCATGGCTGTAAAATCTTGGATATTCCTTACACTGATGATCTATGTAAACTCCCCTTGAACCTGGATGCTGCATTAGCCATAAGGTAATAAGAGCCCTTTGGTGGTCCTGGTGCTCTCGTTTGTTGGAGCCCAGAGCCACCATGTAGAAGGAAGCCTGACTACCATGAGACCACTATGCCTTACAAAATCTTAAGCTACAAGGACAAAAGAATACGCATACTTCATCTGACAGTCGGAGCCGAGTCCAGCCTTTAAGTCATCACAGACCCTAGTCCTTCAAGTCATCCTAGATGTCGGGTCTTCCCAGTTGAGCACCAGACAACATAGAGGGGCCAGTCGTTCCTTGCTCCAAGTCATTTTGCCTTGCCTTGCCTTGCCCCAGAGAATTTGTGAGCATTATGGAAGAGTGCCTGTTTTATACCATAGATAGCCAACTCAGAGAGCTTTGTGTCTCAATTGCTGTTTGATAGGCCTTTTGATTATGGCACAAACTGCAGAGAAAAGCTGTGAGACGCTAACTGGATTGCTCTGCACAGCAGCTGTTCTCTGGTGGCTAAATGGTGAGTGGCAGGGACCAACCTGGAACTGGCAGAATAACGGATGCAGAAGCAAGGCTTGGGCGACAAGAGAGGAAGCGGTAGAAGACTGGAATCCAAGATGGAAAGTAGCTGGTGGAAAGGTCCCAGGGTCCCAAGGAACTTAAGAAATTGTACAGCTTTGTGTTTTAAGTTGGTTCCTGGTCCTTGTGGCTGCCCTATTGTCTGGAAACTTTCAGCAACACTCTGACATGTATACACGTGAATGGTGCCATGCAGGGTGCAGAAGGTGGGGCACTGGCCTATGGGACAAGGTGAAGAGGGAGGAGGATGGTAACCCTAGCAACTTGTTGGACAATGTTAAGTTAGGAGAAGGTCCATAATGGCAACAGACTATTACTTCCTAGGAATTCTTGGGCCTATCAGTGAGGGTGCCTGACTTCCTAAAATACCTGTGGAGGCAGGCTAGAGAATCCGAGGACTTTAGAAGATGTGTAACCCAAGAGGGCCGGAGGTCGGAATAAATTCAGTATAGGATTCCAGAGAATTCACTACCTAGTTCACTTCTAACTTTTTTAGGGGGTTACTGGGGATTGAACCCATGGCTCTGTGCATGTTAGGCAAATGCTCTCACTGAGCTACATCCTAAGCCCCTTAGCAAGAAATTCATCTTCCTCAAGTTCAGCCTAAGGTGCTAACTGCCCCAGTTCAGCAGTGCCAGAGGGATCTCTATTAGAAAAGAACATGGTGTGGAGTCTCTGGAACACTGTGTGGACTTTCAGGTTTGGGAGCTAGGCCTTGCATTAAATGCTGAGTCACTGGACCTCAAAAGAACTCGGATACCTGACAGTGTATCAAGACACCTCAGGACTAAGATATATAAAATGGGCATACAAACCAGACATTTAATGATAATAAATTTAAAACGATTCTTTGCTATACATATAATTTATCATTAAAGACAAAGTCAAATTTGCATATTAAGATGGATATGCTTGTTTATTTTACATACATAATTAAATCCTGGCTAAATACCTGATAGCGCAGGATCCAGAGCATCTTCAATGTTTTCAGAGTTGACTAATATTTTAATTTTATATTCTTCAATGCTGAGAATGCTGCTTTGCATAAATACATAGTCCAAAAAGGCAGCATGTGCTGGGCGTGGTGGCGCACACCTTTAATCCCAGCACCCTGGAGGCAGAGGTAGGCGGATCTCTGTGAGTTCGAGGCCAGCCTGGTCTACATAGTGAGTTAGTGAGTTCCAGGGCAGCTGGGGCTACAAGGAGACCCTGTCTCAAACAGACAAAAAAAAAAAAAAAAAAAAAAGGCAGTATGTTTAGGGCTGTTTCAGAAATTGTTAGAAATTCTGTCCTAAATCCAAGCCAAAATCATTTAGTTTTTTTTTTTTTAATACAACTCAAAATTAACAGCCTAAACATCATTTTTTTAACATCAAACATTCTAACACAATCCAATCCAAAGCTATGCAAACTCGATACTCATATGCTGAGGAATGGTGGTGGGAAAGTATTAAAAGTCGTCATGTTCTGTAATTAAACAGTTATGCTTCTATAAGAGTGAAAAGCTTTGTTTAGTGATAGCACCGCAATTTATGACACGCAATAGTCTCACATCTGGGCTGAGTCATCTGAGGCAGCGTTTGTTGGTGTTGTGATGGCATGCACGGTGCAAACTGCCGATGTGTGTTCAGAAGCTGCAGTGCGGTCACAGGATGTAACCTGGGCAAGTGTGACCAGAAACACCACAGATGCATCACAGGCTTGATTTTGAATTAACTGTTTTGGTTGTTGCATTCAGAAAAGTTTTACAATTGCTAAATTTTTCATGACTACCACATTCAGTTACGCAACCACTCAGGAGGCTGTGACCCATGGTTTAAGAAGCTGGGCCTGTAGTGGATAGGCAGTACCATGTGCCAGCATCCACAGGGCCAGAGTAACCAGGAGGAAGTAGGACTGACTGCCTTCATTATCAGGCAGACAACTCCTTGCAGAAATCTGAGCTCTTCATTATCCTGCCATTACTCTGCTTGGAGGCTGATTGCCCATTCACTGTGATCAGTGGACCTAAGAGTATCGAGATAACCAGCACTAAGGGTTCAGACTAAGCCCCCACCCCATCACTCAACAGCTGCCTCAGCACCTCTGGACAACTGAAGTTGATTGCCTCTTCAATATGGTAACTCTTCCATTGATTTAAAGACCCCAAAGTGACCCAGCAGGAGATTCAGTGGAAAAAGTCCTGTGTTAACCAGTAGACCCTGAGAGTCCTCTGAGAATCGGGACCTTTAATCCAACAGAACTAGAAATGTAAGCAATTTGCATATGCAAACTTGTTATGGCAACCCTGGGAATTGAACACAGACCACCTTCCATGTACACTACTTTCCCTAAGTCTTTCACATGTGTTACTTTCAGGGGACTCAAACTAGGTATGTTCCCCATCCAGATGAATTTTAAATATCCAGACCTACAGCTTCCATTTCCAGCTCTTACCTCAGTCTATCCCTATATTTTCAATCAATGAAGCAATTTTACCAGGGCCTCTGGTTATGGCCCCACCTCATACCTCCAATCTCCAGAATTTAGTAAGAGGCTCACATTTACCTGTCCCAAACTCAAGTACTATACAGAAGTACCAGATTCTTTTATGAGGGCCTCATGGCCATATACTACCTCTGCACACACCCCCTCCCCGCACCCATCCTTTTCCTAGACATCTGAGTAGTCAGGGCTGGGCAGGGGCTGCTCCTGGGCAGTGTCAGCCTCAGCATCTGTATACAGAGGGGCCAGTGTTGTAATATACATTGTCATCAACATTATGATCTAACTGGAAGGAGAGTGAGCCCTAGATTTACTCATGTTTCCAAATCAAATTCTGAAGTAGATTACGTGTCTATTTTGAGTGACTCTGGAGGTGGGGATAGAACATGCACTGGTGTCATCACTCTGTGGCTCCTGGGTGGCCCATAAAAACCTGTCCTGAAGCTTTGCCCACTCCTTCTGCACTGTCTTGGTGTCTCAAAAACAGAAGGCACATTTTCTGGGCAATCCCTAGAAAACTGCTCAGGCACTGGGAGCTGGCAGCCAGAGGCTTTTAAATTCTGTAAACATGCCCTCTGGTGGTTATTACTGAGAAATCCCATTAAACAATGTACCTATGGAACACTGGCTCATTATCAGGTAAGAAGGAACCATACCATGGACTGAGAGACCATGGTACAGCTGAGAACTGTCACAATGGGACGGTCCGAACACAAGCTAGCAGACGCCAACAAGACAGAAAAGGCCATTTTGAGACACGTAGACCAAGATGAATCATACTAACCATCAGGGGACAAATAGACAAATTCACAGCCTAGATATCACCACAGGCGACTGCTTTTCCTCCTGGGAGATAACACTGGGGCCAGAACTTGCCTTACTGAGTGTGCCCAGTCCAGTCAGAGCCACTGACAACAGTCCTTGAAGGCACTTTCAGCGATTTCTAGGAATCGCTGTAATTTTCATGCAATGACGCTTTCTTATTTTTTCACTGTTTCAGACATCCACATGAATGCAGAGAACTGTCACATTCTTAACTGCATGGTATTGCATTTTATGGACATATAATAAAGTTAGTCATCTGATGAAAATCTTTGTGCTAATATAACTAGATATTACAACTATTTGTGTACACTAGCAAAACCAAACCAATTTGTCTATCTACCTAATCACTAGGAAATGGATTTTCTGAATTAAGGATATGTATATTTGTAATTCTGATCAATACGAACTCAAAATGCTTCAATGTAGGCTACACATTTGTCTGACATGTGTATTCCCCCCTTCTCTGGCCATCACTGCTAGCCATTTTTAAAACCTAAAGATCTGATACAATGGCATCTTATTATAATTGTTGCATTTTTATCAGTAAGATTAAGCATCTTTGCATATGTGTATTTCTTTGTGTATGTGTGTGACTTGTTTATACTTTGATACGTATTAGATCTCTGGTCTTGAAAGAACTGGTTGTAGAAATTTTGTATGACAAGAATATCAGATCTCTGATACGAATGTCGAACATTTCCTCAGCTATAGATGTGCATTATTTATTGTCAGTCAAAAAATTTAAGGTAAGAATAACTTGTGGATTCTCAGTTCTTAGAAGGTCCAACCTTACTAAAAACATTCTGCTGGGCAGGGGAGATGGCACAGTGGGTAAAGTGCCTGCCGTGTAAACAGGAGGACCTGAGTTATAAATCCTAGAACCCACATAAAAGCTGGGCTCATAGTACATGTCTGTAACCCTGGCACTCCTACAGAGGGGAGGAGGATCCTGGTTAAGATTGGGGGCCAACTAGCCTGGCATCCACAGCAGTAAACTACATCAAATGAGGAAGCGGAGGACCAATATTTGACGCTGTGCTCAGACCCCACATGCATGCACTCACATGGACATGAACGCACAAAACCATTCTTCTCTCTTCATATTTACAAGGGGTTTTCAGAGTTAAATTTTTATTGCAACCTGTTAGCCAGACTTCCATCTCTATGACCAAATACCAAAGTCAACTTTAAGAGGAGGGTTTATTTTGGATCATGGTTGCTGTCCACTCAAGCCCTTGTTGAGACAGGAACGCATGGTGAACACACTGCTCACTTCATGGCAGACAGAAGCAGAGGAAGCCTGGGGTCATGATATCCACTTCAAGGGCATGCCCCCATCATCTCAACTTCCATCCACCAGGACTCACCTCTTCAAGGTTCCATTTCCCCACAGTAGTGCTGGGGGGGCGGTGTCAGGGGGATGACACCAAGTCTTTAACACATAGCCCTGTGGGGGCCACTTATCCAAACCATAAATACTTTCAAAATCCTATTTAGTTTTAAACGTATGATTATCCATCCCTTACTGATTCCTACTCTATGCCAGGCAGTGTGCTACAAATGTTAACTTGGTACTAATTCACCAAATCCCTCTGACCCCAGTGGCTATGTATTATCAGGTCTACATCTTAGGACTCCTACTTTCCTAAGATTATGTGTTTCAGGACCAGAATTAGGATCCAGATTCGTTCTTGTTATGTAGCTCAGGCTGGCTCTTGACTCCTGATCCTCCTGCCTCTACCTCCAGAGTGTTGGAGTTTATAGGTGTGCACAACCACGCCCACTTTATTTAGTGCTGGGGATGGAAACCAGGGCCTTGCACATGCTGGGCAAACACTCAGCAACTGAGCTCCATCCCATTCACTCTGCTACTCCAGCATGTACAAGGCCCTCACTCCCCATTTCTTTTCCAATCCAAGACATTGGGATGTCAGAAGAAAGGGGTATCTGGGATTACAGGCAGATCTTCGATTTTACAAGGTCTCTAGTTGCTCTGATGCTATAAAAAGCACTTGAGAATTTTTGAGATTTTGACATAATCTCTTTAAACTTTGCCTACTGATCCTAAATCCACCCCCCGAACCTAAGTGGCCAATAGCTCCACCCTACCATTCAACTATCGCAAGCTGAGCAGTGAGTGGCCAGGCGTGGTAACACATGCCTTCAATCCCAGCATTGGGTAGCAGAGGCAGGTGGATCTCTGTAAGATCAAGGCCAGCCTGGTCTACACAGTGAATTCCAGTCCAGCTGGGGCTACAGAGAGACCCCGTCTCAAATAAAAAACAAACCACCCCCAAAAGTTAAGCAGCTGATTTTCTTAACTACTTTTCTTCCTTGATTCTTGTTTTAGTTTCCCATGGAAACCAGAAAAACCACTGCGTTACACTTCACAGTAGCACCATGGACACCTGGTGGGGCAGCCTGGTAAAGCAGATGTTCCTCACAATGGAGATGGCTTTGTACCCTCATGGACTCATGGGTCCATCCTGAGGTGTGTCCATCCTCTTCTTTTCCCTCTCCTCCTGCTCACTAGCCCATCTCCAGGTCCTCCCTCTGGGCATGAGGTTACCCCTGGTACTGCCATTCATGTAAGATACTCTGGAGCACAGAAAGATAGAAACTAAAACCCCAAACCTAGAGTTCCAGTTTGTTAAGATTGTTAAGAGTTAGGGGGAAAGTACTGCCATAAAACCTACGTGTGAGAAACCTGTCTGGTGTGGGGCTGGCTGAAGCTAGCGTGGCTTGGGCTGTGGGTGCAGCTACTGCTGATGATCATGCCTGCACATACCCAACTCCTTCCTACAGTGCCCACTCCCTGGCTTCTGTGTGAGCTCAAGACACCGTTCTTCCTCTCACCCAGCAATAAACTCACATCAGATGGAATGCACTTACAAAAGGCAGGCTCTGTTTATTTGGAGTCAAAAGCAGCTGGCTGAATCAGTATGACTCAAGGCCACAATGAAACCCTTTAGCCTCCACTCCATCTGAGTCCTAGAGTGAAACTCAAGAGCAGCACAAGTGCCGCTTGGGGCCCACTCACAGGTTTACAAGCTTCTCATTGAGGGCAATCTGTGACTGGGTGAGATTCGCCAGGTAGGTCACCATCAGCAGGTCCTGAAAGACAAAGGACAGTGAAGGAGGGGTTGAAGGCTGGTCCTGGCCAGCTCCACTTGGACACTGGTTGTGAAGACAGTCCTGAATAATGACAGTGGGGACAGCCTGAGCAGAGGTGGAGGGGGAAGACAGGAAGGAAACGCTTAGGATGCCTTCCTACTCTAGGGACGCACATACAGAATGGGGTGCTTTAGGGGAGGCCCATGGGTGCAATGGGGTGTTTGTGAATGCAGATGGCAAATTAGAAACTGTTGTCATTATCTCTGAATTTTAGCATTTCTTTCTATCAGGAATCAAGCTAACAAGTAACATCACCAGTACCTGAGAGGATGGACTAGGGAAGGAAGAGACTCCCGAACACTCATGTGTACTACCTCGCCCCTCCTCCACCCAGGACTGCACAGCACCAGTCTCCTCTGAACTCCCAGGGGCCCAGAATGGCACTCACGTTGATGTTGCTGTTGAGCATGGTCTCAAAGTCATCAGGAACTATTTTGGGTACTTGGTTAACCAGACTCATCAAGAAGCGGCCCACAGTATTATCAGCAGACACCTTTCCAGACTGAACACAAAACAGAGTCAATGAGGCACAGTCCCTCCCCTCAGTGCTCTCACTTCAGCAGATCCCACGGTGGCCTCAGGGTGGAGATCTACCACCTCCTCACTCTTCCTTCCCCTCTCACCAGCACGTCCTCTGCATACTGCAACACAGTGCTCAGGGCATCCTGGATTCGAGCCGAGGCCCCGCCTACTTGCTGCAAGTCACTTGAGAGCCCGATCACCCGGTTGGGGCTAAAACATGTCTTCATGATGAGGTCAACTGTGGGCCAGACAGTAAGAGACAAGAGAAGGAAAGACTCATGACATTTGGGAAGAGAAGGTCTCTAACCACCCTCTAACTCCCTCCACCCCCTCTGGATGTAGTCAGATCCCCAAACTCCCTGCTCTGCCCTCACTGGCTTTCCTTCCTTCTGATGGAGCTCAGCTCCTCCACCTGCCATGCTAATCACTGGTTCTGGTCTGGATTGTGTGGCCTCTGAGACTGATAATGTCCTACCTTGAATAATCCCTCAACTCTCAGTCATCACAGACCTTGAATCAATGTTCTTCTTTAAGCCACTCTAGGCCTCCATCTTCATTACAGAGCAAGAGCTCTCTCCCCTGAACAAACCTAGGATCTCCAGGGGTGCACAGGAAGGACGCTCACCTCCAATGCGTTCTGTGTCGTAATACGCGTACTTCACTGTTAGAGGTGTGAACATCACTCCCATGGTCCTCCCAGGGACACCCATTAAAGTGCTGGGGATGGAGAACAAAGGTAAACAGACATCGTCGGGGACAGAGTGTCCATGTCTAGACTGTCCTGGGAAAGTAGTAACAATGGGTAATGACTTCTATGGTTTTGGCCTGGAAAACCAGGACCTCCTCTGAAGTACCACTGGAGCAAACTTTTGGCCTGTAAGAAGGAACTCAGCCTTTGGACCTGGCCTGGTCCCTGAGAGGATGACTTCACACACTGTAATGCCAGTGATGAAGACAGGGCTCTGGAATCCCTATGGAGCTGGCTGCCTCAACACCTACCTCCAGGGAAAACACATCTAAGACACTGATCTTTTCTGGGACTGAGCCTTTTCATTAGCACTAAAACACCAAATAGACTGACCTTAAACCACTAGATTGGCACTAAAAGTAACTCCACTAAATTGCTATTTATTATTATTTTAATTATTAATTTTATTTTTTATGTGCTTGAGTGTTTTGCCTACATGTAAGTGCACCCATGTCATGTAATGCCTGTGAAGGTAGAAGACAGCATCAGATCCCTTAGACCTGAAGTTACACATGGCTGCTAGCTGCCATATGGGTGCTGGGAATCAAACCACATCCTCTGCAAGAGCGGCCAGTGCTCTTAACTGCTGAGCCATCTCTCCAGCCCCGTGTTTACTATTTCAAGTCTACATTTCCATCTGCGTTTTGAAGAGGTATACAGTAAAGGCTAAAGAACAGGTAAGGGCTGGAGCTCCGTGTACACTACCTGGAACACCAGCCTTGGCAGAGCAGCTACTTCTGCCCCGCTGTACAGAAACTGGCTACTTCGAGTCAAACACAGAAGCAGCACAAAATTAAACAGCCCAAGAGCTAGCTAACAAATTACTGTAACCAGAAGACAATCCTCCCAGCTCCCTCGGCAGCCTCTTCTGCAGCTGCTCCAGCCTTCTGCAGCATGTCCCAGCAACTGGCAATGTCACTGCCTAAAAGGTCTATGTGTCAACACCGTAATGTTATCGGCCCAACAGAACTATACTCAATCCCAGCTTAAAAGATGTGTTTAAAATAAGACCAGCCATCCACTAAATTAGTAACTCCACTAAATTTTAATTTGTAAGTACTGTGCTAAGTTCAGGTATTAAAAACTCAAGTAAGTTAGAAAGCAGTGACCACAGTCACGAAAGGATTATGACAACACACCATGTGAGGACTGTCTGTCCAGAAAACTGACATGAAACAGGATGGCTTGTTTATACACCTAACAGACTGTAATTTGGCATGGCAACAAACAACACATACTCAGTATAACAAGGACCAGTGAGTGGAAAGTATGGAACAGATTCTGCTCCAGCAACTTTCCTAGTGCTGGAAGAGAGGAATGGACTTCCTGAAGGGGCAACGAGCTGCACACTGAAGGATTCAACCTGAGTGGCGTTTAATCATCCAGGCATCGGTGGGGGGGTTGGGTCACCTGACATAGGCCTTGATGCTCATGCGGCCATTCTGGAGACCTGTGTCCACAGTGAGGTGAATGGGGTTCGGGGCTTCCCGGCTGTAATATTCATGGATCAACACCGAATGTTCTGTGATATCATGGCCTGTCGCATACCTGAAAAATGGAGTAAAGACTCATGACATGACTTCAATACCAAATATATAAATATATGAGTGATATTAATATAGTGTCTGTGGGTATCTACACTCCCATGGTAAAAACCTCTGCATGCCAGGTCTGACTGGCGCATGCCTCAGGGCCAGAACTTCGGAGGCAGAGATCAATGTGAGTTCAGGGTCAGCCATGGCTACACAGTGAGATCCTGTCTCAAAAAAAAAGAAAAAAAGGAAAAAAAAAGGCCTAACAAAAGCTGTAACTGAAAATAAATTCTTGAAACATTCTTGACTTTATGGATCAGAATCATCAGTGAAACACACTGAATTCATAGTTCCAAGGCCACACACTTTGTACACTCCGAAAGCGGTGACAAGATCCAGTGATGACAAAAGAACTCGGTGCTCCCTCAGAAGCTCCATCCACTTCCACCCTCTCCAACTTACCAGCCCAGGATGAGCTCGTTTGGAGAGACTTTTTTGTGCAATTCATACATGTTCTTAGCGAATTCCATGTCAACAGCCACCTACGGGGGAAGGAGGAAAAGAAGAAGCTAGAAGTGCATGCCAAAACAGAGTGGAAGGACGCCCCCCTCCCCCCCACAGCAGCGCCTTGAATGCGGCTCTAGTAACAAGCATTGTGCAGGGAGCCTGGCAGATGAATGGCTATAAACTACAGGGTAGCTGCTAAACTCTTGCTTACTTCGTCTTCTGACTCATTGTGTGGCACTGAAAAGCAATTGGTGACCTCCACTGAGTGCTTGTCCACAGTTCCTGTTAAAGAGAGAATGGCCAGGTGTTATAGAACTCTAGGATCGCACAGTCAGACTCTTTTTGAGATAGGGTCTCACAGAGCCCAGGGTGGCCTTAAACTCACTATGTAGCCAAGCATTACCATGAACCAGTTTCTCTTGCCCCTACCTGCCAGAGTGCTGGGATTACAATGCACACCATACTCCTGGTTTATTTGGTTCTGGGGATTGAATCCAGGGCCTTGTGCACGCTAGGCAAGCACTCTACTGAGCCATGTTCCCAGCTCCTACCTTTGAAATGCTTTTGGAGGCCTCAGTGAACAGGATATCAACACATTAGTCCAAAGCTCAGCACCAACTAAGCTTTTTTTTTTTTTTCCCTTTTTTTGGGAGGGAGGGACAACAGGATCTCCTTGTAGCTACAACTAGCCTGGAACCCACTATGTAGAACAGGCTGACCTTGATCTCACAAGGACCAGGATTCTCCCAAGAACTCATTCTGGAGTGACCCTGACTCCTCCTCCTGTCACCAGGGCCAATTCTTCCTTCACAGGATGGATCGCCTTTGCCTGTTACTTTCTATTACCAGCCCTTTCCTCTATGACACCCATCTTTTAGTCTAAATATTCTCCTTATAAATTCCATCTGTAGAACTCCCATGAAATTTTAATGTCTATACAGCCCACCAATAAAGTTGCCTGCTCTCATCCAGTGTGGTAGAACATACCTTTAATCCCAGAATTTGGGAGGGAGAGACAGACCTATCTCTTGAGATCAAGGCCAGCTTGACCTAGGTCAGCTGGGGTTTCAGGAAATCCTGAATTTCAGTGTATGTACAGTTTTCAGAGTTACTGGACCCCTTGTGAGCCAGCCTTAACTCTATCACTGTGCAGAGACCTCCTCTCTACCTGTGAACCTCTCGAGTCTTTACCACACACTCTGCTGACACCTTAACTCCACATTTGTTCCTGATCTTGGGAAGCCACAAGTCCTGTCTTCTGCACTCCATTCTAATGCACTGGCACATCTCATTCAAGGTCAAGTACCCACCTCTCTTGCAGACTACACGGCCCATCCCCACTGGCATTTGCCCAGTTCCAGCTCACAAGGGTTTCTGTTCTCTGAACTATGTCCCTAACCCCATGGGTATATATCCTCCGTCTCTCCGACCTCTCACTAGCAATCAGCAGCCGTGCCTCAATCTCCATCTCAGAGCCTTTCCCCTTGGGTCTCCATGACATGAGTCTCTTTTAGCTTTCTTCCTTCTCTTCCTAACTGGCTGTTGGCTCCTCCCTGACACCTCGGGTTTTCCACATTCTGGATCTTCCTATTTTTACTCTAGGCGCCTTTTCTAGGTTAACTCTTGACCTAGAAATGGTTCAGTTAATAGTTAGGTGCTTGATCATTTATGCTTCATTTATGGCTACTTTCTTGCTGTAAAGACATTTCCTTTTTCTTTTTTTTTAAGCAAAGTTGCCAGTCTCTGTGTTAGGTGATCTCACTCACCTTTATGATTGCAATTGCTTTTTATCATTCAGTTTGCAGACATGTGCCTCAGCTTTTCTGTGAGCCACTCTTCATACTTCTCATTCCATTCTCTGTACTCTACATTCATTGTGTATGTGCATGTGCTCATACAACCCACAGCGTGTGCGGTCAGAGGACAACTCGTAGGAGTTAAGTTTTCTCCTGTAGCAACACGCTGAGCCACCTCTCCAGGCTTTCACAATTTCCTACTTAACAATCCCACAGCCATGACCGCTGGCCTCTCAGAAGGAAATATGCCGAACAAGTCAAGTTCTCCACTCCCTGTCTTCCTCCATGCCTAACCAAGGATGCAGCACTCACTCCCTGGTACTTTCTTCTAATTCCTCACCCTGATCACGCCATGTCCTGTCCACTTTATTTCCCATCTTTCCATTCACCCACCCCTCTGCTCCCACTTCACATGCTTCTAATTCAGTATAACACCCTCAATATGTTGTCCAAGATCAGCTCATGTCTACTCTCTACAAAGCAACCAGAGTGGCCTCTAATTCCTGCTGTGTCTCAGCTGGAGTGTGTATCAATCAAGGCCTTCCCCAAATGAGATTAGACCGACACCATCCTCTCACCATTCTGCGATCCTCTTTCATGGCAACTCACATGCTTGAAATTTTTTTTTTGTATCTGTGGATGCAGACTTTGGTAACGTCACCTCCTGCAACATCTCTTCACCTTCCCACGTGTCCGTCATGCTGACTTCTTCAGACAGTGAACATACCAAGATCTTTCACATCTCTTTTGTGAAGCCTTGCCCCACTGTCTGAAATCGTTAAGCTGCCTGTACTGCCACACCACTATGGGCCTGATAGAGCATTCATCCTATCCTACTGTAGTTGATAGCATAGCCTAAGTATTTATCAAGTGTCAAGTCAGTGAGGCAAAAGTTGCTATAGAGGCTCATTGTAGGGCAGTAACAGCTATCACACTGAGGAGTTAAAATGGAGAGTGGCAGCACAGACAGGTGGAACTCAATCAAGGGGAACACTGAAGATACTTGTGGCAAAACACAGAGGTTTGGTTTGATAAAAGATATGATGATGAACTGACTTAAGTTTCTGAAGAACGCTGCACTATCAAAGATGACGAAGTGTGTGCGCTAGGTGGCATGGCTCTAATGTGGTAGATGGTGACCAACAATGTACCTGATGTGTGCCAGCGGTAAGCTGCTTTCTACAGTAATTCTATTCTTGCCAAGACTATGTCTGCTAAATAAGCTCATGAAGAAGCCTGATTTTAGGGAATCTGTCTCAAGACACAAAGATAATACTTGGTGGACTCTGTCTACATATTCTGTCCTCTTTGCAATACATGAATCGTCTTCCATGGTGTTAAGGACTACAAGTTCAACAGTAAGAGAAATGAGGTCTTCAACTGGAGTGGACTGACAGTGTTGAAAACCTGCCACTAGAGGGGGGCTGGAGAGATGGCTCAGTGGTTAGGAGCACTGCCTGCTCTTGCAGAGGACTTGGGTTTGGTTCCCAGCACCTACATACTCTAGTTCCAGGGGATCTGATACTCTCTCTGACCTCCGAGAGCATTCATTGCATGACACAAGTGTACTTACATACATGCAGGTAAAAAACACATATACGCCGGGCGTGGTGGCACACACTTTAATCCCAGCACTTGGGAGGCAGAGGCAGGTGGATCTCTGTGAGTTTGAGGCCAGCCTGGTCTACATAGTGAGTTCCAGGCCAGCTGGGGCTACAGGGAAACCCCGTCTCAAAAAGACCAAAACAACAACAAAAAACCCCCACCCCACCCCCAAAAAAACAAAACCAGAAAAACCCCACTCATATACATAAAAATAAACAAATTAAGCCCACCTGTCATCAAGAGAGTGGAAGAAAGTGAGAAAGGGCCAGGAGTTCCCAGAAAAAGAAATTTAAACAACAACCACTCTTTAGTGTTCAGTTTCACAAACTAACATAAAATATCTGCTTCCTCAAATCAGTAACATATGCAAAGATTATTCTTTAATCTGAAAGTTAAGGTTACTTGTAAACAGGTAATACAACTGTCTGTGCCCAAATGGAAAATTAAAGTGGAGTGAAGCAGGGATAGGGACTCTGATGTGAGCAGGCACAGTATGTTCCATTAGGAACTAGTGTTAGGGGAGACTGTGGGACAGACAGCCTCAAAAGTTCAGAAAAGCAAAATATTATGAAATTCTGAAGAGTCCAGGCAAACGAGTTTACTTGTTGAATGCAGGTTATCTTTTTACAGACTAAATTCTTTATAAACACTTGGGGCGAGGGGATTTTTGTCAGGTGGACAAGGGGGAAAATGTGGGTACTGTTCCTTTTTAACATTTTATTTATTATTTTTATTTTTACGTGTATGTGTTTAAGTGTACCTGTATCTTGCAATACCCATGGAGGTCAGAGAAGGTTGTCAAATTCCCTTGGAACTGGAGTTATGGATGGTTGTTAGCCACCATGTGGGTGCTGGGATTCCACCTTGGGTCCTCTGGAAAAACAGTAGTGCTCTTAACTGCTGTCTTAGTTTGATTTTCCATTGCTGTGACAAAACACTCTGACCACTACCAACTTGGGGAGAAAAGGGTTTATTTATCTTACATCTCCCGGGTCACAGTTTATCAGGGAGCCCAAGGTAGGAACTCAGGGCAGGAACCTGGAGG
>NW_008355789.1:56309-71541 GCF_000622305.1 Nannospalax galili | reverse complement strand
AGGGTCTCCCTGTAGCTCCAGCTGACCTGGAACTCATTATGTACACCAGGCTGGCCTTGAACGCACAGAGATCTGCCTGCCTCTAGTCCCTCTTTTTTTTTTTAAGATTTTGTGTATGTTCATGTGTGTAGTACATGTGCACATGTATGTGCAATAGCTCCAGCTGACCTGGAACTCATTATGTACACCAGGCTGGCCTTGAACGCACAGAGATCTGCCTGCCTCTAGTCCCTCTTTTTTTAAAGATTTTGTGTATGTTCATGTGTGTAGTACATGTGCACATGTATGTGCAGGTGTGCATATTCATGAGCATGCATAGAGGAGGACATCATGTATTCTGCCCTATTATTCTCTACTCCCTTGAGATAAGGTCTCAGACTGAACCTAGAGACAGGCTAGAAGGCAGCAAGCCCCAGCAATACAACACATGTTTATGAATGTGTGGAGAACACAGAGCTACCCTTCCTTCACATATGTGTGGAGACCAAAGGTCAACCTCTGGGGTTATTCCTTAGAAGTTGCCCACCATGGTTATTTTATTTTGTGTTTATATATTTTATGTGTGTGTGTGTGTGTGTGTGTGTGTGTGAGAGAGAGAGAGAGAGAGAGAGAGAGAGAGAGAGAGAGAGAGAGAGGACAGAGATTGATTCTAGGACTCGTAAGTGACAGGAAACGTGATATATTAAAATGGATTTTTGTTCAGTCATTAAGAGGAGATCCCTCTTATTCATGGGAGGGTCAGGCTTTTTGTTTTGTTCAAGTCCTCCACTGACGGGTCACACATTTGGGAGTGCAATATGCTACACTCAGCTACTGATTTAAATGTTAGTCTCATCCTAAGTAGTTTCATGGACACTCCCAGAATGTTTGACCAAATTTTGGGGTGTCCCACAGCCTAGGCAAGTTGATACATAAAATTAACCATCACGCCTAAATTTTTGGTTGTCCTGGGGAACATATTTAAGAAATTATGCTTGAAAAATCCAGGATTACATCTACCAGGGGATCATCTTAAAGGTGGGCCTGTAGGGTGGTATACCCATCCCACCTCCTTCGAGATGGAGGGAGCCGCACACACCAGCTAGGGCCCTGTCTTACCTCTCTCCTCGCTCCCTTCGTGTTGCTGCTAAATTCTGTGTTTCATGTCTCTATCTCTCACTTGTTTTCTCTCTACTTCTGTCCTTGGGACAGGGTTTCCCTGTAGCCTCAGTCCTCCTGGAACTCACTATGTAGACCAGCCTGACCTCAGATCCACCTGCTGCTGCCTCCTGAGTGCTGGGATTAATGGTGTGCACCACCATGCCTGGTTTCCTCTGTTTTTAATCCTCTCCCTTTGGGAACTCAATTTCTCTAGTTGCCATTTCTGCCCCAAGCCAGGCCAGGGTTCACAGAAAGGGAGGTCTCATTTGATCTCTTGCCTCCACCCTCCAATTAAACTTGGTATTTATGCATCTCACTTGTACTAATACTTCCTTAGATGTGACTTGGAATCTCTGACCTGGAGCCATCACAGTAAGTGAACTCTCTGGCCTCCTTTGTGCTGTGGGCACAGTCATATCTTATTCTTTTGTTTTCCTATCTTGGCTTTTTATTCTTGACTGTTGGTGCTCTTTTTTCTGCCTCTCGGCACAGTTTGATTAAGGCTTCGGGAAAGTCTGTTTTCATTCCTGCCCCTTCTCCTGGGCTCTGGGAGAGTGTGCCCTGTGCTTTGGGCCCTGGGGCCTTGGAGAACCAGGAGAAGGAAGGAAGGTTCTTGGGAAGAGGGCTGGCAGCATTTACTTCCTGGCTTCTCTCCTTTCCAACCACCCACGGTCTTCAAACTTGGGATCCTGTTACTTATTTGTCATACAGAAAATAGTGTCTACTAGATGTGCCCATGCTCACCTTCAGTCCATGAAACCCACACACCTGCCTCTCTGCCAAACAGCCTCTCTCACTGAAAAGCCAGTCTTTTGGCTTTGCTTTGAATCCTACTGCAGTCGCCATCCTCAATTCCTTTGGGATTTCTAACCTGACCCTCTTTTAGATACTCTTTGTTGTCATGTAAATATATCCCCTTGTCCACTGAAAACCAAGAAAAACTCTTGACCCCACATTTCCCATATCACCTTTCAAATTCCACTTGCTGCCAAGCTTCCTGAAAGAGTGATCCGTGTTACCTCAGCTTATTTACTTTCCATCTTTTCTTGGACGAAATTTTAGTCTATCATAGTAATATATGTTCATGATTTAGAAATCAACTACGGGTCTGTCTTTCTCACTGCCCTCGTCCTTCTTCCTTGAGGCAAGTACTTTAGATTTTTAACTGTTTCATCTTGTGTTTCTGTACGTCTGTGTTTTTTTTTTTTTTAATGAATGTGTTGTGTGTATGTGTGAGTGTGGTGTATGTGATGTGCACACATGTATGCAGGTGCGTGAACCTTGTATATACATAGAAGCCAGAGGAGGATGTCCAGTGTCCTGCTCTGTCGCTCTCTACCTTATTCTTGTGAGACAAGCTTGGAACTAGGCTGAGTCCCAATAATCCTTATGCATCGACACCCAGTGTTTTAGGTTCCTCACGCTTGCATAGCAAGTGTTCTTACACACCGAGCCATCTCTCCAGCCCCTTTATGTCTCTGTACTTCTAAACAGCACAGGTATGCCATGATCTTTTTAGTTTTTTTGGTCTTTTTGAGACAGGGTCTCCTTATAGCCCCCCAAGTAGCCTGGAACTTACTGTGTAGATCAGGCTGGACTGGATCTTACAGAGATCTATCTGCCTGTCTTTGCCTCCAGAGTGCTGGGATCAAAGGCGTGTGCCACCATGCCCAGTTTTTAGGCATCACCTATTGAACTTTCTATTCTAGAACATTCTATCATAATGCTTTTGTTGTGGTTATAGTATAAATTTTAGTTTTTCAGTGATTACACTATTTTTTGTATGCAAATATTATTCATGTCTGAGCTAGACCAGGGACCAGCTTCCTTTTAGGAACGTGTGTGCACTTCTGTTTCACAGAGCTCCTGTTTTCCTCCTCTGTTATCTTGCTGGAGCACATCCTGTAGTAGTTCCATAATTTGAAGAAAAAGTACAGTGGCTGAAGATGTGATGACTGCGTTCCATTTCCTTTGTCTCTAGTCAAACTTCCCCAGCCTGGATTGGGGTCAAGTTGTAAAGGTGACAAGAGGTTTCAGGGAGGGACAGGGACCGTCTTCTGTCTTTCCTCTGGTACTTTTAGTCCCTCCCTTGTTTCTCAAGCTTAATATTTGACAGAATGAGGTCAGGTTTCCTCCTGGTGAGCAATCACTCATGCCA
The DNA here is from genome assembly GCF_000622305.1 of Nannospalax galili. NCBI lineage: Eukaryota > Metazoa > Chordata > Mammalia > Rodentia > Spalacidae > Nannospalax > Nannospalax galili. The sequence goes on along the minus strand of NW_008355789.1, from coordinate 68,243 downwards.
CGGTGTAGATCCAGTGTGTAGACATCTCTGCCTCTCAGCTCAGTGAGATACTTCATGGGTTCCAGCCCCTCCCCCGACTAGGCCTGTAGGTAGACAATAATTGTCTGAGGGTTCACACCTTTATTTTTAATTTCAACCCCACCAGGTGAGGTGGTGGATTAAGGCTAAGAGGACCTAGATTTGGCCTGAAGAGCTGAAGAAGAATCTATTCCATCTCTCCTAGGCACCTTGTTTGTTGTCTTCCTGTCCAGGAAGCTGCCTCACCTACAGCTGCCTCACCTATGGCTCACCAAGTCTGAGCCTGAACAGCCTAGTCTGGAATCTTCTTGGCATGCTTTAGTGTTGTGCTCTTTCCTGATTAGCTTTCTAAGCATCAGAGGAGCCCGGGGTCTTCTGGCTGCTGTGTTCCTGCCTCTGTAGGTCTGCTACTTCACGCAGGCCTACGACCTGTGGCCAGAGCCCCTGTGTCCTAATGTGCCCCTGGAAGGTTTCTATCTCTCATTGGTATGCAGTCAAAACACTAACATTTGAGTCTCAGTAAGTCCATCACCACTAAATACTCCTTTGAGCGTCTTCAGACAGTACTCCTGAGATGGTGTGCTGGATAGCTTTAGTGTCAACTTGACACACCTGGGTTGAGGGAGCCTCAATCGGGGAATTGCCTCTATTGAACTGGCCTGTGGCCATGTCTGTGGGGCATCTTCTTGATGAGTGATGTGGGAGGGCCCAGCCCACTGTGGGTGGTGCCATCCCTGGGCAGGTGGGCCTGTGTTGCATAAGAAAGCAGGCTGAGCAGGAGCCAAGGGAGCAAGCCTGTAAGCAGCGTTCATCCATGGCCTGTGCTCCAGCTCCTGCCTCCAGGTTCCTGCCCTGAGTTCCTACCTTGGGCTCCCTGATGAACTGCATGCGACCTGGGAGATGTAAGACAAATAAACCCTTTCCTCCCCAAGTTGGTACTGGTCAGAGTGTTTTGTCACAGCAATGAAGAACAAACTAAGACAGATGGATTCCTCACTGACATTAGCTGAGTGGAGTCTCCTGGATCCTGAAAGCTTTTTTATCAATCATTGCCTTTCTTCCCTTAAGTAAATACTAAGTTGAAGAAATAAGCACTAAAACCTGTCAGATCCTCTTACTACTATTATTTGAACTTGACTACTTATCTAGATTGGAGACGAGCTGTGGACCCCAGAAGTGCTGAGCCCCTGATGCTGGTATGTGAGGCAGTGGACTGAGGATGGGGATTTCTCAACTTCCTGTTGGATTGCTGTAGTCCTAGCAAATATGTACCAGCTTTGTAGACAATCACAATCAGGGGCAGGCTCACTTTAGAAACCTAAAAAAACTTAAAAAATGATTTTTTCTTATCTATTAGTTTAAGGAGACAAGACAATTAATTCTTAAGAACGCATGTGAGGATGTGGGGGTGTACTTCAGTTGGCAGAGTGCTTGTCTCAAAGTGTGTGCAAAGGAAGGAAGAGAGAAAGAGGGAGAATGGGGAAAGAAGGGCAGGCGGGAGGGAGGCAGAGAGGGAGGGAAGGAGAAGAAATCTGTAGACCTTTCGGCCAGTTGCCCACACAGTGACACATGCCACCCGACAGAGCAGGGGTGATCAGACAAATTCCCAGCCACTTGCCTTTCTTGGAGCTTCTACATGCACCTTGTCTTCCGCTGGCCTCTGCTTCACAGCCTGCCAAGGCCCCAGGAAGCAGAGTGGGGGAGGAGTCTCCAGGTTACTTTTTGCCCAGCCCTTTCTTATCATCTCTCCCAATCGCTGGCTTGAACTTGGATCATCACCTCTGAATACCATGGCCTCGACGCTGGCCCACAGTCCCCAGGAGGCACTGCTCTGGGCCCTGAGTGACCTTAAGGAGAACAGTTTCAAGACGCTGAAGTTCCACTTGCGAGATATGACCCAACCTTTTCTGGCTCGAGGGGAGCTGGAAGGCCTGAGTCAGGTAGACCTGGCATCTAGACTGATTTTAATGTACGGCGCACAGGAGGCTGTGAGAGTGGTGCTCAGGGGCTTGAAGGCCATGAACTTGATGGAGCTTGTGAACCAGCTCAACCATGTTTGTCTGAATGGTGAGTGCAGTTGGGGAGAGGGAGGTCAGGGAGATACTAGAGATCCACCTCCCAAATATCCCCATATCCTCCCAAAGACTGTAATTTACACCTTTTCTCACCCTGCCTTCTCCTTCCTTGAGAGTACCCAGTGCCCCAGGGTCCTAGGTAGCCTCCGCTGAAGGTTATGATGAATGCTGGGTACAGTCCCTGAGCTGAAGACAGGGATTTATTTATAGAAATATTATGGTATCTTATGACTATAACACCCCACCTCCTACCTGCGGCTGCTGAGCTGGAGAAGGGGAGGGAATGCAGGAAGGGCTTGGGGATTGGGGATAGTATTGGTGGACCGATTCCTACTAACAAGAAATGCTACGTCCTGTGTGGCTGGGTAGTGGTGGACACAAAGAGGGGTGGCAAGGTATCTAGTAATAAAATGTCACACGCAGACAATCTCCTTGGGAGACAAGGAGCACTGAGCCTCTAATTTCCAAGGTTTAAGTTACAGGGATGGGGTGCTCTAAGCAGGCATTCAGAAGCAAATGGTATGCAGCTCAAAGGACATTTCTGTGCATGAGCTCAGGAAACAATTAGCAATAAAGTATGGCCTGTTTGTAAGATACAGAGCAGATATTCATACAACAGTGCAACTAAGGCATAGTTTGTTATCTAATCCAAACATAGACATAAGGGACACTGCACTTCAGAACCCTATGTTGGCATGCGTGCCTATCTGACTCTGCCATCCTAGACAATCTTAGGTACTGGTGACTTTGCACATGCAGTCCAGCATGCTTTCTGCAGAGTTCAAGCAGGGCAGTTGTCTCCAACACCAGGGTGTGGGCGGGACTCCCTAGCTGCTTCCTGGCAGGAGGCTGGGCTGCCTCTGTTATAAGACAGTCTTCTGTGCCCCTGCTCTAAGGGAGCCAGTAGACTAACTCAACCCTAGACAGCAAGGGGAAAATGGAGCCTAAACAGCCATCGGTTGCATCTTTTGGGGTTCAGAGGGTTGGGGAAGGGAAGGGAGAAGGATCCCTTGGTGCCTGTGATCTTTCCCACAGGTTCCTTTCATTCTTGAGAGCTCCTATGCTCTAGAAATGGAGAGGACAGGCTGGGATGATAGCTCAATTGGTAAAGTGCTTGCTACACAAGCATGAAGACCTGAGTTCACTTCCCAGAAAAGTCATGCATGGAGGTGCTCACTTGTAATCCCAGTGCTGGGGAGAAAGATTCAGGAAGACCCTTGGGCCTTTCTGACCAGCCAGCCTAGTCCACTTTGTGAGCTCCAGGCCAATGAGAGACCCTGTCTCAGGTGGGCAGCTGTTGGGGGCCTCTGTTATGTGAAGTAGAAGTCTCTTCATATCCGGATAGCTCACGAGCTCAGAGTTATGTGCTGAGACTCCTTTCATAGCAGGGTGCTTTCCTGGCATCTTCCTAACTCTCCTTTTGAAGTGCCTGCCACAAATGCCATAACATAAACATGGCCTCTGGCTCTAGGAATACCATGCTTTCCTGTGTGATTTTTCAAGCAGTCAGCAGTCTGGCAGCATGGCAGAAACCTACTTCCATATGCAGAATGTCTCACAAAGTATCTATCAGCCAAAGCTTTTACCACTACCCCCACGTCTTCTCTCAATAATTTGGAGCTAGAAGCGGAGCTGGAGCTAGACCAGGAACTGGGTCACTGAGACTTGGAATAAAGAGCTGTACCACGGAATCTGACTGAGCTGAGTCTGTGTCTCCTGCCTGCAATCTAGTCTCCCTGGGGGGCAGCATTCCTCCGTCACTGGCTCGCGGATCCCAGCTTCAGCTGCCTTGCACTCTCCTAGAGACCCACAGAGACACGGAGAAGCCCGCAGGGCCAGACCCGCCTTCTTCCAGGGCGTGCGGCTGAGACCAGGGGACCGATCCCTGCGCTGCAACTCTTCAGGTGTGCCCGCGCACACCACGCCAGGGCGCCCAGCGCGCGCGCACTATAGGCAGCACCTGAGAACCAACAGCTGAGGTTGTCCTCTGGCCTCCACATGCATTCATGCACACACACGCACACACACACACACATCCACATCCACACACATCCACACATACACTTACACACACATATATACATATACACACACATATACACATATACACACATACACACATACATACATACACACACATACATCCACACATACACTTATACACACATACACACATATCCACACATATCCACACACATACACACATACATACATACACACACATACATACACACATACACACATACATCCACACATACATCCACACATACACTTATACACACATACACACATATCCACACATATCCACACACATACACACATACATACATACACACATACACACACATACACATGCTATAGTTTCCCCCAACAATCATATTCAGACCAATATGTGTTAGGGAGAGCAGAAGATGAGGCTACAGAGCAGACTCAGGGATTGAAGGGTCTATTTCGCTGTTTTTTGGTTCCCACGCCACCACTTGAATCCCCATTTGTGTTGCTCAGATTACAGAGACATATACTGGGAGCATGTGTGCTGCTTAGAGAAGAGGCAGGACTGGAGTGTTAACAGCAGATTCAAGCAGCTGCTCCTGGTGGCCACGTCCAGTTCAGGGAGTCCAGGATCACCTGCCTGTTCTGACCTGGACCAAGAGCTAGATTCTACGGGAGTAGAGGCTTTATTCGGGGCAGAAGCAGAGCTCTACCCAGCCCCATCTGTTGTGGTGCTGCAAGGGTCTGCTGGCACTGGAACGACAACCCTAGTCAAAAAACTGATGTAGGATTGGGCTCAAGGGACCCTGTACCCAGGCCGGTTTGATGTTTTTATGTGAGCTGCAGAGAAGTGGTCCTGCTGCCCAAGTGTGACCTGTTCAAGCTCATCTTTTGGTGCTGTGGGGATGATCAAGCTCCTGTTACAGAGATTCTGAGGCAGCCTGAGTGACTCCTGTTTGTCGTGGATGGCTATGATGAGTTACAGAGGCCCTTCGAAGGACAGTGCCAGGACTGGAAGTCCAGTCGTGTGGAGTATGTGCTGCACCTTTTAATTAAGAGAAAGTCTCTCCACACCTGCTCCCTTCTCATCACCACTCGGCCCTCAGCTCTGCAGAGTCTGGAGCCCACGCTGGGTGAACAGCGCCATGTCCATGTCTTGGGCTTCTCTGAGGAAGAGAGGGAGAATTATTTCAGATTCTATTTTACAGATGAGGAGCAAGCCAGAAATGCATTTGAGTTTGTGCAAAAAAATGCCGTTCTCTACAAAGCCTATCAGGTTCCAGGCATGTGCTGGGTCGTCTGCTCCTGGCTGAAGGGGAAGATGGAGAGAGGTCAGGAAGTCTTGGAGACACCCAGCAACAGCACAGACATCTTCACTGCCTATGCGTCCACCTTCCTGCCCACTGATGACAGTGGGGTGGCTCTGAGCTCACCCGGCACAGGGTTCTGAGGGGCCTGTGTTCCTTGGCAGCTGAGGGGATTCAGCACCAGTGGTTGCTATTTGAAGATGTCCTCAGAAAGCACAACCTAGATGGCCCCAGCCTGGCTGCTTTCCTGACCAGCAGTGATTACCACCAGGGGTGTGGCATCAAGAAGCTCTATAGCTTTCGTCACATTAGCTTCCAGGAGTTTTTCTATGCCATGTCCTTCCTGGTGAAGGAGGACCAGAGGCAGCTGGGGGAGGAGACCCGAAGAGAGGTGGCAAGGCTGCCGAAGGAAAAGGAGGAGGAGGAGTGTGAAGAGATGACTCTCAGTCTGCAGTTCTTATTTGACATGTTGAAAACAGAGAGCACCTTGAACTTGGGGTTTAAGTTCTGTTTCAAAATTGCTCCCTCGGTAATGCAGGGGCTGAAGTATTTTAAAGAACAAATGGAATCTATAAGGCATAACAGGTCCTGGGATTTGGAATTCTCCCTATATGATTCTAAAATAAAGAAGCTCACAAAAGGCATCCAGATGAAAGATGTCTTGTTCAAGATGCAACGTTTAGATAAAAGGGAACTTTACAGCAGTAAGCCTGTTGGTTAGCGCCAGCTTAAGTAAGGAACAGAAAAACAGTCCTCTTTTGGGAAAAGATAATAGTGCAGGGGAAAAAAAGGGAGTTTCTAACAGAAAAAGCAGGGCAACAGAGGAACCAGACCAGGAAGTTAGGAACAGTAGGTTGGAAAGTAGAGAAAAGGGAGCAAAAGAGATGAAGGGTCGAAAGGATGGTGGGGTGGAGAAGCAAGAGAATGGGGGGCAGAGAGTTAAAAAGGACTGAAGGATAAGAGGTCAGGCTAATAGGTACCAGAAAGAGTGAAAGGCAGGGAGACAATAGATGAGAGAATTACATAAAATTATACAACTGAGGGCCAAGAGACAGCATAGCATGTGGAATGGCTCATTAGGAAAACCAGGCTGCCCCAGGGATGGCAACAGCTTAGTCAGCATCCCTTCCCCTAGGGCTGTTCAGCACCTCCTGTAGCTTGAAGTCACCTTGAGTAACTCTTTCTATATTAACATCAGTGACCAAGCCTTTAATTATGAATTAGATTCTTTTCTACAAAATAAACTGTTTAAAATAATAAAGCAAGAATAACATGCATTCTGTAAGATATATATCGGCATCAACATTTAAAGGAAACATACATACGGCAGGATAATGGAATGTTGCCTTGACACTGTATTTGCGGTCAGTGGATACTTAAATAAAGAGTAGCTTCCCATTCTTAGAAACTTCTGCAAATTCTATTTGTTGGAAATGGGTCATGGATTATCACAGCCCCAAACGTTGATTTTAGAAATTCCTTTGACTTGACTTAAGTTTGTACTAATTACATATTACTCTTACCTTCAGCTATGCCATCAATGAACTTTTCTTCACACAAAAGATTAGGGAGTTCCAAGACTCAGGTCACAGTCTTCCTGCTCTGTCTCTCTGCAGTGACAAGGAAAGAAGAAAAGGGTTCTGTTTGTGGATATAATCAGTTGTCTGTATTCATTTCATAGATGAGAAAATGGAAGCACAGTCAGGAACCCTATCTACTTCTGAGATCCCCCAGAGAGAGTTCAGTTCCCACACGCTGGCTAACAGTGCAAGGCCCCCAAAGACTGCTGGCACGGCTCTTGATCCTGCCTCAGGGGTTGTCACTAGCTCCAGTGCAGCTGAGTGTGGCTCCCTTAAGGTCCCACAGAAAGCTAGAGACACTCTTAATCTGCTTTTCACACATTTTTTTTTATTGATGTTAGGATTCCCTACAAATTAATTCTACAGGCACCAATACCATCCATCTGCCAGACATACCCAGATGTCTGACCCAAGGAACTCAACCTTGAGTGATCAACTTGGGGCACCATGACCCCAGTTATTAACTATTCTCCATACAGGAAATGTGGTGACTTGACGTTTGTTAATTATGTACATTGTATGTTGAACACACAGATCGTATGTGTATACAGAAAAGATCTAAGAAGTGATCTGTGTGCACATGAGCTTATTTAGAGAGCAGTCAGAAACTACATGATGCAGCTGCTTGGCATCCAGTAAGCTAGGCTGTGTAGTCCCCCAACCCCCCAAAGACTGGATGCTCCCAGCAGACCTTCCAAACGTCACATAGAATTTGGGAGTAATGAAACAGGTGCACAGTCGTATCCCTGCATTTTCTTGGGGTCAAGGAGACCTGTTTAAGAAGCATGAATCTAACACATAATTGAAGTTTAGACATGTTCCAAGATTTCAATTAGGACTTGCATTCTATTCAAAGTAGCGTGAGCAAAAATTAAATGATACACTAAAACCCTATACTTGGACTTCTAGTTTTATTTTTTATTTTTTTATTTTTATTGTTTTTGAGATGGGTCTCAGTTAGCCAAGGCTGAATTCAAATTTACTTTGTGGCTGAGGAAGACCTCGAACTGCTGATCCTGCCTCCACTAAGTGTGGGGATTGCAGCCTGCTGCTTTTTCTAACGATGTTGCCAGGGATTTCTCTCTTCCCTCTGCTACTACTTTTATAGATGCCTTTTGCTGTTACTTCAGAGTCACTGTTTGTGTCAGACAATACAGCAATAAGGAGTGTTTGCTCAAATCATCTTTACAACCCACAGTCTTTGCTAATGACTGTCAGGGAAGCTGGGAGAGGATTCTTACCTGCTCCTGGGTGTGTGCCAAGCCTCTAGCACTGTGGCCTTGAAGATGAACTTCTCTGTGTGGGCAGTCCTGGATCTCATGGCCCAGGTCACATGACTACACCCTCTAGTTCAAGTGCCTACCTCCCAATGACTGGGTGAGAAAGGATGGTTTCCCCAGGGAGAGATTCTGGGCAGACAAAATGCTCCATTGCACAGATACCAGCATGTCTAATGGATTGGAGTTCCCAGGGATGCAGAAAGGTTAAGAAGAAGAGGTAATGGATTCCTATGCAAGAAGTCTGGAAAATGGTCCCAGTGGTTAGATGGAGCAGTGGTTTCAGTTATAGAGAAGCTGGGCCCACCCATTCCTTACCCCTTCTCTGAGAAATATGGAGTGCACACGGTTGGAGAGAGCAAGCTATGATCTAAAGAAAGGACCTCTGTCCCAAGGAACTGCTGTGGGGGTCCCTTGTGAGAGACCAAGATTCCAGAATGGCAGGGGCCCAGCATCCATCACGTTAAACTTGGGGACACTTCTGAGTGTTCCTAGAAACACATTGGAGAAGATTTCTAGGAAAAGACTGAACGTAGGTCAGTAAATATGCAATAGCTTGGAACTCGGGTCTGTGTGCCATATGCATGGCATGATTGCTTTCATGGTTTCACACACACACACACACACACACACACACACGTCTGATACTTTCACGCATATAATCTAGTTCAATGAATATTTTCGCATGTTATTGGATTTTTCTATTTTTTACTTTTTTCAATACATATATTTTATTGCATTTTTGTGCATTTCATAAACACATATTTAGACCCCCTCCCCTATCTGCACCCCCCCATTTCCAGCTCACTGGATTTCATGCTTTCTGTCCTGTCATTTATGTTGTGGCCTATTGAGTCAAGTTTGTGCCCCCCCATTTCCAGCTCACTGGATTTCATGCTTTCTGTCCTGTCATATATGTTACGGCCTATTGAGTCAAGTTTGTGCCGAATGGATGAACTCACAACCTAGGATATCTGGGGATGTAAACTTGACTCAATAGGTTCCTCTTTTTATGACAAAGGTGGTTCAGGATGCCTGAAGGGTCAGAGACTATAACCTTGATGATCAGAGCCCTCATTTTAGACAAGGGCCTCATGCAGCCAAAACTTCTTCTTTAAAACTTTTTTGATTTATTTATTTTTATTTTATGGGTATGGGTATTTGCCTACATGCATGTAAGTGTCCCATGCTCATGCAATGCCCACGGAGGCTAGAAGAAGGCATTAGATCCTCTGGAACTGGAGTCACTGATCGTTGTTACCTACCATGTGGGTAAACTGAACTTGGGTCCTTTGCAAGAGCAGCCAGTACTCTTAACCACTGAGCCATCTCTCCAGCCCTGACCTTGAACTTCTGATCCTCCTGCCTCCACTTCCTGAGTGCCAAGATTCCAGGCCTGCACCACCATGCCTGGTTTATGTGTTGCTAGGGGTCGAACCTGGGGCTTTGTGCATACTAGGCAAGCACCCTTCCAACTGAACTATATTTTTACCTGGAGTTCAAATTTCTCTTCTGATCTTCAGATCCATGCCAGTGAGCTATTTTTTTTTGGGGGGGGGAATACTAATTGCAATAATTCAACAATTTGAATAATGTATATAAGAAATCAGCTGAAGGAGTTAAAAAATACCTTGAGCTGGAGAGATGGCTCAGCTATTAAGAGTACTGTTTGCTCTTGCAGAGAACTCAGGTTCAGTTCCCAGTATCCACATGGTGGCTAACAAATATCTGAAACTCTAGTTCCAGGGGATCAAATGCCCTCTTCCTGTCTCCATGGGCATTGCATGCACACGATGTACTTAACATACATGCAGGCAAAACACTCATACACATGAAATAAAAAGAAAATAAATTAAAAAAATGCCAACAGACTAGTTTTTCTCTTTTTGTCCCACTGTTTAAAAGAATACTTTCTATTCTATTTTCTGCTTATTTCAAAGAAGACTTCTGGAAATATTTGCAGACTTTTTTCCAGCCTGAAGCTGTAGGGTACAGATATGTAATCAAGACAGGCCCATGGATGCTGGATTCACCATGATGAATTCAGACTCCAGAAAACTCCTTCATCAAATAAAAGCAGGACATAGATATACCAATGATGTCCTTTCGTTACCTCTGCCAGGGGAAATAAAAATTAACAACTGAGAACAATTAGGACTCCTGTGGGGAACTGGAGAGATGGATCAGTGGTTAAGAGTGCTTTCTGCTCTTGCAGAGGACCCAAATTGATTCCCAAAACCAAAATCAGGCAGCTCATAATCACCTGTATCTCCAGCTCCAAGGGATCCACCACACTCTGGTTCCTCAGGCACCTGCACTCACATGGCACACACTCACACAGACATACGCACGTACACATGAAAACAAAACAAAACTGTAAAGACGGTTCCAGAAGAATCTTCACTAAGAAGCTTTCATAACTAGCCCTCCTCCACCTACTCAGTACTGGGGATTGGATCTAGAGCCTCACATATGCTAGGTAAGTAAGTTATATTCCCACCCCCCCCTTTCAGTCCCCAACCCCATTTTTTTTATTTGTGGTTTTTTTTTTTTTGACAATTTGTGGAGGGGTAGGGATGAAATGAAGCTTTTAAAAATATTTTATCTATTATTTTTATTTTATGTGTATGAGTGTTATGCCTGCATGTAGGTAAGTGCACCCATGTCATGCAATGCCCACGGAGGACAGAAGAGGCTGTCGGATCCCCTGGAACTGGAGTTATGGGACAGTTGTTAGTTGCCATGTGGGTGCTGGGATTTGAACCTGGGTCTTCTGCAAGAACAATGTTAACTGCTTTTTTTATCTATAGACGTTCAATTAGGTGTTTTACCTTTTTTGTAGGGCACAGGTGAAGGCACCCTGGGACTGTAGAAGAATAATGGAAAAATAATGGAAAAATCTCTTGGTGCCTGGGAATAGGAGAAGTCCAACATCAAGGCCTGGATGCCCAGGACCACGTGTGGAGCTCAAACCATAGCTGGCCTTCAGGAGAGATGGAAAGTCCATTCTAGAAAACCAGTCTTCCCAAGACCAGAATCTGCAAATGACAGAGACTGTCCCTGTCCCCAGCATAAGCCCAAGACAGAGGCAAAGCCACCGCTATGTACAATCTGGGACCTCAGGGGAGGGGGCTGTGGGGAATGCAGCCATTCAGAGAAGGCTGAGACTGTTGCCCGACACGGAGAAGTCTCCCATCCACCAATCTGCTCCACTATAAACCCACCACCAGAGGAACGTGGAACCACGATTCACAGTAGGAGTCCCAAGTTCCAGGTGTGTGTGAGGGGACCACATCCCTGGCTCATGAGAAGCTAACCCCACTTTTGAGAGAGAGAGTCTCACTAAGTTGCTCAGGCTAAACCTGAATTCACTCTGTAGTTCCAGGAGATCTTGAATTCATGATCTTTCTGCCTCAGCCTCCCAAGTAGCTGGGATTACAGACTTCCAAAACCAGGCCCATCTCCTAACTAATATTTATGTGATAGTTCTTTGTATTTTCCTGTTTGCTACCTGTAGGGCTCAAAGTGCTTTCACTGTGTCTTTTCATTTCTTTAAAAATCTGTGTTTCATTGTTGAAGGTGGTGTATAAATTGGAATCCAAAGTCACATCATTCTTTAGGTGCTGCCCATGTATATATGAAATATGCACATTAATAAGCTACCTGGTTTTTCCTTTTGTTCACC
>NW_008355789.1:55593-55893 GCF_000622305.1 Nannospalax galili | reverse complement strand
AGATGGCTGTAAATTTTCAGGTTCTCAGTTGAATTAATACAGTCACACAATATTGAACTCAGTATAAACCCTGTGAGACGGAAAATTGAATGAGTTTTTACCCTTTAAAGAAGATCTCCATTTCATTTTAAGATATGCTATTTCCTACATTTTTAATGCTACTAACAATTACATGTTTGCACGTGTCTTTAATCTCTATGTATTTGGTTATTACTCGTCACAGTTGGTTACACTCGGATCCTTAGTACCTGAGTATGGATATAAAGTCATGAAGTAGATTTCGATGGTAATATTTATCAC
>NW_008355789.1:53781-55184 GCF_000622305.1 Nannospalax galili | reverse complement strand
AATGGTAATGTTTATCACCTCTACTAATTAGCATGATGTAAATTTCTACGCTTCCTCCTCAAATATAATGCATTTTTAAAAATTTGTTGATTTTTTTTGTGTGTGTATATATCACATAGAACATTCACACAGAACATCCCAAATAATCTTATTCATCTATATACCCACTTCTCAAATGGCATGCTCCGATAGCCAGCCCCCCACTAAAGCCATTTTACTCTGACTTCCCTGCCACTGTCTGATATGCTGTCAGCACCCCAGCAGTTGCCCAGTGCTTGTCCACCCAGTGAATCTAGTCAGCCTATTTAGAAGTTTTTGTTTTAGGAAGGTCAACTATTCCCCATCTAGCAGCATTCAATTGTCAATATTCCTTTAGATAAGATTGGGGTCTGCTGTTCATTTTCCCAGTTCTATGCTCGGTTACTATCTGTGAGTCCCTTTGGCCACCTTGGGCAACAACTCAAAAGAAGGTATCTCTTATCTGGCATTGTTGATTGTTATGTAGCCTTTAGCTATACATATGGACTCTTAAAAAATTATATTGGCCCCTTTAATTTTTGGTTATACTTTTCTTTTGGGTGTTTAAGGCCATACAGTTTTCCCAGATAAACCAATTTATTTTTACTCTTAAGGTCATTTGAGGATCTGTTCCTCAGGGGTCCCATGGGCTTGGGAGGAGCCCCTGGCTCCTTTCTTTTACCAGTTCTGCCTATGTGAAGATAAGTCAAAGGTCCTGCTCGACTATGGTTGGCTTCACTTGGAAGCATGGAGGAAGTGATTCCTCTGTGTTGACCCTCCTCTTTGTAGACTGGACACGGTTCAAGTCCATCTCATGGGGTCTCCTTGGCCTCCTTGATCAAGAGGACGGGTGACCCACCACATTACAAGACATTTTGAGACATGCTCATAGTTCCCTCGAATTAGTCGACCTAGGAGGGCAAGGAGCAAAAACTGTCCTTTATGTCCCTCTGACCAAATTATTATAGGCCTCTAAGTATGTCTGGTAAACACCCAAGAAGGTTAGTTCTACCAGTCTGGCACTTTTAATTATTGTGTGCCATGTAGATAAATCTTGGGCAAAGACCAATTGTTCTCAGATAAACCTTACCTAGATATATATTTCTTGATCTGTTATGTATAATTTGTCAGTAGGTGGTTGGACTAATATGGTTCCCTCTGGTTTTCTAAAACTAGCTAGGCATACTTTTCTCTTGCATGTCTAACCCCTCCATCATGGTTTCCCCAATTAAGGTGCCCCCATTTTTCCCCGTTCTCGCTTAATAACAATAAATGTCCTGTAAATGTGGTGGGTCACCTGTACTCTTGATCAAGGAGGCCAAGGAGACCCCACGAGATGGACTTGAACCTGTGTCCAGTCTACAAAGAGGAGGGTTAACACAGAG
>NW_008355789.1:52382-53029 GCF_000622305.1 Nannospalax galili | reverse complement strand
TAACTGGGTCAAATGGTAGGTTCATTTGTAGTTTTTTAAGAGTTCTCCACACTGCTTTCCATAGGGGTTTGCAGCCCCACCAGCAGTGGATGAGTGTTCCCCTTTCCCCACATCCTCTCCAACATTTGCTATCATTTGTTTTCTTGATCTTAGCCAGTCTGACTGGGGTAAGATGAAATCTTAAAGTGGTTTTAATTTGCATTTCCCTAATTATTAGTGATGTTGAACATCTTTTAAGATGCTTCATAGCCATCTTTACTTCTTCTTTTGACTTTTGACTGGGGAATTCAGCCTGTTAATATTTAAAGTTATTAGTGAAAGATGAGTATTGAATCCTGTCATTTTTATTTCTATTTACATTTGTGATGTAACTTTACTTTTCCACAGTTATACCTTCATTGAATTTCTTTCCACAACCTCTTGGGTATAGTCATTCCTTTCTTCAGCTCTTTGTATTGCTGTCAGAACTGTCTGAAGGGCTGGTTTTGTGGAAATGAATTCCTGCAGGCTATTTATGTCATGGAAGAATTTTCTTTCCCTTTTGACTATAATAGACATTTTGGCTGGGTACAGTAATCTGGGCTGGCATCTGTGGTCATTTAAACCTGGGAATACTTTGGTCCAAGCTCTTCTGGCTTTCATAGTTA
>NW_008355789.1:45528-51307 GCF_000622305.1 Nannospalax galili | reverse complement strand
AGGCTTTCTCCTAAGGTCTGGATCCCTCCAGGAAAGATTTTGGCCTCAGGAATTTGGGGGTTTGACTGGCCTGGGAGCAGGGCCCAGGAAAGATGCTGGTCTAAGGCAGCTGGTGGCTGTGCCACCCAGAGATGCAAGGGGAGATGGGGGTGGGAAGATGCCCCAAGGGCTCCTGGGGACTGCAGTGAGGAACTGTGTTGGTCTGGATGCAAAGGATCAGGAAGTGGAAAGGTCCACCCCGGGTGTCCAGGAGAGAGGCTGGCAGGTTGTACAGGCCCAGGGAAGCAGAGGGAAGTGAGGGTGGGACCAGGCCCAGAGGGCTCCTGGGAGAGAGCCTGGTGGGTTGTGCAGACCAGGGAAGCAGAGGAAGGTGAGGGCGGGGCCAGGCCCAGAGTGTTCCTGGGGACCTGAGAAGGAACTAAGTTGGTCTGGATGCAAAGAATCCAGGGGTGCTAAGACAAGGGATGGGACAAGTCCCAGGCTAGGAGGTGAGACAGTCGGGGATCCGAGATGGGAGGGTGAATGAGGCTGGGGGAGTCAAGGCAGAGGGGGCAATGGACTTACCCTGGAGAGAGGCCTGTGGGTGGTACAGGCCCAGGGAAGCAGGTCCTGTTACGTCGTCAGCTTGCAGATAGTCTCTGCCTTTGAATCTGATTGTTACATATCTATCTGATCAGGTTCTTTACCCTTTATGGTCCTTCAGGTGATGTCTCTCACCTTTGCTTGCCTTCACCAAGAATCTGGTCAAGCTGGTTTAACTAGAATTCCACTACCCCAGATAGTTCCGTTCAATAATTTTCTATCCTTTGAAGATAAATCCAGCCTGAGAATTTATTCAAGACAACAGAATAAGGAAGGGAACAATACCCTCACTTGGACCCAACAGAGAAGATGCCTAAAACTGTGACTAGAATGGTCCCCATTCACCTGTCATCTGATCCCTTAATATGTGTGTCCAGGAAAAGAATGCCTGAATGTCCCTGGGGACAGTGGCTCAGCTCAATCCACAGTCATGGCCCTGGTCCTGTCCTCTGATGCCCCATTCAACACTGAGGCCTGGCTTGACCCTGTGACCCTGCGACTTGGCTCTGCATTGCCAGCAGTACTCAGTAGCTAGGTTCCTCAATATCTCACGTAACCCTGCAGTGACTCTCTTCCCCTTTGTCTCTGCTCTGCCCCGTCTCCAGTATGTCTTTGCTGAACTCTTTGAAGTCGTCCATTGATTAAGAGCCTAATAAAATATTAAGGAAATATGACTTTAGCCCTTATTTTCACCCTCTGTCTCTGTCAGTAAATTTTAGGTTTGTGGTTAGAACGCTAACACAGCTAGCTAGAACCACTGGCCTCCTGTCCTGACGAAACTTCTCCAATTGTCTCAGATGGAGACAGAGGAATATATTTTTAAAATATTTAATTAATTAATTTTTATTTTATGTGTATGAGTGTATTGCCTGCATGTATGCAAGTGCCCCTGTATTGTTCATTACCTGAGGAAGTCAGAAGAGGGAGTTACAGATGGTTGTTAGCTGCTATATTGGTGCTGGGATTTGAACCCAGATCTTCTGCAAGAGCAGCCAGTGCTCTTAACCACTGAGCAATCTCTCCAGAGGATTGTTTTTAACATTTGTTTTCTTTCTAAATTTATAGTCATTTGCCTAATTTTGAAACTGTACTGATAACTAATCCAATCAATATGTAAGTTTCTCTCTCACTGTAATCCAATGCCTAATGTACAAAATATATGTGCAGCTTTCCTTCGGAGTCCAGATTTGAGGCTTGAGCCTGCTGGACCAGGCTGCAGCCTAAATAACATACAACTTGCTTTCTGTCCTGTACATTCCTGGTGCCCTATCTGATCTTCCCCGCAACACTGTGGCCTATTTAACACTTTGGTAAACTATTGGCTAACACACACACACACACACACACACACACACACAGATACACACACACACACAAACACATACACACACAGAGCATTATGTGTAGTGTGTGATTTGACTTGATATTAGTAATGACACAAAAAAACAGCTCTTACCTCACAGGAGAAAAATAGTTTATTTTGAAGCCAATATGAGTAACTATGGCCTGTGGAACACATTCAGGTCTCCCCAAATACCATGTTCCAACATGGTAACAGTTTCATGAAGTTTCATAGTAACAGAACAGAGGCAATCATAAAGCAAATTACTTTTCAAATATATTGGTGGAAATATCAGATAAGCGGGTTACTGCAAAGTGGGGCAACCTGTGCCTCAGATCCCCTCTTAGGATAGTCTTAACTTTTGGGTTAGTGGAAATTAGTGGTCTGTTAATTTAATGCATCCCCAGAGGTTTCATGTGATTTACAAGGACTTTAGGTCAAACACAGAGGGTAATGGTTATTCAGGGGCCAGGATAGCCCAAGATCATTTGCAATTAGGCCCTGGACCTGTATCATTCCAACCTCTTCCTAATCACCGACATTATAATCAGTCAGTTAGCCTCTATAGTCAGCTTTCTGGGACCGTTCCTCCACAGTAACAAAGGTCATAATAAAAGAACCTGTTTGCTGATTGCCAGCTATCCAGGGGAGATGTGAACTGCTTGGCAAGTTGAAGTCAACAAAACTTATGTAGC
This sequence comes from Nannospalax galili, assembly GCF_000622305.1. Classification (NCBI taxonomy): domain Eukaryota; kingdom Metazoa; phylum Chordata; class Mammalia; order Rodentia; family Spalacidae; genus Nannospalax; species Nannospalax galili. Next base: position 48,688 of record NW_008355789.1, on the reverse strand, counting down.
ATTTATTTATTTATTTATTATTTATTTTTGAAATGGTGTCTCCCTGTAGCCACGGTTGGCGAAGAACTTGCCATATAGACCAGGTTGGCTTTAATCTCACAGAGATCTGTCTGCCTCTGCCTCCAGAGTGCTGGGACAAGTGTGCACTACCATGCCTGGCGTGTGGCTTTTAATTTATCATTATTTTGATATTGTGGAAACACACAAACATGTCTGTCTGCTTTTGACATAGCACACTCATGACCGTGCCCTTATAGAAGAGACCCCGGAGAGTTCCCTTGTTCCTTCAAAAAGATAGCTTTCTGTGAAGCAGTAAGTGGTCCCTCCTCAGATACTGAATTTATTGGCACCGTAGCCTTGGACTTCTACCTCTAGAACCCTGAGAATTAAATTTCGTTGTTTATAAGACACTTGGTTTACGGTATTTTATTCTAGCTGCCTGTCCTAATTTCATTTCTGTTCCAGGATAAAATACTTTAAGAAAAGGCAACTTAGGGGAGAAAGAGGTTTATTTCAGTTTACAGTTCTAGGTTACAGCCCATCTTTGTGGGGAAGTCAAGGCAGGAACTTAAAATAGCTAGTCACATCGCATCCACAGTTAAGGACAGAGAGGGATGAATGCATGTGTGCTTGCTTGCACAGCTCAATTTCTCTACTTGTACATAATTCAAGATCCCCTTCTAGGGAATGGTGCTGCCCTCAGTGGGCTGGGTATTTCTACATCAATTAATTTAATTAAAACAATACCCCACAGACATGCCCATAGGCCAAGCTAACAGAGAATCCCTCATTGAGACTCCCTTCTTAAGTGATTCTAGGTTGTGTTGTTAACAGTTAAAGCTAATCACCACACTGCCCCAATGGACTTACATGCAACTTGAACTTCTGTAAATTTCTGCTTTTAACATAGGAATTAGGTTTTTATAAGAGTAATTAACCTTGAACATGTGGTCTGTTTCTGATCTAAGGTCTTATGGATATGCCAGAAGCAAGTCTTCCTAAGTGGGACCTTAAGCATCTTAAGATAATAAAACAAAAGACAATTACTTGAAATCATAGCTAATTGATCATTATTCTAAATTTATTTGATTAAGGCCTTTTTCCCCCTTTTGAGACAGAGTCTTACTTGGTAGCCCAGGTTGACCTGAAATTTATGAGCTTCCTGCCTTAGCCTCCCAGATAACAGAGATTACAGGCGTGTGCCACCATACCTGGCCTATAATTGAAACTTTGATACAAGGATACTGGAAACCAGAAGAGGGGAAGGTATAAAATTACAGTTACATACCAAGTCTCCACCAGACACAGTTAAATCTTGGGTATGGATTTCATCTGCAACAGAAGCAAATGTAATAAAGGAATTTATGCTGATGTTAGATGTATCAAAACTATAACAGAAATAATCCCGGTGGATGACAGAAGAGGCTGCTGGATCCCCTGGAACTGGAGTTATGGACAGTTGTTAGCTGCTATGTGGGTGCTGGGATTTGAACCTGGGTCCTCTGTAAGAACAGTCAGTGTTCTTAACCGCTGAGCCATCTCTCTAGCCCTATAAGTAATTAATATTTACTTTTTAAAATACATACAGATAGGTGAATAACTATCTTAAACATACCAGTACAATGTATAAGCTCTGAGATGTTCTTGTAAGCCCCGAAGTGGGTTTTAAGTAATTAATTTTTTATAACTAATTTTTTAATTTATTGATTTCTTTTTCTGTATTTCATACAGAACATCCCAAACAATCTTATTCATCTTTATACCTGTATCCCAAATGGCACCCTCCCATAGACCGCCCCCTACAGGAGCCCATATACTCTGTCATCCCTGATACTGTCCACTGTGTTGTCAGTGCCCCCAGCCGTTCCCAGTGCTAGCCCATCTGCTGAGTCTAGTCAGCCTATCTAGAGTCCCTTGTTTTAGGAAGATCAGCTCTTCCTCAACTAGCAGCAATCAGTTGCCAACATTCCTTTAGGTAAGATTGGGGTCTGCTGTTCATTTTCCCAGTTCTATGCTGGGTTACTGTCTGGGAGTGTCTTGGGCTATCCTGGCCAACAACTAAAAGGAAGGTATCTCCTGTCTGGCATTTTTTCTTGTTATATAGCCTTTAGTTATACACATGGACTCTTAAGGAATTATACTGATCAGTTTAGTCTTTGGTTGTACTTTCCTTTTGGGTGTTTAAGACCATGCAGTAAACCAATTTATTTTACTCTTAAGGTCCTTTGAGGATCTGTTCCTCAGGGGTCACATGGGCTTGGGAGGAGCCCCTGGCTGTTTTCTCTTATCAGCTCCATCTATGTGAAGATAAGTCAAAGGTCCTGCTCATTGTGGCTGGCTTCACTTGGAAGCATGGAGGAAATGTTTCCTCTGAGTTGACCCGCCTCTTTGTAGACTGGACACTGGTTCAAGTCCATCTAGTGGGATCTCCATGGCCTCGTTGATCAAGAGGACAGGTGACTCACCACAGTTACTGGACATTGTGAGATATGCTCCATAGTCCCCTGGAACTTAGTCGACCTTGGAGGGCAAGGGGCAAAAACTATCCTTTAAGTCCCTCTGACCAGATTAGTATAGGCCTCAAAGTATGGCTGTTAAACATTCAAGAAGGTTAGTTCCACCAGTCTGGTATTTTAATTACCATGTGCTATGTAGATAAAACTTGGGCAAAACCAAAACGTTCTCAGATAAACCTTGAACAGACATATATTATGTTCCTTGAGCTAGTTGTGTGTATAGTTTGTCAGTACATTGTTGGACTAATATGGTTCATCTGTCTTTTTAAAAACTAGCTAGGCATTATTTATCTCTCTCATTGTCTAACCCTTCCACCATGGTTTCCTCATTTAAGGTGCCCCCATTTTTTGCATTTTTCCCTTAATAATACCTCTCTCCAACGGTCCTACTTCTCTTGAGCTCTTCTGCCTTTACCCCCAAGGTTCCTTGTATACCCTCCTTCCCCCTCCCCTTAAAATAACCCCATTTTTATCCACATCTTCCTTATTAAGGCCTGTTTCCTACTGTTCTCTTTAAGGTTCTTTCTTTTCCTTTACTTCCCTGGTTCCTTTCCATTATCCTGGTTCTTGTAGTTATGTCTGGATACGTACTCACTTATAAGGATTTGGTGCTAGGATCCACACATGAGGGAGCACATATGTTG
>NW_008355789.1:28884-44904 GCF_000622305.1 Nannospalax galili | reverse complement strand
CACCACGCCTGGCCGATTCTTTGTTTTTTGAGTTCGTTATATATTCTGGATATTAAACCTCCATCAGATGTGTCTCTGGTGGAGATTTTCTCCCACTCTGTGGGTTTTCTCTTCCCTTCCTTGGTTGCTTCTTTTGATGTACAGAAGCTTTTTAGTATAAGGTCCCATTTGTTGATTCTTGACCTTGTTTCCTGAGCAATTGATGTCAGGTTTAGGAAATCCTTTCCTAGACCTATATCTTGTAGGTTATTGCCAATGGTTTCTTCTAACAGTTTTAGAGTTTCAAGTTTCACATTGAGGTCTTTGATCCATTTGGAGTTGACTTTTGTGCAGGGTGAAAGATAGGGCTTTAGTTTCATTCTTCTACAGGTGCAGATCCAGTTTTGCCAGCACCATTTGCTGAACGTGCTGTCTTTCCTCCAGTAAATGTTCTTGGCCCCTTTGTCAAATATCAGGTGGCTGAAATTGCATGTACTCGTATTTGGGTCTTCAATTTTGTTCCATTGATCTGCAGGTCTATTTTTGTGCCAGTACCATACTGTTTTTATGACTATAGCCAAGGAGTGGAGATAGTGGAAAGCCTTGTTTGGTTCCTGATTTTAATGGGAATGCTTCCAGGTTTTCTTCATTTAGAATGATGTTGGCTATAGGTTTGTTGTATATGGCTTCAATTATGTTGAGGTATGTTCCCTCCAGTCCAATTCTCTATAGGACTTTGAACATAAATGTATGTTGAATTTTGTCAAAGGCCTTCTTTGCATTATTAACATGATCATGTGGCTCTTGTCTTTGAGTACACTTACATGATTTATGATGTTTGTTGACATATCCTTGTTCCTTCTGAAAAACTATAAATCAGGGTATGGGGCTGGGGAAAAGCCACCACTGAGCCGGACCTTCTGACTTTTTCTCACAGAGACAAAACTGGTAAAAAAAAAAAAAAAGCCAAAGGAGCCAGGGGCTCCCCCAAGCCCATGTGACCCCTGAGGACCAGACCCTCAATGAAAATAAATTGATTTATTTGGGTCAACTACATGGTCTTAAACACCCAACAGGAAAGTATAACAAAAAAAATTGGTATAGTTCTTTAAGAATCCAAGAATTGCACTTTCCAAACATTAAGTTTAAGTTTGTATAAAATGTTATTTAAACAAGTATTTCTCACTAATAATCCTGTCCTTAATAAAAATACTATTCATGTATAAACTTCAGGTCTTGGCATAATTCAACACTACAGGGCCTACCTATAGCCAAGAAAAACAAGCCCACTATTAGTTTTATCTAAAACTTTAAAAAAATGACCATTTTTTTTCTCTTGCCCTGTCTAGAAACAATTTGGGAGGGAACTCACAGTACAATTCTAGCCATTCCAACAACTATCAAAGTACCTGAAAAACAGATCCTGAGTCCAGCCATGACAGCCAGGTAAAAAGGAAAAACAGCCCAGAGGATGGATGTTCTTGGAAGCCCTCATCAAAAAATAATTTGGACATTTAAAATTCACCATTTTGACTTCTGCTTCCTTGCCTAGAACTTCTGCCTAACTGCTTTTGCCTTACTTCTCCTTCACATGTCCTCCCAGGCACCAGTCAAGGACTATTTTTTCTTTCTATAACTAACAGTTATACACTTTTGGGTTTTTTAAATACAGCCACTGAAGGGGTACCCAGCTGCCACACTCTATGCTCCCATTCATCATAGGAAAAGCCAGAATGACTAACATCCAAATTCTTTGTTTGCAACTAGTGTTACCCCTTCAGAGGGAGGAGTAATAAAAAAATTAATTAGATTTAGGATAAAGATCCCAAAAGAAAATGGCTAGTTTCTTATTTGGCTAAGAGTGGAAAATTCCCTTGAACCTGGGAGTAAGCTTGTCCCTACATAAGGCTAAAAATGTCTAAACTATTTATTCCAAAAATGTCTCTAGTTCCACTATAGCTAGAAACTGGGGAGGCCAATAAGGGGTTCTGTTTTTTCCCATCTCTCTCTCTTTTTCCTAAAGTAATGTCCTGTTCCTGGAAAACACACTAAGGATGTGACCAGAACCTCAATGGACCTGGACACCTGGAATGAGGACTAGACTGACCAGCTCATCTTCCATTTCTTCTTTGCACTATACTTAACTGTTGTCTCTAAAAATTCTTATAAAACCTCATGATTGAACAGCTTGTATGACCGCCCAAGTCCAAATTAAGGCTATGTTCCTGCTCCATGCCACCTAAAGACTCCTTCTCAGTTAAAAGAAAAATGGCCCCCATTCATTTCTTTTTTACGTCTTCAGGGTCTGGAATGATAGAAACCAGAAGTTCCCTGAGACAATTGCCTTGCCCTAGCCCCACAGTTAATAGTTAATCAAATCTCTGTCTCATGCATGATGGAATGCCACAGCTGTGGTACACCAGACAACCCACTCCTCTTGCCAGGATGTGTCTCTGCTGTCCTTGCTCCACCGTCATCAAACTAGCCACAGCCAACCTAAACAGCCTCTTTATTCTGCAACTCCAGGAAAAGGGCCGTAGGACCACCCAACCCAGACTTCATAGCTCTCTCTCTCTCTCTCTCTCTCTCTCTCTCTTTCTCTCTGTGTGTGTGCTTTCTTTATTTTCTAGCCATATATAATATAGTCCCACCCCTTCACACCTTGACACAGCTTGTTTGTTCATGGAGAAGCGTGTCACCTTTGCTCAATAAATCCTCTGCTCATCTGCTGAAGTTCAGGCTCTGGTCTTTTGCCTAAACTTTATTCTTTCTCTGTTCTTCTAAATCTTACTCTATTGAAATTTAAATAAACTGGCTGTGTAGTAAGAAAGCAGATTGAATAGATAGTATTAAATGATCTCAAAACGTAAGATTAATTTTGGTTACAAGGGTAGGTAAGACAAGAGGCTTTTCCAGAAGAGTCATTCCCACAATGATCCATGAAAATATTGATTAGCTGTGTGACTTTCCCTAGGGAGATGTGAACAAACATCTATTCACGCCAGATAGGGCACCAACACACCAAAGAAATTATTTTATTCAAGTATACCTTAGTGAACCAGTGGGTTTATTGGGATTACTTACAGAAATGCGGGTGAAGGGTTACTTACAGGAGCATTGACAACTCAACAGCAGCCACAGCACCAAAAGGCCCACCCCAGCATGAATGATGATTCATGGAAGCTGCATCCTTGAAACTCTCTGTCTGCCCCCTCCTAGAAGGAATGTTTGAATCTGAAGGTAATTTCTGCATAAGAGCTGACTTCATTAAAATGAGAAACATCTGCTCTGTGGAACACACTGAAGAGAATGAAAAGATACTCCAGGGACTGGGAGGAAATATTTGCAACTGCGTATCTGATACAAGACGTGTCAAAAATATGCAAACAAGCCTTAAAGCTCAGTAATGAGAAAAAACCCAACATAATTAATTAAAGAGTGGGCAGACAGGCATGACAAATGACTTTAATCCCAGCCTTCAGGAAGCAGAGACAGGTAGATCTCTGTGAGTTTGAGGCCAGTCTGGTCTACAGAGTGAATTCCAGGCCTGTCAGTGTTATATGGTGAGACTTTGTCTCAAAAAATCTAACAAACAATCAAACAAACAAACCAAACCTTAAAACTCCCAGAAATGTGGGCAAAATTTCTTGATCCCCAGCAGAAAAAAAGTGTACAAAAATATCTGAATAAACACATCATTAAAGAAGATACATGGATGGCAAAAAGCATTTGAGGATGCTCAATTTCATGTATCATTACAGATTTCAAACTAAAAACACCATAAAATGTCATGGCATGCCTATTAGAGTGGCTAAAATATACACGACTGACAGCAGTAAATGAAGATGTGGGTCAGTAGGAATTCTGATCACTGGTAGGAACTCAAAATGATGCAGATGCTTTGGAAGACAATTGGTCAGTTCTTACAAAGTTAAATGTAATCTTACCATACCTGTGATTCTGCAACCATGCTCCTAGACGTTTACCCAGATGAGTTAGAAACTTACATCCACACAAAAGTCTGCACACAAATATTTGTAGCTGACAATCATCAGAGGTGAGAAACAATCAACATGCTGTCCCACAGGTGAATGGATCAACTGGTATAACCAAACGGTGGAAAAATATTCAGCAATGAAAAGAAATGAGCTGTTAAGGCATGGAAATATGTAAGCAAGGTTTAAGTGCAATTACTATGTGACACAGCAGATCTGAAAGGCCATAGATTATATAAATGCAAATACAAGACATTATGAAAAAGGTAAAATTATGAGACAGTAAAAGATCACGACTGGCAGAGCTTCACAGACAGTAGGGATGGGTTGACTAGGTGCCAGCTCAGGCAGTTATAGGACAGAGTCCATCCTGCGTGACACTGAAATGATGTCAAGTGACATTATGCATCTGCCAAATGAAGGAAACCTAGAGTATGAACCTTAGCTTATTTTAAATGGTTAACTTTTGCCGGGTGTGGTGGTGCACACCTTTAACTCTAGCACCTTGGAGGCAGACGCAGGCACATTTCTGTGAGTTTGAGGCTTGCCTGGTCTGCAGAATGAGACCCTGTCTCAACATCCTCCCCTTCCCAATGTTAGCTTTTCTTCATTGGTGTATAGAATACTAGACAAGTCTGGGTAATGTAGTGAGAACCCATGTTAAAATTTTAAAAACTTACAATAAGAAAAGGAAAACTATTCTAGATATCAAGTCCTTTGTCAGCCATGTTTGCATGCCAGGCATGTCTCCCACTGCTTCCTTGTCTCCTCCTCCCCCTCCTCGTGCTCCTTCTTGGGCCTGTCCCTTTCCTCCTCCCTGCTTCCTGTCTCCCTCTCTCTTCTTCCTCTCCCCTCATTATGTGAGTTTCTTATATATTTTGGATATTAACCCCTTATCAGGTATGTGAGAGACCAGGAAAAGAAAATTGTGCCCTGGCTATATCATCTGGCTTTGGATAAAGCCAAGCCCTAACTAGATCATCTCTATATCTCTAGGGACTGAGATGATGGTCCTGTGGATTGGTCAAGTCATTTTGGGCTAACCCCTAAGTCCCTTGACTCTTATATAAATCCTGTGAGGATTAACAATAGTGTCTTTCTTTCACTGAAAATTAATAGGAATAGAGAACTCACATGATTTGCTCAAAATAATATAGCTAACATAGGTGTTTTAACATCAGGTTAATAAGATCCAAGTATAGAAATTACTTGAAGGACTCGTTCCCCTCAAATTTCACTCAAAAATTTTTTTTTTCTGGGTTTGGAGAGATGGTTCATGGGTTAAGAGCATTGGCTGCTCTTTTAGAGGACCCAGCATTCACATGGTGATGAACAACCATCCATAATTCAAGTTCCAGAGGGTCTGATGCCCTCTTCTGGACCCCATGACCATTGCATGCATGTGGTGCACCCATATACATGCACATACCCATATACATAAAATAGAAATAAATATTTTTTAAAGCTTGAAAACTTTTTCTTTATTTTTGATTATTTTGTACATGTATACCATGAACTATCATATCTATTCCCATTTCCCTCTAACTTCCTCCACATTCCATCATATTCTCTCCCAACTTCGTCCTTAATTTTATTTTTCTTAAAAATATTTTATTTATCATTTTTATTTTATGTGTATGAGTGTATCACCTGCATGCAAGTTAGTGTACCTGTGTCATGCAATGCTGGAGGAGGTCAAAAGAGGGCACTGGATTCCCCGGAACTGGAGTTGCAGAAGGTGGTTAGCTATCATGTAGGTGCTGGAAATCGAACCCAGGTCCTTTGCAAGAGCTGCCAGAGCTTTTAACCACTGAGCCATCTCTCCAGACCCATGTCTTTTTTCTTAATTATGAGACAGGGTCTCTCAGTAGCCACATCTGGCCTAGAATTCACAATGTAGATCAGGCTAGCCTCAATTGCACAGAGATCCACCTGCCTCTGCCTCAGGATTGCTGAGATTAAAGGCGTGGGCCACCATGTCCAGCTAGATGTTTTCATTTTCTATAACCCACTAAGTCCAGTTAGTGCTACCCATAGGTGCATGGGTGTGGGGACCTCCACTGGAGTGTGGGAAACCTATTAGTTGTCATACCCTCAATAGAAGATACCTAGAATGATCTCTTCCTCCAGTAACTATCCTGCTCAAAATCCCATGGCTGGGGACATCATGGGCCCTGGAATAGAACCTGGATTGCTACTTTGCTACATGGTCATGCTGTCAAATTGCCTTTGGGATACTGATGTTTAAACCTGTAAACCTGACCTACTCTCAGCTTTGGTCAGAGAAGCGTCTTTTTGCAGTGGGTGGCAATCAATGGTTAAACGTAACTGGTTAAAGTGCTGGGAATGAGACTGAGAGCTCACTGCAGATTTTGATGCTCCCCTATTGTTTTGTTTTTGTTTTTGATGACAGAGTCCCCATGTAGCCTCAGGTGACCTGGAACTTTCTATGTAGACCAGGCTGGCTTGGCTCTCACAGATATCCTCCTGCCTCTGCCTCCTAAGTGCTGGAATTAAAGGTGTGTGCCACCAGGCCCAGGTTGTTTCTGTAATCTTACTACAAAACTTGGTGATGATGCAGAGGCTTTCCAAGTCTGACAGCTTTGCACAAGGCTGTCCATCATCCAATCAGATCCCCCCCTGAATCCCCTTGCCCTCACCCAGGACTGCATCCCTGACTCCCTTCTCTGTGCCTATTTCTTACATTCATTCAGTCTCTGCTCTCAATTTGTAATTGGGAGATCATGGTGAGGTTGAGTCTCCTGTGTGAAGAATCCTGGAGGAGGGATGTTTCTACTTTTTGCTATTCTGCTTCCTTATCTCCACAGAAGAAATTGTGTAAATGGTGTATAAGTTCGCTAGAGAATGTTTCTCCCATGGCACACAATGTTATGAAGAAATCGATGCACTGAATCACCGAGTTGTATAGATGGGGGTGCTTTTTAAATAAGAGGCGAAATATCTGATTAAATAGCATGAGAATCAGGGACAGTTGAAAGTAAAGAGCTAAAGGTTATGCTTGGGTTTCTGTCAGTGGGTTTAAGTTTATAGTTCCTGTTAGTGGGATTACACTCCATAGTCCTCAGTGACATTAGGAGGTATTTACCAAGCGATACCACTGCTCAGGTAAGAAAGCCAATTCCTCTTCCTTTCCTAGTCACATAAAAGTCTAGATACAAACTAGAGCTATAAGGTAGTTTGTTTACACAGTCCAGGTAACAACTAGAGATTACACAGATCATCAATTCTTAGAGGCATGGACCTGAGGAGTCAGAGTGAGGGTGGTCAGGAGCACGGCTAGTTCTGTAAAGATGAAATGCTAACGAGGGAACTGCTTGCCCAAAGAGATAAGGAAAATTAATTCTAAAGTCAATAGAACTTGACAGTGAGTTAGCTGAGTTAATGTCAGGTCATTTCACATTAAAGGGAAAAGATGGCACATTTAGATTCAGGTGTTTAAAAGCACAAAAGTAGTTTTTTTCCATTAAGTTTCCTTATCAGCTTCCAGAAGTTTGTCTATTTCTAATACGATCCTCTAAATTATCTTATTTTACAAATTTAATTGGTTTTATACATTTGAAATTGAACATATTTTCATCATATTATTTTGTTGGTGGTGCACGCCTTTAGTCCCAGTACTCGTGAGGCAGAGGCAGGTGGATCTCTGTGAGTTCAAGTCCAGCCTGGTCTACAGGGAAACCCTGTCTCAAAAAGACCAAAAAAAAAAAAAAAAAAAAAAAAAAAAAGAAATGGACTTAAGACTTTATTTCCTTGCAGAGTCTACTTCACTCATTTTAGGAAAATCTGACATTTTTAACATATTATTACAGATTATATAGGCATTTTGTGTGTGTGTGTGTGTGTGTGTGTGTGTGTGTGTGTGCGCTTTATGCCCGTGTGTGCACTTGTGTGTGTTTGCCTGTTCCTGTGTGCATGGGGCCAGAGGTCGACACTGGGTGTCTTTTTCTTTGCTCTTCACCTTTTTTTCTTTTGAGACAGTGTCTCATGGAACCTGGAAATCGCCATGTTGGTCATATTAGCTGGCCAGTGAGCCTCCAGAATCTGCCTGTCTCCCTGGTCCCCAGCACTGAGGTTAGGTATGTACAACCACCCCGAGCTATTTTAAGTGGTTGCTGGAGATCCAAACTCAGGTTCTCATGCTTGTGCAGTGCATTTTACCCACCGAGCCATCTCCCCAGTCCTAGGTATTTCCTTGTAGTGTATCATCCTGGTTAGACTTAGTAAATCAACTAGCCTTTACTCTGTTAATGTCCCAATGATTTGCACTTAAGATGTTGCATGGCTTCAGGTTGCTCTGTCCTTCTCTCCTCTGGATTCCTTTTATCATGTCCAACACTACAACTGCATTTGTTTACTGAACTTTACAAAAAATCCAACATCCTCCATTCTAGAGCTCAGGTGACACTGGAGTGGCCAGCCTCCCTCTTCCACTGACTGGCCCTTCCATCTGTGATGATGTGATGATGGTTATTTATCCATATCTCCATGCAGAAGGAATGTCCCTCTCATTTAGGTTTCTAGAACAATTGTTCTAGAAATCACTCTCGTTTCTTTACATGCTAGTTTGAGAAGTGGGTATTTTATTCTGTGGATCAGGGAATGCCTAAAGATTCTGGGAAGCAGCCTGAGATTGTTTTGATGGAGTTATGAGATTCAGATGGGAGAAGGTGGTGCAAGACACTGGAAGCCGTTAGTGCCCCACGAAGACAGGGAGTGTTGTGGTTGGATAAGAGGCAAGGAGCTGGGGGCAGGGGAGTTGGTCTCGGTGGGTGCAAGGAGAGTGGGAACACTGTCCAGAGAAGGGTTCTGAAGGGTAATGGGAAGGGGGAAAACAGTCAGCAATGTGTACCACTGGCCGGCCTGAGAGAGTCATCCATCCTTCATGCCTCCTCGCTGCCTCTTGTCATTGTTCCCCCCTCCTCAGTCTGGCCTCCGTTGAGTGCAGTGTAACCTGCAGTTTTTATTAAACACCAGTTTAGCATCTAATACGTCGTATGTGACCTGTTCTGGGCACTGAAAACAGAGCAAAGAATAGAACGAAGTTCTTGTCCTCCTCAAGTTTGCATTCTAGAAGGGAGAATTATGTACTAAGCATAAACACCCAAATAGATATGTGTTAATTTCCATTAGTAATGAGTGCTGTGACAAAATAGTAAAGTGGTGTAATGGGAGGTAGACTGGGCGATAGGAAGAGATTTCTGCTGTAAGCTGTGTGGCTAGGGAAGACCACTGTGGAGTTCATGACCCAAGTTTCTGAAAGGGTGAAGGGTTGTCTCCCAGGCAGGTGTTCAAACAGTGTTTGTTGAGTGGGTAATATCCACTTTCTAATGTGTGTATGTGTATTGTTTTTGGAGGGGGTTATAGAACCACACAATCAGAATGACCCTAAGTGGCATTTTTCAAAGCCCTAAAAATCACTTTGTAATCACACGGATCAGTGGTAGAAAACTGGTTTTTTAAATTTCCCATTGGAGCAAATTTCATTGTAATTAGTTTCATCTGGATCAGAAATCAAAACACTATGATTTGACTTAGTTCATCTGAAATCAGTACATCTATAAATCAATCACTTTTGATTATTTTTATATCTGTTCAGGTATATAATTTTTATTTTTCGTGTTTAATGAGGTAATAGAGGTGCATTTTGAACTTTGGTAGTTATAATGAATATTGTGCAAAATGTGCTTATATTTCAAATACTCATCTTAAATTTGTATCTTTTGCTATTTGTCTAATTTAGAACTTAAGTTCACACACAAGTATACAATTAAAAATAACACAGAGATGCATGCATCAGGGTAGTGGACAATGAATTTTAAAAGACATGCGGTGCTTGTATATGCTTTAAGAACAGGTTTGATTATTATTTCTTTTGCTACATAGCAAAAAAGTTGCCAGAGACTTTACGCTGTCGTTTTACACTTCTATTTTTTTTTTTTTTGGTCTTTTTGGTCTCCCTGTCGCCCCCCCTGTCCTGGAATGCACTATGTAGACCAGGCTGGCCTTGAACTCACAGAAATCTGCCTGCCTCTGCCTCCCAAGTGCTGGGATTAAAGGCGTACACCACCACGCCTGGCTTATTTTTATTTTTTAATTAAAAATTCTTGATCATTGTTTGTGTGTATGAGTGTGTGCGAACGCAGGTGTGCGATGCCATTATGTGCATGGGCCTGTCAGAGGACAACTTCTGGGAGTGGGTTCACACTGGGAAAATACCTCAGGCTAGCTGGCCTGCATGCTTACAAATAAGTTTCTTGTCTCTGCCTTCCATTTTGCACAGGAGCTCTAGGATGACAGATGTGAATTACTGCACCTGGTTTTTTTTTTGGCAGGGGGATATTAGACCTCTCTTTGTAGCCCCAGCTGGCTTGGAACTTGCTATGTAGACCAGGCTGACCTCTACGTCACAGAGATCTGCTTGCCTTTGCTTCCTGAGTCCTGGTATTAAAGGTGTGTGCACCTCTCCTGCCCGCCCCCCCCTTTTTTTTAATGTGGGTTCTGGATATTGAACACTGGTTGTCTGGCTTTTGTAACATGTGCTTTTACCCAGTGAGCCATCTTGCCAGCCCTATTTTATGCTAAACAAGAGATCCAGGTGAAGATTCATTACTTACTCATTTTCATTTTAAGACTCATTATTACAACTTGCCTGCCATTCTTCGAAATTGCCTGTCTGAACATCTGTCAAAATGAGCATGCCATTATATATTATCTTAAGAAGTTCAAGTTTGAACTCAGTTCTTGCCCTGTGACTTCACCTCGTATATAATATGTCCCTAAGAACAGCATAGTGCTTCACTAATGAAATGAGGAGACAAAAATCACAGCTCTGAAGTTGAATTCATCCTCTTGGGCTTTTCTAACTTTCCTGAACTCCAAGGACAGATGCTTGGAGCTTTCTTGGTTATTTATCTTGTGACCTTGATAGGAAATGCCATCATTATTGCCACCATCTTCTTGGTCCAGAGTCTCCACATCCCCATGTACATGTCCCTGCAGAATTTATCCATAGTGGACCTGTATTTTAGCACAGCCATCACACCTGAAATGCTGGTGGTCCTGACTGTTGAGAGAGCGACCATTTCCTTTAGATGCTGTTTTGCACAGATGTATTTCATTCTTCTCTTTGGTGGGGCAGAATGTTTTCTCTTGGGGTCGATGGCTTGTGACCATTTTGCTGACATCTGCCATCCTCTATCCTACCCAGTGATAGTGAACAAAAGGGTTTTTATGGAATTAGCAATATTCTCATGGGTCTCAGGGATCATGGTGGCTACTGTGCAGACCACATGGGTGTTTAGCTTCCCCTTTTGTGGCTCTAAAGAAATCAATCATCTCTTCTGTGAGACTCCCCCTGTGCTGGAGCTTGCGTGTGCAGACACCTTCCTGTTTGAAATCTACGCCTTCACAGGCACCGTTCTGATCATTTTGACTCCCTTTCTGCTGATCCTCTTGTCTTACATTCGCATCCTCTTTGCCATCCTGAAGATGTCATCCACTACCGGGAGGCAGAAGGCCTTTTCCACGTGTGCCTCTTACCTCACGTCTGTCACCCTCTTCTATGGCACAGCCAGTATGACTTATCTACAGCCCAAATCCAGGTACTCACTGACCACCAAGACACTGATGTCATTGGCTTACACACTGCTGACCCCTCTGCTGAATCCACTTATCTACAGCTTGAAAAACAATGAGATGAAAAGAGCTGTCGTGAAATTATGGCGAAGAAAAGTGGTTTTCCACACAGTGTGACTTGTTGAGAAGCCATGTGATATTCAGACATCACACAACGGGAACTCTGTATGAATTGAGAAAATGGTGCAAACAGCAGATTTTTTGAGCAGATTATGCTTAATTCCTTTATTTTATGGCATCCCTCTTTAAAAATAAATACTGCAGTTAATTGTTTTTAAAAGCTACATGTTTTCGTAACATGTTATATACAGTTTATCAATCCACTTCTCTATTTCTGACATTCAAATCATTATTAGAATGTTTTCATTAAAAGGATGCTTTAATAAAAATGTAGTTCCACAGGCTCATATGTTTGTTGATTCTATTTTTGTGTGCTAGATTCCTCGGTGGATGACTGAGAAGACAAGCCACTTTGTATTTACATACTTTAATAATCTATTATAGATGTGGGTGAAGTGTCTATAGGCCAGCACTCAGAAGGTCAAAGTAGGAAAATCTGGAGTTCCAGGTCAGCCTGGGCTACATGAGTTCCAGGTAGCGTGTGCTGCACAGAGAGACCCTATCTGAGAAGGCAAGGACTGAGAATGTCAATTAATGATAGACACTTGCTGAGTATGCAGAATGCCCTGGGTTCAATCCTCAGCACCACAAATCAAAGTATGCTACTGCAGAATTGCTGTTCAAATAAATCTGTAACCCATTGAGTGTCACTGCTGTCTAGAGCTTCATCGGAATATCAATGTGATGAAATGCTTATTTCTAGAGAGACAATGTGTTCCATGAAAGGATAAAAAAATGCATTTATCTTGGGGGCTCAGACTCACTCTAATTAGTAGATTCATAGGTTGCAACCATAAACTAATTATTGGTATTTTTAAAAATACATTTTAAATTTATTATTTGGGAATTTTATACATGGATGCAATATATTTTGATCATATCCCCCCTGCCCACTCTCTCCTCCAACTCTTCCTGCCTGACCCCCTCCCAACTTCATGTCCTCTCTTTATTTTCCTTGTTTTTAATAACCCATGAAGTCTAATTAGTGCTGTCCATATGCACATGTGTATACAGGCATCCACTGGAGTGTGATCAACCTACCAGGCACCATACTTCTAAAGAAAACTTTGTCTCTTCTAGCAGCCATCAGCTGTCCATAGCTCCTCAGCGAGGGGAGTGTGTAGGGGTCATTCATGCTGGAAGGTTGACTGGCTTGATGGTGTACAGGTTTTCTTCAGGTGACCACAGCTTCTGTGAGATCATGAGTGCAGTGACCCTACCATGTCCAGAAGATGTTGTTTTTCCTACTACTCCCTGACCTCTGGCTCGTACAGTCTTTCTGCCCCCTCTTCTGTGATGCTCCCCGAAGCCTTGTGGTCAGGATGCGTAATATAGATTTCCCATTTGTGGCTGAGCACTCCATGGACACTTATTTTCTGCACTTTGACTAGGTGTGAGCCTCTGTGTAAACCACTGACCACTGCATAAAGAAGCTTCTCTGATGAGGACAGCTGAAGACCCTAATTGCTGAAGACACCATGCACTTTGGTCATAGGATGGAGAAATCAAGTTGATACTTCTCTGGAAACTTCCTCCAGAAGCTGTTATAGTACTGGATGGTGCTATGCAGGCAACTGAGGGATGAAAGTCATCAACAGTCTAATCCAACTGTGACCTCTGTGAACTGCAATAATGACCAGTGGCAAGATATGCCCATTGGTGCACTAGTGGCATTAATGTTATGTGGCAAACCAATTGTTTTCTGATTGGATTTAAGATTTGCTCTACAGTAGGAAACTCATGCCTGATATTGTAAATCTGGCCAAGAACCCATGGTCGGGGAGCTCATGGGCCTTGGGGAGAACTTCCTACTATGATTTTGTAAATGGACTTAGTGTCAAGCTGCCTACTCTTGGTACTCTTACAAATATTTATGAACTATTAGTGGTCAAAATGCTATCTGGGAAGTTCACTCAGTTCTCACTTTGAGTGTTGCTAGTATTTCCACTGGAAACTGTCATTTTAAGAGACTTTTGTTACATTTTCACTTGTAGGACAAAATGCCCTCAAGACATCAAAAATGAATCATCCATTGCTGGCTATTGTGGGAAAATGCTGTTCCTAAGTTCTGTGTTCCATGAGTTTGGTTACTAACTGTGTGACCTTTTCAGAGTGAATAAATCCAGAGGTTGTGAAATTGGTAACATGTCAGCATCTCATTATTTACATGCTTCTCTTAGAGAGTATTGAGGGATGTGGTTATTGATTCCGCATCATGAAAACTTTTGTTCTAAAATTCTTCTCCGTGGCCGATAACAAGGGTAAAACATCTTTCAAATTCAGACACTATAACTATCAAACCCAGTAAAAGATCTTTAACTCCTGGTTGTCCATTACTAGACATGAAGGTATTTTTTTTTTTTTTTTTTTTTTTTTTTTTGCGAAATACTGAGTCTCCGGATCTCAAGCATTACTGTTAGTGTTTTGCTGATTGCATCAGCTTTATTTGTAGACCAGTACAAGTTAAGAATAACCCTATAAATCCAGTCTCTTATATTTATTAACCCCTCAGTACCCTGTGCATTTCAACATTAAATTGTTGTAGTAGGCAGAGAATTTCCCCTCATGGAACACAGTCCCAGATCACAATTCCTGAAAACTCTTATCACTAACCATCATGTTGTGCCAGGAATTGAGGGTATGTCCAGCTGGGATGAGATCCTCATGAGCAGCGGGATGGCAAGATTGGGTATTTGCAGGATCTACTCTTATTTGGGTTGTAAATCCCCCACTCTGCAACCTGATTTTCCTGCTTGGTTCCGTCTAATATCCTGAGCATCATGTCAGCTAGTCAGGATCTCCAGGAAGCAGACACTGAGATGCAGTTAGTGCAAACCCTTGGGTAGGACAGAAAGGGCTGGTGTGGGCTTGGCAGGAGGAGTCCTGTGAAGGTCAAGCAGGCTTGGCATAGACTCCCAGTCCAAGAGGGAGCTCTAGAGTGTCCATTAAGGACTTCCTGCATGGATTAGAAGTAGTAGATCTTTCTTGCTCAGTATTTAACTGGGTCTTCTCCAAGAAGACAATGACCTCAGAGCAAAAGCTGAGGGCAACTTTGAAGGAGCTAACAGCAGTCAGCCAACCACTGTGCAGAAGCAAGTCTTTTGTGAAAGAGGAATCTTAGCTTTGTATTTGTAGCTGTGCCACAATCTCACTACATTTGCTATATATTCATACAGCAAATGTTTTACATTGGGAGAGGGGGATATACTTGGAAAGACATACTAAGATTCTACCAAATGGATATAAGTACCTCTTAATGTAGCTTTGCTCTCTAAATACACAGATGTAAATAAAATACCTTGTACTAGAATTATATGCATATTAATATCATTTACATGAGAATTAGTTGAAATTTTATGAGTTAGAAATTATAAATATGCATATGCATGCACAAATATAGAAATAAGTATATCGTACCCATTGCTGCTAATTGGATATGCATAAAAAGTATCATTGTAGGATGGCTTAGTAGGAACTCTAAGAGCATGCAGCAAGACTTAAATGATCCTAGCTGGTCATGGTGGCACATGCCTATAATCCCAGCACTTGGGAGGCTTGTGCAGGAAGATGATGACTTTGGGACCAGCCTGGGCCATATGTGTGATCTTTGTCAAAGAAATAAAAAGCAAAAATAAATAAAACCTAACTCCCACCAAAGAAAGAAAGAACAACCCCATAAGCAAAACCAAACACAAAGAAACAAAGTGAAAAATGTAACAAAACACAAGCAAGAAAACTCTAATTTCAAGTTTCTGCCATATTCTAGATCTTTGACATTTACACATGCTTAGTGAGGATTAGCTTCTTTATGTATAAAAAGGAAAGAGTGATGGTGAGTATGATGATCATAGTGGTGATATTACTTCCCTTCAGAGACACTATGAGGATCAGCCACAACAGCAGTTAGTGGGTAGCACAGTGTCCTATACCTGTTAGTCTAGGTTTCCTCAGGCTTAGGAAGGATGTTTTCTTGAGTCCAGGACTTGCCAGTGTGCTGAGCAACATGGTGAGACAAAAAGAAAAAGGAAAAAAAAAAGAAAAAAAAGAAAAAGAAAAATCACAGCAGTATTACTTAATATAATGATAAAAATTGGAACTGTTCTATGCCAGTGTTTCAAAATTTTTACCATTATCTCTCATCTTCCCTAAAACTATATGAGAGACATACTCCTTAGAGCTCATTACTGAATCATTTTTGTGAAAAAAATGTATTTATTCTCATAGAATATCAATTACTCATGTACTGGATTTTTTGCTAGTTCCTTAAGCC
>NW_008355789.1:28199-28721 GCF_000622305.1 Nannospalax galili | reverse complement strand
TTCCTTCCTTCCTTCCTTCCTTCCTTCCTTCCTTCCTTCTTTTCTTCCTTCTTTTCTTCCTTTCTTATATCTGACAGGGTCTCATGTAGTTCCAGGCTTCCATTGATCTCAATACGCAGCTAAGGACGACCTTAAACTCCTGGTTCTCCTGCCTCCACTTCTAGTACACCTGGCTCAGTGTAGTTTCCAGTCTAGTTATTCTAAGTTGTGCTGGTTCTCTTTTTATTTTGCTGAACTATTCTGTTCTCTCTTCTGCTCTATCTTTCCACATGTGTATTTACTTTATCCATTCTTTCAATAAGAGCATTGCGTTTGTGATTTTAAAAGTCCATGGCTTTTGAACTCTGTCAGGTAAGGTTATCAATTCCTGTTGTTCTTCCACATTTTCCTTAAGCATTCATAATTTTTGTTTTGAAATTTTCTTTCATGAGTTGTTTTATAACATAAATTCTTAGCCCTATTTTTTAAACTTTATAAAAATTTATTTATTTATTTATTTATTTATTTATTTATTTATTTATT
>NW_008355789.1:13716-28184 GCF_000622305.1 Nannospalax galili | reverse complement strand
ATTTATTTATTTATTTATTTATTTATTTATTTTTGGTCTTTTTGAGACAGGGTCTACCTGCAGCTCCAGCTGTCCTGGAACTCACTCTGCAGACCAGGCTGGCCTTGAACTCACAGAGATCCACCTGCCTCTGCCTACCGAGTGCTGGGATTAAAGGCATGCGCCACCACACCCAGCTAATAAAGTATTTTTTATTTTATGTGTATGAGTGTTATGTCTCCATGTGTGTAAGTGCACCTGTGGTGTGCAGTGCCCTCAGAGGACAGAAAAGGTCTCTCTCGGATCCCCTGGAACTGCAGGTACAGATAGTTGTTAGCCGTCATGTGGGTACTGGGGTTTGAACCCTGGTCTTCTGCAAGAGCAGCCAGTGTTCTTAACTGCTGAGCCATCTCTCCAGGCCCTAAACTTTTTATGTTTTATTTTCTTTTTAATTGCATGTTTGTGTGTGCATGTGTGAGTGCCTGTGGAGACCTGAAGAGAATTTAGAATCTCTTGGAGTTGGAGTAGGAAGTTTTGTGAGCTGCCCAATGTGGGTGCCAGGAACTAAACTCAAATCTTCTGCAAGAACATCAAATGCTCTTTAACACTGAGCCACCTCTCCAGCCCGTTAACCCTGTACTTTGGTGGCAATTTATGTCTGCTACATGTTGCTTCCATGAATGTTCTTCTGACCTCCTTTGCTTTCCGTGTCCCTTTCATCCTCTACTATTCAGTTTCGGATATTACTGCAGTGTATGGCCTCATTAGGTCTGCTGCTGTGCTGAAGAAGGGTGTGTTCCCTCTTGACCATTTATCTGTGGTGTCTGTTTGGAGAAGGGGCACCGCCACGTTCCCTCTCAGCATGAATGACTCATGATGAGCAGAAACTCCCCACAAAGTCTCCACTCAATCTTGAACCAGACAGATTTCATGATTCTAATTTACATTTAAAGCTCCGACGACATGGATGCTCTTTGAGGCCTGAAAATTGCTGCTGAGTTAACTGTCATACTTAAAGATGAGGCTTTTTTAGTGTGTAAAAATGTAACTGATCGTGGAAGTGTAAACCCTACTCAAAGCTCCATGGCTTCAGGATGGTTATTCTGACTGTATAGATGTTCACTGAGATGCACAGAGTTTGGGACTGGGCAAGTGTTTGAACGGCTACGTTAATCTAGCTGTGTGACATTCTTATTTATGAGTTCATTGCGATAAAAGGATTCTTGCATAAAACATGAGTTATTTTTCTTCCTCTACTTTCCTGCCATCAGAACACTGGAGCTCACAGAACACACGGCCTTACAAAGGGCTTCCTGAAACGCCAGTAGACCTGAGTGATCCTGTGGTTACCAACTCTACCTGCTTTCTCTCCTGCCCAAACAGGTCCAGGGAAGCCTTAATTACCAACAGTCCTATGCAGTTCTCCTTTTCTCCTTGCTGGAATGAGAGGCCTGTGGCTTTTGTCCTCCAGGGCATGGCACTGCAATGCTTTCCACTTTCAGTGCACATCAGATGTAGGAGCAGAAAACTCTGAGGGCATACTCAGAGGGACTTTCCAGGCCTGAGAATAAGTTGACACAAGATGGATTCCAGAGATAAGAAGTGAAGAGCTAGGAGTCACAGCCAGTCATTTACATGCTGAGTTGGATACATGACGCTGAGTCGTGAAGAAGCAGGTGAGTTTTGTGGGAAGCTTACAACAGAAGATATTTAAAATATTTTATTTATTCTTTTTATTCTATGTGTATGAGTATATTGCTTGCATGTATGTTAGTACACCTGTGTCATGCAAAGCCCACAGGGGCCAGAAGAGGGAATTACATCCCTTGAAACTGGCATTATGGACAGTTGTTTGCCTCCATGTGGATGCTGGAAATTGAACCTGAGTCCTCTGGAAGAGTAGCCAGTGCTCTTAACTGCTGACCTATCTCTCCAGCTTCCCCCTCTCCCATCTCATGCTTTTAAGGGTCAACAGAAAATTCAAGTGGCACCTGCTGTCTTTCAGATACTTTTAATTCCAATAGTCAGTAAGTCAGAATAGAATATTTTAATCTCTTCAAGAATTGCCTGATCCTAAGACACAGATGTTTGGGTCCCATCCTGAAGGTATGGGTACAGTGTGGAGGGGTCTAGTAAAGTGCATCTCTCCATGCCCTCTGGGTTTCTGATGTTGCTGATACAGGGACCAGTCTTTGAGAACCCAGCATGGAGAACAAGACTCTTTGTCTTTTTCTCAAGTGATGGATCCCTCTGGATCCAGTCACCCAGTTCCTCTCCAATATTGTAAGTAATGTCTTGCTTTTTTTAATTAAAAGTTTTTTACATTTATTAATTTGTGTGTATGTATCTCTCTCTCTCTCTCTCTCTCTCTCTCTCTCTCTCTCTCTCTGTGTGTGTGTGTGTGTGTGTGTGTGTGTGTGGTGTTGGTGGGGAATATGTGTCAGAGGACAATTTTCAGGAGTTAGTTCTCTCATTCTACCATGCGGATCCAGTTTAGGTCTTTAGATTTGCAGGCAGGTATTCTTACCCACTGAGCTATGTCACAGGTCCATGTCTTAGTTTTTAAAACATAAGGTTTATATTCCTGTCTCTTATTCATTGAGAGAGAGAGAGAGAGAGAGAGAGAGAGAGAGAGAGAGAGAGAGAGAGAGAGAATGCAGCTTCTGGAAGGAAGGTGCCATCCCTCCCTTGCCTTTTGGTTTGTTTGGATGTTTCAGATGGTTATTTACTGTGTAACCCAGGCTGGCCTCAAACTCGGAATCTTCCTGCCTTGGCAGAACTGAGAACACAGCTGTGTTCCACCATGCCAGGGCTCCCTTCCCACTAAACATTTCTGCCGTTTTTTTAAAGCTTTAAACACCCTGTTTTTATTCATTACAAAAGTTAGCAATTTAAGTTAGGAGATGTATAAAACAAATAAATACTGTCCCTTAAAATTCTCTGGGTCTCATCTCTTGCCATTACAAGTAACAGTCATTCAAGGCTCATTCAAGTACATCCCGTCTGACATTT
Source organism: Nannospalax galili (assembly GCF_000622305.1). NCBI lineage: Eukaryota > Metazoa > Chordata > Mammalia > Rodentia > Spalacidae > Nannospalax > Nannospalax galili. Next base: position 25,193 of record NW_008355789.1, on the reverse strand, counting down.
CCTGTGGTCTGACTACACTGGCATGTGTATATACAAATTACTTTTATAAAATTAGTTGGGAGTTAACACTTTATGTTTAGCTTTTTTTTTCCTCCAAAGTCTTTAGTTTACCTTTCTGATCTTTGACTTGGTGCACTTTCAGTGAAATAGTGCTCTTATAATTTCTATGATTTTGGAACTTACTGAAAATTCCTTTTTGAGGGGCTGGGGAGATGGCTCAGCAGCGAAGAGCGCTGACTGCTCTTGCAGAAGACCTGGGTTCGATTCCCAGAACCCACATGGTGACTGAGAACTCTCCAGTTACAGGGGATCTGATGCCCTCTTCTGACCTCCTCAGGTATTGCATGATATGGGTGCACTTACATACATGCTGGCAATGCATTCATACACAAAAAATAATAAAATATTAAACATTCATTTTTGAGAGAAGAATTAATTTTCTTAAATATTCTAAAAGTATTTGGGGCTGGAAATATGTAGTTAGGGATCTATAATGTGTTCTTTTTGTCTCATTTACTTTCTGTGCCATGTATCAATTTAAATATCACTATTTGGATATCTTCACATATATCTCATCCCTGTTTATTTGGTTTTATGAGGATGGTGTGTCAGTATTTCCGTATCTTGGCTGTCACTGTGTCAATGATATTTTGAACCCAACTAACAAGTGATGTTATTATTATCCCATTTTATCCACTTTAGCATGTGTCTGAAATTAGCACATTTCATTTAAATCTAACATACTTGTGGAAAGAATACACATCATTTTTCTACACTTTGATAACTTCTCACAATGTGTTTATTAGAAGAACCGCATCAATGACATCCAGCCACAGATATATCAGGGTGAGAGATGCTTCCGTGGGAAATTTGGAGTTGGACTAATGAAAGTCTGTTTAGAAGCACTTCCTGTGCCTGAGTACAACTGCTGCATGCCTGGACCCGTCAGTCAACTACAGCTAGTGTTTAGGAGGGGCACTTCGATTGAATTCTGAAAATGAGACCTCTTCTCTCAGGAATATTGGTCCCTTTCACACTGGACACAGATAAGAGAGAACCCATCTCTAAGAGTCATCCACGGCCTCACTGCTGCAGAAGGGAAGCGCTGTCCCCAGAAGACCCTCCTCCTGGGAATCAGAGGTGAGAAATGGAGAAGGAGAATCTTGGTGAGGCTGATTTTCTGGGTTCTGGACAGGGCCATGTCTACAGGTCCATGGAGCCCTGAGCTCTTCTGGGGCAGCTTGAATGGCCTGTCACTGTTCTAACCAGGACAGACTGAACCCTTAGTCCCTTACGCACATATGTGTCCTGCGAGTTGAATACAAACATATATTTTTACAGAGAAAGTGATTGAAGCAGAATTCAGCTCCAAGTCACTCAAGTCAGTCAGATGTTTTTTCTCTCCAGAATCTCCTTGTCTGAGGTCAAATGTGATAATATTTCTTTCTCAAAATTTTCAGGAATTACATTTTCCTTATAGAAAAAAAGAAAGTTCTACGCATGGGGACGGGCAGACTATCTACTCACAGTCTTGTATTTACCTGCTTGTTTCCGGTTATTGCACAACCTTTTCATCCTGTCCAATTAAACCCTCTAGATCACACTCTCACCTCCACCACCCCCTTCCTTTCCTGTTAATAATATCCATTCAGTCTCTGATGACCAACTCCTACTGGAGATGTCATGGTGGAATCAAATCCCTCCTGTAAGAGGTGTTTATTCCCCATGGGCATAGGCAGGAGTGATGCTCCAAGCTTGCTCTCTTGAGCTTTCTGACTTGAGGTGCTAAATCATGGCCTCTTGAGTCATCATATCGAATAGAGAAGGCTTTGTACACTAATCCAGGTTCCTCAGGGAGGGATTCTCCAAGGCACACGACTCCATGTCATGCAACGTTATAAAACTGGTCACTTAATCACTAAATCTTATTTATAAGTAATCATAGAGCCAGAATCATAGAGACAGAGCCACTGGTAAGGAAGTGCGTCCTCTCCTGGTGCTGTGTGCCTGTTAGTGATGCTTTCCTTCACAGTTCACCTCAGTGATAGCTGGAATGTTATGGAAGTGCTTCCTCAGTTCTCAGGGGTTTGAAGTAGTAGATCTTTTGGTTAGATACCTGTTAATTCCTTCCAGATTACTTCAGTGAATAGAGCAGACCATACTTTCAGGCATAAGTACTTTGCATGTACTAATCATCAATCCTAGAAGCTTCTGCCCAGGGCACTTGTTCAGTAGGTCCAACACTAATCTTTCTCATTGGTTGTACTGAAGCTTAAGGAAGGAGTGCCTGCTTATTACCAAGTCAGAGAGTTATTTAGGACAGTATTAGAGTCTCTTAATTATTGAGTGAGCATTCATGGTTATTTTTTAACATTTTGTGATAGTTTTTTAAAATATTTTGACTTTTAAGTATGTATGTATATCTAATTTCCTCATAGTAATTACACACACTTATGAGGTACAGCATCATGTTTTAGTACTTGTACACAATGTATAAGGATCATATCGACAGGTCATTTCTTCTACCTCAGACATTTATTATTTCTTTGGTGGTTTTTTCTAGCTATTTTGAAATGTACAATGAGTTTTGGTCAGCTATAGCCATCCTACTGTGCTATTAAAGATAATTTTATTCCATAACACAGTTTTACTGAGTCCATAAACTTCTGCTATTTTAAATAACATTATATTCTAAATTTACAATCTAGTCAGTTTCATATATTTAGAACCGACTATACATTGTTATGTTTCTGTCACTGGAAAATAATTTGAGTATTTGGTCAGCAGAGTCTGTTTTATATTTGTTTGGGGATAAAAACTAAGTGTATGTGAGCATTGTGGTTGATGCAAGCATTTGACTTGAATGTATGAAGATGGTGAAAGTCAAGAATTAATGATATTACTTTCCACAGTTTGCTAATGCTCCCTAGATCTGCACTGAAGACAGTAACATTTTACATCTTCAGTGGACTGAGTCTATCTGCTCCTGGCTTGCTCACCTCCCCTGGTGAATTTGTTCTGGATTTCAGAGCATCACACATAGGACAGCAGGTGCCACTGCAGCCCTGTTGTATCAACTTGGGACCTTCCGAGTTGAGCAAGTCAGTCCTCCACCTTGCCCCTCCTCTCACTTAGGGGTCCTTTCACCATGGCATCCTGTGGTGGGGGCTGCTACCTCTTCCTCTCACTTCAAAACTTATTACTTCACAATTCTTTTTGCATCGTGCTATGTTCTTGATTCACTTTATACATCTTATTCATTAAAGATAGGGTCGAGACTTTTCTAGTTTTGTTATTCTTGAAATATTACTTTAATGTCTCTCCTGAGGCCAAGAACTGTCATGGCATTGTACACATGACTAAGAGGCACACACAGATTTGTTCTCTGTATGCTCTGCTGTAGTTGGGGGTTGGGCTTTTATAAATGAACATATCCGGTCAGTTATTAATAGTGGGGTAGAATAGAGGTAGGAGAACATGGTAGAATTCTGGGCTGTGGGAGGCACTGTTTTTATCTAGCGCTCTGGTCTAGAATCATGCCAATTGCACGTAGTATGCTTAGCTTCTCTTGATCTGTAGATTCTAATGTGTTTGTGACCATACAGAGACTAGAAATAAATGGTAGTTAATCAGAGTGTGGGGATTATTGATGTTATCATGAAGTTTTGAATGAGTAGGGGAGTCGAGAGAAGGAAGAAAGAGACAGAGGGGGATGAGTGGAAACTCAACTCACAATTCCACAATCAACTTCAAATGGGCTTTAAAGAATTACTGTGGGGACTAGAGAGATGGGTCAGCAGATAAGAGCATTGGCTGCTCTTGCAGAGGACCCGGGTTCAATTCCCAGCACCTACATGGTGGGTAACAACTGTCCATAACTCCAGTTCCAGGGGATACTATGCCCTCTTCTGACCTCCACGGGCATTGCATGACAGGGTGCACTAACATACATGCAGGCAGTACACTCATACACATACAGTAAAAATCATAAATAAAATATTTTAAAAAATCACCGTGATCACAAGCAAGAGGCTTGGACATTTACCCCTCAAAATATCTTATTTAGGTACATTCTAATAGAATCTGGAAGTTCTAATTCTGGACAGATATCTATAAGCCTGAAACCAATTCAAATATTAGCTAGGTGTCACCTAATAAAGGTACATTTAAAATACAAACCCCTCTATATGTTCCTATGGATGTTGAACAAATCTGTCAAAATATTCATATTCATTTTTCATTCTGATTATAATGAATATTTTCAATAAATATACATAATTAACTCAGAATATTTGGTTACTATGAAAATTTGGTGACTAGCTTTTTAAATCTATCTGCTTGTTAATAGTTTATTTTTGAGGTCTTAAGTTTCATATTTACATATAACTAAGTAAAATAAATAATACATATTACAATGGTGTGGGACCAGAACTGGAGGCATACAATTTATATTTACTTTAAAATTACATGGAGTTTTCACACTGTATATCGCACATCTTGCAATAGAATATTGACAGTATTTTATATATTTCAGGCCACATTTGCAAGCCAGAATTCTTCATTTATTTATTGTATTTCAAAGACTGATTAAAGCAAGTGTCTAACTACTCAAATTGGCGATGGATATTTTCGTGTGGATGGTTTCTTCCTGTCACAGTTTTCCAGAGTTTCTGGGGTGAATGGAAGCTGAAGCTGTGGGACTGTGATTTCATTCTTACATGTCCTGCCCCTAAGAACAATACAGGATTCCTTTCTGGTAATGAAGAGTCAGAATGACAGCTCTGTGTTCGAATTCACCCTCTTGGGCTTTTCTAACTTTCCTGAACTCCAAGGGCAGCTGTTTGGGGCCTTCTTGGTTATTTATCTTGTCACCTTGGTGGGAAATACCCTCATTTTCACCGTCATCTTTCTGGACCAGAGTCTCCACACCCCCATGTATCTATTCCTGCAGAACTTATCTGTGGTGGAAGTAAGTTTCAGTGCAGCCATCACACCTAAAATGCTGATGGTCCTGACTGTTGAGAAAACGACCATTTCCTTTAGATGCTGTTTTGCACAGATGTATTTCATTCTTCTCTTTGGTGGGACGGAATGTTTTCTCCTGGGGGCGATGGCTTATGACCGATTCACAGCAATCTGTCATCCTCTGTCCTATTCAGTGATCATGAACAAAAGGGTTTTTGTGAAACTAGTGATGTTCTCATGGGTCTCAGGGATCATGGTGGCTACTGTACAGACCACATGGGTGTTTAGCTTCCCCTTTTGTGGCTCTAAAGAAATCAATCATCTCTTCTGTGAGACTCCCCCTGTGCTGGAGCTTGCGTGTGCAGACACCTTCCTGTTTGAAATCTACGCCTTCACAGGCACCGTTCTGATCGTCATGGTTCCCTTCCTGTTGATCCTCCTGTCTTACATTCGCATCCTCTTTGCCATCCTGAAGATGTCATCCACTACTGGGAGGCAGAAGGCCTTTTCCACGTGTGCCTCTCACCTCACGTCTGTCACCCTCTTCTATGGCACAGCCAGTATGACTTATCTACAGCCCAAGTCCAGGTATTCACCGGCCACCAAGACACTGATGTCATTGGCTTACACGCTGCTGACCCCTCTGCTGAATCCACTTATCTACAGCTTGAGAAACAATGAGATGAAAAGAGCTATCGTGAAATTATGGGGAAAAAAAGTGGCTCTACACATGGCTTGACATGTTGAGAAGCATGGTGCTTGAGTCCACACAAGTGAACTCTATATGAATTTACAAAAGGGTTAAAACAGAACACATTTCTTGATAAGAATGTTTTATTTCTTGATATCTCCATGTTTGAAAACATATTGGATTATCTTAGTATTTTAATACTGTAGTTAATTGCTTTAAAAAGGTACATGTTTCTATATCATGTGTGACACACAGTTTATTAGCCGACTTTTTATTATTGCCCTGCAGGTCATTACTAGAGTGTTGCCATTAAGATGATTCTTCAATAAATATGTAGTTCCACATGTCCATATCCTGGATGATTTTATTTTTGTGTGTTAGATTTCTCAAAAGGTAACTGAAGAGATGAATCATATTGTTCATTTAAAATAGGCATGGTGGCACACGCCTCTAATCCCAGTATTCAGGAGGCAGAGGCAGGCGGATCTCTGTGAGTTCAAGGCCAGCCTGGTCTACATAGTGAGTTCCAGGACAGCTGGGGCTACAGGGAGACCCTGTCTCATAAAAAGACCAAAAAAATATTTATTTAGTTTTGTGTGTGTGTGTGTGTGTGTGTGTGTGTGTGCGTGCACACACGTGTGCATGCATATATGTGTGTGTGCCATGGTGAGCATGTGGCGGTCACAGGCTCTTAACTAGGAAGCAGGTTTCACATGTGTTCATAAATGGAAGATAGGGGTAGTTCTTCCTCATCTTATGTGAGCCCTGTTTGGACAGCCTAGCTGTTTTAAAGAAAGCAGTGTCTGTGTGACTTGTGCTATGTGGCATCCTCTCATTTGCCACAGTCTCAAAAGCTTCCTAACCACATCTGTGAACATCTTTGGTGCTCAGCCAGGTGACCTGATGAGCATGCAATCCTGCAACCTCCTTTGCTTTCCTGTTAAGTACCAAGGGAAATACTATATCTATCAGGCCCATTCCTGGCCTCAGCTCCCCCACATCCCTGAGAATGAGGATGGAAAAATGTGGATTATGTCCTGACCAAAATGGAGGAGGATCCTGATGTTGTCCCCATAGACATATCACCTCACTAACTGTGAAATGCTCACTCTGGTGCATTGGTTTGGTCCAGAAGCTGATGAACCAGCCCTCATGGACCATGATCACCAATGTAAGTCTTTGCATGGTAGGAAGAGCAACGAGGCAGCCTTGCACTTTTATTCTAACACCCTCAACATCCAGGTTAGTGAGATGGAACCCAAGCACTACACAGATGGAGAAGATGCTACGAAGCAGGATGGCTCACAGATGGCCAATGAGCTGAGTTGGCAGCTGGTGCTGAAGAAGGACAGATGTGTGTCTCTGGGCTTCAGGGAGAACCAGGAAACACACTTCCTGTTTCTGAAGAGACCTGTCAGTAGGAGAACCTGGCTGGACATGACAGTGGTGGTAATGTCAAGGATAGCCCTGGTGTCCAGCACAGCTTTCAGGACTTGATTCCACCCTCCGGAGCCTGCTTGAGCATCACAAGTCTTTGTATGTGAGACACATTTGTCTTCTGAACCCTGGCTGTATACTCTGCAGTTTCTATTCCTGGGTCATCTTAGAGAATTCGCTTGTTTATGTATAAAAGGATAAAGTAAGAATGATAATGATGATAATGGTGATTGTGATATTACTTCCTATTAGAGACACTGTGAGGATCAACTATACTAACAGTATTAGTGGGTTATCACAATGCTCTTCACCCTTTAGTGTATGTTTCCTCAAGATGAGGAAGGAAGAGTCTCTGAGCTGAGGCTCTGGGGGTGTGCCGAGACATGAGGTTCTGGGGGTGTGCTGAGACATGAGGTTCTGGGGGTGTGCTGAGACATGAGGCTCTGGGGGTGTGCCGAGACATTATGCCAGAAAGAAAAAGAAAATAAAGTTATAATATTACTGTTACAGTGAGCAAGTTATAAAATATGCCAGGCAGTTTTAAGATCTTTGCCTTCCTCTCTCTTCTTCCCCCAAATTTCAGCTCTCATTGCAGAACCAATCCTTCAAATAGTCTTTCCTTTTCTAGATATGTCAAAAAAAAACCATGTACTGGATCTTTTGGCTAGCTCTCTGTGGTAGACAGCTTTAGTGTCAACCTGACACACCTGGGTTGAGGGATCCTGAATTGGGGAATTGCTTCCATAGGACTGGCCTGTGGTCATGTCTGTGGGGCACCTTCTTGATTGTTGGGTGATGTGGGCGGGTGGTGCCACTCCTGGGCAGGTGGGCCTGTGTTGTATAAGAAAGCAGGCTGAGCAGGGGCCAGGGGAGCAAGCCAGTAAGCAGCGTTCCTCCATGGCCTGTGTTCTAGCTCCTGCCTCCATGTTTCTGCCCTGAGTTTCTACCTTGAGCTCCCTGATGAACTGTGACCTGGGAGATGTAAGACAAATAAACCCTTTCCTGTTTTGTCACAGCAATGAAGGAACAAACTAGGATACTCTGTGAGTCTGTATTCTTCTCTTTTTCTTTTCCGTCTTACAGGATCTCTAATGTAGCCCTGGTTGTCCTCAAACTTGCTGTGTAGTTGATCTTGATCCTCCTGCCTCTATCTCCATCACTCCCGGCTGAATTTTTCAGTGTAATTATTTTAAGGAGTATTGATTCTCCTTTCATGATGCCTGACTACTCTGCTCTCTCTTTAGCTCTGTCTTTCCACACGTCTATTCACTTTATCTGTTCTTTCAGGATGGGCAACATATTTTGATTTTTTAATTTTGTTTTTATTGGATTTTTGCAATTTTCATACAGTAGAGTTTGATGGTATTCAGATTCCTTTCTCCATTCACACCTCTCCCCCGCCCCTGCCAATTTAATGTTCTCTCTCTCGCTCTCTCATACATATATACATATATATATATAAAAATGACATATAGAGTCTGATTTGGGTCCCCAAATGTCCTGGGTCCATCCACTGGGCCCACCAAGAGTCCCATCCTGATAATGTCTTTCCCACTCTCCTTCCCTGGGCCTGAAAGACTGGCCGCAGGCCTCTCTTCTACCCGCAGGCCTCTCTCCCAGGTAAGCCCATTGCGCCCTCTGCGCCTTGACTCCCCCAGCCTCATTCACCCTCCCATCTCCCTCTCCCGTCTCTCCTAGTTTGGGTCCTTTTCCATTCCTTGTCTTGGGGTCTCAGACAACTGGGGAACCAATACTGCTTCCTGAGCCTTTTCATCCAGAGTAACATAGTGCCTTCTCTGGGGCCCAGGAGCAGTGCTTCTGGGCCTGGCCCTGCCCTCACCTCCCTCTGCTTCCCTGGGCCTGCACCACCCACTGCAGGCCTCTCTCCTACCTCGCAGGTCTCTCTTCTGGGTAAGTCCATCACACCCTTTGTGCCTTGACTCCTCCAGCCTCATTCACCCTCCCATCTCCTCTGCCTGGTCTCTCCTAGTTTGGGTCCTGCCCCATTACTTGTCTTGGGGCCCCAGACACCTGGGGAACCAATACTACTTCTTGATCCTTTTCAGCCAGACCAACGTAGTGCCTTCTCTGGGCCCCTGGAGCACTGCTTCTGGGCTTGGCCCAACCCTCACCTCCCTCTACTTCCCTGGGCCTGCACCACCCACCAGCCGTTTTCTGGGACTTGGGGGCTGACCTTTCCTCTTCCTGATCCTTTGCATCCAGACAAACCCAGTTCCTCAGTGCAGTCCCCAGGAGTCCTTGGGGCCTCTTCCTGCCATATCTGACTTTGCATCTCTGGGTGGCAAAGCCACCAGCTGCCCTAGCCCAGCATCTTTCCTGGGCCAGGCTCCCAGGCCAGTCCAACCCCCAAATTCCTAAGGCCAAAATCTGTCCTGGAGGGATCTAGACCTTAGGAGAAAGCCTGAGAGCATCTGATCCTCATTTGACTTGGGTCTCTGTGGGAACTCTTGAAGACAAAAGCAATTCAACCACTCCAATATAAAAGCAAAAGAGAGAACCGAAAGCTGAGAGGAACCAGTTTTTCATGCCCCAAAAGTAAACCACAAAGATACATAAAGTTCACAAAAAGAAGCAGACCTAAACTCAAAGGCCTGAGTCTCACACAAGAATCAGAAACTACAAAAGAAAAAGTCACAGAGAAAAAAACAATAACATGAAAAACCAAAATAATATGTTCCAACCAAATAACAATAGTCCTCTAGACGAGTACAATGAGAACCCCCTAGAGATAACACAGGACATGGAACTCAAAAGAACAATTATAAACATGATAACAGAATTCAGTGAATTTAAAGAACACACAAAGAAAAAGAATTGAAATAAGATAGGGATAAACTTCTGAATGAATTCAGAAAAGAGTTAGAAATATTGAAGAATACTCAGGCTGAAATGAAGAAGGAAGTGAAACACTCAGTAAGCCAATTAAAAACAACAGGAGAAAGCCTCACCAATAGGATGGACGAAGTGGAAAACAGAGTATCAAGACTGGAAGATAAAGTGGACGAATTAGACCACTCAAGCAAAGATTATGAAAAATTTAAGAAATCACAGAATGGAATATGCAGGATATGTGTGACACCATAAAAAGATGAAATTTATGAATCATAGGCATACAGGAAGGAGAAGAAACTCAAGATAATGGCATGGACCAGATCTTCAACAGAATTGTGGAAGAAAATTTCCCCAAATTAAAGAAAGACATGCCCATACAAATACAAGATGCCTACAGATCACCAAACAACAGGACCAGAAAAGAAACTCTCCACGGCACATCATAGTAAAAAACTACACATACAAAACAGACAATTCTGAAAGCTACAAAAGAGAAACAACAAGTCACATATAAAGGAAAACCCATTAGGATTACAGCTGACTTTTCGGCGCAAACCATGAAAGCCAGGGGAGCCTGGACCAAAGTATTCCCAGTTTTAAATGACCACAGATGCCAACCCAGATTACTATACCCAGCCAAAATGTCTATTATAGTCGAAGGAGAAAGAAAAATCTTCCATGACATAAATAGGCTGAAGGAATTCATGTCCACAAAACCAGCCCTTCAGGGAGTTCTGGAAGAAATACAAAGAACAGAAGAAAGGAATGACTATACCCAAGGAATTGCAGAAAGAAATCCAATGAAGGTATAACTGTGGAAAAGTACAGCTATATCAAGAATGTAAAAAGAAATAAAAATGACAGCATTCAATACTAATCTTACATTAATAACTTTAAGTATTAACTGCCTGAATTCCCCAGTCAAAAGACACAGACTATGAGAATGGATTAAGAAAAGAAACAAAACCCATCTTTTTGTTGTCTACAAGAAACTCATCTCACTTTCAAGGACAGACAATATCTCAAAGTGAAAGGATGGAAAAAAAACATACCAAGCAAATGGCACCAAGAAAAAAACAGGTGTAGCAATCCTAATATCTGACAAAATAGACTTTAAACTGAAACTAACCAGAAGAGACAAAGAGGGCTATTTCATTCTGATCAAAGGAACAATCAATCAAGAAGATATTACAATCATGAACATATATTCACCAAACTCTGGTGCACCCAACTTCATAAAAACAATATTACAGGACTTTAGGACCCAGAATAATCCCAACTCATTAATAGTAGGGGACTTCAATACCCCACCATCTCCATTAGATAGATCAACAGGGCAGAGAGTTAACAGAGAGTCATCTGAATTAAACAAGACCATATATCAAATGGACCTAACAGGCATGTACCAAGTATTCCACCCAAGCACCAAAGGACATACTTTCTACTCAGTGTCCCATGGAACCATCTCCAAAATCCACCATATACTGGGGCACAAAACAAACCTCAACAAATACAAAAAGATTGAAATAAT
>NW_008355789.1:10961-11515 GCF_000622305.1 Nannospalax galili | reverse complement strand
ACTCACAGAATGGGAGAAAATCTTCACCAGCGATACATCTGATAGAGGTTTAATTACCAGAATATATAACGAACTTAAAAAACAGAGACCCAAAACAAGAAGCAACCCAACTGAAAGATGGACTAAGGATCTGAACAGAAGTTCGCAAAAGAATAAGTAAAGATGGCTATGAAACATCTTAAAAGATGTTCCACATCACTAATAATCAGGGAAGTGCAAATTCAACTTTAAGATTTCACCTTACCCCAGTCAGTCTGGCTAAGATCAAGAAAACAACACCAAATGTTGGAGAGGATGTGGGGAAAGGGATAACACTAATCCACTGCTGGTGAGTTTGCAAACTTGTTCAACCCCTATGGAGAACAGTGTGGAGAACTCTTAAAAAAAACTACAAATGAACCTCCTTGGCATATACCCAAAGAACTCATCCTATTGCAGAAACTCTTGTACATCCATGTTTGTTGCTGCTCTTTTCACAATAGCTAAGAGATGGAAGCAACCTGAGTGTCCCTCGGCTGACAAGTGGATAATGAAAATGTGGTTCATTTATATGA
>NW_008355789.1:4529-10422 GCF_000622305.1 Nannospalax galili | reverse complement strand
CATAGCAGATCAAGAAATATATGTCTAGGTAAGGTTTATCTGAGAACAACTGGTCTTTGCCCAAGATTTATCTACATGACACACAGTAACTAAAAATACCAGATTAGTGGAACTAACCTTCTTGGGTGTTTAACAGACATACTTTGAGGCATATAATAATTTGGTCAGAGGACATAAAGGACAGTCTTTGCTCCTTGCCTTCCTAGGTCGACTAGTTCCAGGGGACTATGAGCATGTCTCAAAATGTCCTATAGTGGTGGTGGGTCCCCTGCCCTCTTGATCAAGGAGGCTGAGGAGACCCTACCAGATGGACTTGAATCAGTGTCCAGTCTATAAAGAGGAGGGTCAACACGGAGGAATCATTTCCTCCATGCTTCCAAGAGAAGCCAACCATGTTCGAGCAGGACCTTTGACTTATCTTCACATAGGCAGAACTGGTAAAAGAAAGGAGCCAGGGGCTCCTCCCAAGCCCATGTGACCCCTGAGGAACAGATCCACAAACGACCTTAAGAGTAAAAATAAATCGGTTTATTTGGACCAACTGTATGGTCTTAAACACCCAAAAAGAATATATAACCAAAGATTAAAGGGGCCAATATAATTTTTTAAGAGTCCATATGTGTATCTAAATGCTACGTAACCAGCAACAGTGCCAGATAGGAGATACCTTCTTTTGAGTTGTTGGCCAGGGTGGCCCAAGGGACTCCCAGATAGTAACCCAGCATAGAACTGGGAAAATGAACAGCAGACCCCAATCTTATCCAAAGGAATATTGACAACTGATTACCGCTAGATGAGGAACGGCTGACCCTCTTAATACAAAGACCTCTAGATAGGCTGACTAGATTCACCAGAAGGGCAAGTAGTGGGGAATGGCTGGGGGTGCTGACAACACACCAGCCAGTATCAGGGATACAGAGTATAAGCACTCTAGTGGGGGGAGGGAGGCTATAGGAGGGTACTATCTGGGAAGTGGGCATAAAAAATAATAATTCTTCAAAGCATAAAAATTTGCTCCTTAATAATTAGTAGATGTGAAAATCATTACCATTGAAATCTACTTGATGACTTTATATCCATGCTCAGATGCCAGGGAGCTCAGAGAGTAACCAACTCTGACTAGTAATTATCAGATATATAGAGATTAGAAATGTGTGTGCATCTTAGTGTCAATTGTATTGAAAATGAATTTTTCTGTATGAAACTGTGTATTTTAATGGTGAAATGGAGATCTTTTTTAAAGTTTAAAACCTCATTTAATTTTATGTCTTTTAGGGTTTATACTGAGTACAGTATTGTATAACTGTATTAATTCAGCTGTAAACCTAAAAAATTTACAGCCAATTTTGAAAGAGATGCATCTTAGCTCTGAAATTGTCATTGAATATGTCAATGCTGTTGTAATGAAATGCTTCTTATAATTATATGATTATTAAATAAAAAATAAAAAGAATGTCTTTCCTGTCTCAGCAGCCATGAATTGCCATGAGTTCTTAGGTTGGGGTGGTCTTTCTTATGCACTTCCCCATGTCTATGCTGGGATTTTGTCTGGTATGAGCTTGCATAGGGTTTGTGCGTGCTGTTACCATTGCAGTAACATAAGTAACTGACCAGTTGTCTGGAAGACTTTGTTTCCTTGTGGTCATCCACCACCTCTGGCTCTTACAATCTTTCTGCCTCCTCTTCCACAAGGATCCCTGAGCCTTGGGAGGCAGGGGTTTGAGATAGATGTCCTAACCACGTATAAACAGTCTGTGGCTTCTTGTGGAAATCAGTATGGAGAACTCTTAAAAAACTAAGAATGAATCTACCATATGATCTGGTCATACCACTCCTTGGCACATATGCAACAGACTATTCCTACTAAAGAGATACCTGCACAGCCATGTTTGTTGCTGTTCTTTTCACAGTAGATAAGAAATGGAAACAACTTAAATGTCCCACAACTGATGAATGGATAATAAAAATGTGGTGCATGTACACAATGGAGTTCTACTCGGCAGTAAAGAAAGATGAAACCCTGAAATCTGTTCATAAATGGGTGGAACTAGAAACTGTTGTACTCAGTGAAGTAACATAGACTCAGAACTTAGATCTTAGCTCCAAATTCCTAGATGTGAGTATATATCCTGATGTAACCACAGGAGCCAGAAAAATGGAAAGGAATCATGGGGATAAAGGAGGAGAAGGAAGTGGAGAGAGGGGCATAGTAGGAGACAAGTTTATTAAAGGAGAATGAGGAAAAGGTGTTCTTTAACTGTGGAGGGAGTAGTGACGGTTTTACTAGGGGGGTGAGAGATGAGATAAATGATGTATAGGTGGTATGAAAAACCAGAGGAAAATGTATCAGTTAAAACCCTACTGAAAAATACACATACAGTAAATATATAAGTGCATGTGTGTAGCTGAAAGCAGTGTCAGGCAGGAGAAACCTCCCTTTGAGTTGCTAGGGTAGTCCAAGAGATTCCCAAAATAACACAGGCTACTGCCACTGCCCTTGATTGCTTCTCAGAACTCTATGTAAGATCCTATTGCTGAAGACAGGTCAGACTTCGGACAAAGGACTTTTTTTTTGTCTGTTTTTGAGACAGGGTCTCCTTGTAGCCCCAGCTGTCCTGGAACTCACTATGTAGAACAGGCTGGCCTTGAACTCACAAAGATCTGCCTGCCTCTGCCTCCCAAGTGCTGGGATTAAAGGCATGCGCCATCATGCCCAGCTAGTAATGGCACTTTTATCTTGGGGATAATCAACAGCTGTCTAATTGGAAATAGGCCTGCTCAGGGGGAGGGAACTCATGTGGTTCTATAAACATAGTCAAATACATGTGGCTGGAGAGGTCATTCATCCTAGATAAAAACATTTTCGACATCCCTAGACCAACGTAATTTCTTACTATATTCTAAATATGTATCCTCATATTTACAGACAAGTGTACCTTTTACCCCTCATCAAAAGCTTCTTTTGGCAACAGATGTAGATAAATACAGAATTCCATAACTGGTCAAACACAGAGAATAAGTGTCTGTGAGATATTTAACCTTAAGTGACACACCTTCAATGAAGCCTCTCCCCATAGGATGAACGTACCTCTCAACTCTCACCAGAGAAGTTTCCTTATGCAGAAGACGGTGATTAACACAGAAACCCACTTTGGCCAATGTGCAGAGACTATATTTTGATTTAAAAAAATTAATCTCCTTTAAACTCTATCAGTTAATGGGACCGGAGAGATGGCTCAGCAGTTAGGACACTATCTGCACTTGCAGAAGACGCAGGCTCCATTCCCAACATCCGCAGGCATGGCATGACCATGGTGCACTTCATACATGCAGGCAAAACACTCACACATATAAAATTAAAATAAAATTTAAAAATTAAAAACTAAGCTCTGTAAGGATTTATTCATTTCTATAACTCTACTATATCAGTCCCAAGGATTTATATTTTTTATTTTGTATTTTTCTTTTATAAAAATAATTGCTTTATAAGTTAGGGCTCAGTGGGTGAAGGCACTTTTTGTGAAGCCTGATCATCTGAGTTTAATTGCCAGGATCCACGTGGTGGAAGGAGAGAAATGATTCCTGCAAGTTGTCTCTTTAAATATTATTTTTATTTTATATGTATGACAGTATTGCCAGCATGTATGTAAGTGCACCCATCTATTGCGATGCTTGTGGAGGTTAGAAGAGGATATTGGAGTCCCTGGAACTGGAGTTCCGGATGGATATTAGCCGCCATGCGGGTGCTGTGAATGAAATTTGGATCCTCTGCAAGAGTAGCCAGAGCTATTAACCACTGAGCCACCTCTCCAGCCCTGAAAGTTGTCATGTGCACTATGGCACATCTATGCATACATGTACACACACACACACACACACACACACACACACACACAGTCTAAATGCTATAAAACTTCCAAATTCTTAGCTTAGTTTTTGGTGACAATTTATGTCTGCTACATGTTGCTTCCATGAATGTTCTTCTGACCTCCTTTGCTTTCCGTGTCCCTTTCATCCTCTACTATTCAGTTTCGGATATTACTGCAGTGTATGGCCTCATTAGGTCTGCTGCTGTGCTGAAGAAGGGTGTGTTCCCTCTTGACCATTTATCTGTGGTGTCTGTTTGGAGAAGGGGCACCGCCACGTTCCCTCTCAGCATGAATGACTCATGATGAGCAGAAGCTTTCCCCACAAAGTCTCCACTCAATCTTGAACCAGACAGATTTCATGATTTTAATTTTCATTTAAGAGCTCAGGAGATGTGGGTGCATTTGAAGTCTGAGAATTGCTGCTGTACAATACAGAGTATGCTTTCATACAAAGATGCGTTTGTTCCTCCTCTGCTCTCATGCCGTCAGAACACCGGAGCTCACAGAACACATGGCCTTACAGAGGGCTTTCTGAAACTTCAGTAGACCTGAGTGATCCTGTGATTACCAATACGTACCTGCTTCTCTTTTTGCCCAAACAGGTCCAGGGAGCCTTTATTACCACCCTTTCCATGCCGTTCTCTTGATGGAACAAGGGGCCTGTGGCTTTTGTCCTCCAGGCGTGGCACTGTAATCATTTCCAATTTCAGTGTGCATCAGATGCAGGAACAGAAAACTCCAAGGGCATACTCAGAGGGACGGTCCAGGCCTGCGAATAAGCTGAATAAGTTGGGATGGATTCCAGGGATAAGAAGTGAAGAGCTAGGAGTCACAGCCACTCATTTACATGCTGAGTTGGACACACAATGGTGAGTTGTGAAGAAGCAGATGAACTGTGTGGGAAGCTTACAACATGAGCTCATTTAACAGGGTGAGCATGGGATCCTCTAGGCGTCAGCTTCCCATCCCTGAGAAGGACGCTGCATCTTTCCCATGAGGATTCTGCCTCCTGCCTTTAAAAAAAATTAAAATTTTTTAGCTGACATTTTTATGAAATAATTTTTGTGTAGATTCATATGTAATTATAAAAGATGACAAAGGAAGACATCTGTACACTTTGCCCGGTCTCTCAAAGTGGCAGTATTTTATAAAACTGTAGTATTGACATTAATACAATGTCTCTTATCCTACTCAGTTCCTGTGGTTTTACTTGTGCTCATTGGTGTGTGTATGTGTGTGTGTGTGTGTGTGTGTGTGTGTGTGTGCATATATGTGACGTTCTATAGAATTTTGTCACTTCCATGTGTTTGTGTATCTATTGTCATAGACAAGACTCTGAAGAGTTCCATCCCTGCAAGGATCCATCCTGCTACCTTTCATAATCATACCCAGTCTCTAGCATTCCTAGCTCCTGATAATCACTATTCTGTCCTCCCCATATTATAATTGGATTTAAGACCTGAGACTCAGGATGAAACCCACACCTAGCACTCTTACTGGGGCCAAGAACCAGTGGCTATACAGGTCATAGGTGCTAGGGGACAACCTGCTACTATTCTTCTACTAAATGGGCGTAGTATTCAGCTGAGTCCTAATAACTTACTCTTGTACCCGTAAGGTAGTGCATCTCTCAGCCTTCATCAGAGAAGCTTCTTTTGGGAGTAAATGGTGAGTAACACAGAGACCCACAACTGGTCTAGGTACAGAGAATTCGACACCATGGAATATTCAGCCCTAAATAGGACACCTACATCACACTCTCCTCCCAAGTCTAAGAGATCATTGCAGAAGAGAACGCAGAAAGATTGAAGAGCTAGATGTGCTTTCAATGTCTAGAGTTATACTGCATAACTTCGTTTATATAAGACTGTAAAATAATAAAATTTTATAATTAGAAGATAGAACAATGATTACTGTCTCCTGTTATTAAGGATAAACAGAAAGGTCAGTTAGGCTTCACCTGTTGCCTTTCAAGAGCCATTAATTTCAATAGTCAGTGTGTCAGAACAGCATATTTTTACCCC
>NW_008355789.1:1820-3237 GCF_000622305.1 Nannospalax galili | reverse complement strand
TATAGAGCAGCTTAGAGCAGGGCAGAGCCTGATCTCAACAGATATTTTGGGGTAGGAATAATGAAATTGTTTGGCAGCACTTCCATCTCTGAGGCTTGTAACCACTGCATATCTGGGCATGTCGGTCAACTACAGAGAGTGGTTTAGGA
The DNA here is from genome assembly GCF_000622305.1 of Nannospalax galili. NCBI lineage: Eukaryota > Metazoa > Chordata > Mammalia > Rodentia > Spalacidae > Nannospalax > Nannospalax galili. Next base: position 3,088 of record NW_008355789.1, on the reverse strand, counting down.
GGGGCGCTTGGATTGGATTCTGAGAATGAAACCTCTTCCCTCAGGAACATTGGTCCCTTTCACACTGGACACAGACAAGAGAGAACCCATCTCTAAGCGCCATCCACAGCCTCACTGCTGCAGGAGGGAAGCACTCTCCCCAGAAGACCCTCCTCCTGGAAATCAGAGGTGAGAAATGGAAAAGGAGAACCTTGGTGAGGCCAAGCATCTGGGTTCTGACAAGGCCACGTCTACAGGTCCATGGAGCCCTGAGCTGTCCTGGGACAGTATGAATGGCCTGTCACTGTTCTGGCCAGGACAGACTGAACTCTGAGTCTCTTATACACATATATGCAATACAAGATAAATAAAATTATTTTATTTTTACTGAGAATGTGATTGAACAGACTTCCGCTCAAAGTCACTCAAGTCAGTCAGACATTTTGTCTCTCAGGAATCTCTATGTCTCAGGTCAACTGTGATGATATTTCTTTCTCAAATTTTTCAGTGATTCCATTTCATTCTAGAAAGAGTGGAAGTTGTGGGGATGGGGATACACAGGCTTTGTACCCAGAGGCTCGTATTCACTGTTCTTGTTTCCTGCCATTTCTCAAACTATGCATTCTGCCTGGTCACATCTTTTCCCTCTAATTCACAGGTTCACCCCACTGCTCCCTTCTTCACTGTTTACAGCATGTGTTCAGCTTCTGCTTAACAATTCCTACTGGAGATGCCGTGAAGACATCTCTTGTGTAAGAGGTTTTTATTCCCCACGGGCATAGGCAGGAGTGATGCTCCAAGCGTGTTCTCTTGAGCTTTGTCACCCGACTCCACGTCATACAATGTTATAAACTGGTACACTTAATTACTAAACCATACTTATGAATAAGTAGCTGTTGAGCAGTGGTGACATTACCAATAATGTAACATGAGAATCATAGAGACAGAGTCACTAGGTAAGGAAATGCAGCCTCTGCTTGTAATGTGTATTAGTAAGGTTTTCCTTCACAGTTCACCTCAGAGCTGGCTGGAGATGCGGTGGAAGTGAAAACTCAGTGCTCAGGAATCAGTATGCGTGGCTGACTCATCTGAATCTGTGGACCTTTTGGTGTGATGTCTGTGAATATTTTTCTTGCTTCTTTCAGAGAATAGAGCAGAGCATAATTTCAGGCATAAGTACTTGGTGTACACTTTCATCAAATCCTCAAAGTTTTGACCAGGGCAATTGGTCAGTAAGTCTAACACTTGCCTTTCTGTCAACATGCATGCTGAAGCCTAAGGGACGGGGT
>NW_008355789.1:0-1587 GCF_000622305.1 Nannospalax galili | reverse complement strand
CAGATATATCAGGGTGAGAGATGCTTCCGTGGGAAATTTGGAGTTGGACTAATGAAAGTCTGTTTAGAAGCACTTCCTGTGCCTGAGTACAACTGCTGCATGCCTGGACCCGTCAGTCAACTACAGCTAGTGTTTAGGAGGGGCACTTCGATTGAATTCTGAAAATGAGACCTCTTCCCTCAGGAACATTGGTCCCTTTCACACTGGACACAGATAAGAGAGAACCCATCTCTAAGAGTCATCCACGGCCTCACTGCTGCAGAAGGGAAGCGCTGTCCCCAGAAGACCCTCCTCCTGGGAATCAGAGGTGAGAAATGGAGAAGGAGAATCTTGGTGAGGCTGATTTTCTGGGTTCTGGACAGGGCCATGTCTACAGGTCCATGGAGCCCTGAGCTCTTCTGGGGCAGCTTGAATGGCCTGTCACTGTTCTAACCAGGACAGACTGAACCCTTAGTCCCTTACGCACATATGTGTCCTGCGAGTTGAATACAAACATATATTTTTACAGAGAAAGTGATTGAAGCAGAATTCAGCTCCAAGTCACTCAAGTCAGTCAGATGTTTTTTCTCTCCAGAATCTCCTTGTCTGAGGTCAAATGTGATAATATTTCTTTCTCAAAATTTTCAGGAATTACATTTTCCTTATAGAAAAAAAGAAAGTTCTACGCATGGGGACGGGCAGACTATCTACTCACAGTCTTGTATTTACCTGCTTGTTTCCGGTTATTGCACAACCTTTTCATCCTGTCCAATTAAACCCTCTAGATCACACTCTCACCTCCACCACCCCCTTCCTTTCCTGTTAATAATATCCATTCAGTCTCTGATGACCAACTCCTACTGGAGATGTCATGGTGGAATCAAATCCCTCCTGTAAGAGGTGTTTATTCCCCATGGGCATAGGCAGGAGTGATGCTCCAAGCGCGTTCTCTTGAGCTTTGTCACCTGACTCCATGTCATACAATGTTATAAACTGGTGCACTTAATTACTAAACCATACTTATGAATAAGTAGCTGTTGAGCAGTGGTGACATTACCAATAATGTAACATGAGAATCATAGAGACAGAGTCACTAGGTAAGGAAATGCAGCCTCTGCTTGTAATGTGTATTAGTAAGGTTTTCCTTCACAGTTCACCTCAGAGCTGGCTGGAGATGCGGTGGAAGTGAAAACTCAGTGCTCAGGAATCAGTATGCGTGGCTGACTCATCTGAATCTGTGGACCTTTTGGTGTGATGTCTGTGAATATTTTTCTTGCTTCTTCTCTTATTACTTTATTCTTAATATTTCTTATGAGCCAGGGACTGTTGTAGGTATTGTGCGTAAAGCCACAGAGCACACGAAATTATTGTTCTCTGTAGCTATGCTTTGGTAAGGCATAGGATTTTTATACATTGAAATATAATGTCAATTGACAATAAGAGGAAAAAATTGAGGTGAGAATAAGAGGTAGATACCTGAGTATGTGACAGATACTTTTTTCTATAATTATGGTCAACAGTCATGCCTGTTTTATGTCGTATGTTCAGTTCCTGTTAAAGTTTGGACTGTAACAGAACACGTGGGACCATACAGAATCTGGAAAATGG
>NW_008355788.1:38883-39563 GCF_000622305.1 Nannospalax galili | reverse complement strand
GGATACTGTCTCTTGTACTAATAAACAGTCTTCCTATCAAGATCAAAGAGAGAACATGACCCCTGATTCTAGGCCACTCTCTTTGAATACTCGGATGACTGTTCAACAAAGACGCTGCTCAACTATGATTTGACTTCTAGCCAGGCATGGTCTAAAAATTAACACTATCAGAATGTAGAGTGTGGTCCAAGGTAAGTAAGAAGGAGCCTCATTAGGGAAAAGCATGGTCAAAGAGGTGTTTTTTAAAAGTTAACAATCTATGTCGTATCTGACTGGAATCCAAGAAATAAACAGTATAGGCTAGATCAGATTTGACTTCTAGCCTGGCATGGACTAAAAAGTATCACTATCAGAATGTAGAGTGTGGTCCAATGTAAGTAAGAAGGAGCCTCATTATGGAAAAGCATGGTCAAAGAGGTGTTTTTTAAAAGTTAACAATCTATGTCGTATCTGACTGGAATCCAAGAAATAAACAGTATAGGCTAGATCAAAGAGACAGGAGAGAAAACTATGTAAAAGTGATCACAAAATAATGGAAAATGGTCCAACAAAGAGCAAATTAATAAAAACAAATCATAAAAGTGGATTAGAAAACTCAGTCGCCTAAGCGGCACTACAGGTTACTAGCGGAAATTAAACTCATGCTTAGCAATACAGCTCACATCATGGTGCTATTAAAA
>NW_008355788.1:26784-37442 GCF_000622305.1 Nannospalax galili | reverse complement strand
TTTAAGAGTTCAAGGGATTACACTTCCCAGACACTAGACTTAAGTCCATATAAAATGTTATTTAGACAATTATTTCTCATTGATGATTTTGTTTCTAACCAGAAAGTGCTGCTCAGATTAAGACTTCAAATCTTGGTCTCCAATACTGCAGTGCCCACCTGTAGCTAAAGGAGATAACCCACTATTGTTCCAAAACAATGGCTAAATTTTTTTCTCCCCCTATGTAAAAGCCTTTGAGAGGAAAATGACACTGATTCTAGCCACTCCAAGAGCTATCAAAGTGCCTGAGAACAAATCCTGAGTCCATCTATCTCGAGTCCAGCCTTGGCAGACAAAAGAAAAATGAGGAGGAACCCAATAGAGGGATGCTTTTGGAAGCTCTCGACAAGAAATCCCAATGGACACTGATATAAACATTTGAAATTTGCCCTGTTCTGACTTTTTTCTAGTTCCCTGTCTAGAATTTGTAATGCTAAGTACTCTTGCCTTTACCTCTCCTTCACATCTCGTATTCACCAGTCAAGGACTTTCTTTTCTCCCTACAGATAAGAGTTATGAAATGTCAGAGTCTTTCAGATGGACCCACTGAAGGAGTACCCCAATTGTCTCACTCTGCGTTCCTATCGGCAATTTGAGTAACCTCTTAGAGGATGGTGTGATAAGAATAGGAGGTAGGACCTCACCGCTGAAGGGGTACTCCAGTTGCCTCACCCTGTGTCCCTGTTCAGCATGGAAGAAGCCAGAGCAGTCTGCGTCCTGATTTTCTATTGGCAACTTGGGTAACTTCTTCAGAGGATGGTGTGATAAGGATAGGAGGTAGGAATTGGCTTGGCAGTTAGGGTAAAAAGATCCCAAAGAAAAGTAGCCAGTTTCTTGGCTAAACGTCAAAATGTCCTTGAGCCTCTTAGCAACATACACTGTTCCAAAGGCCAAAAAGGTCAAAAGTATTTGAGAGCTCTTATCTAATCCCTAAAATATTTTAGGGCTACCTCTTCAGAGGGGGGAATGTTACAGAAGCAAAAAGCCCCATTTAAAAAGAAAGAAAGAAAGAAAGAAAGAAAGAAAGAAAGAAAGGAAGGAAGGAAGAAAGAAAGAAAGAAAGAAAGAAAGAAAGAAAGAAAGAAAGAAAGAAAGAAAGAAAGAAAGAAAGAAAGAAAGAAAGAAAGAAAGAAAGAAAGAAAGAAAGAAAGAAAGAAAGAAAGAAAGAAAGAAAGAAAGAAAGAAAGAAAGAAAGAAAGCATGAAGTTATGCAGAAAAAAGTGATGGGGAGATATGGGAGGTGTTAGAAGGGAGGGAGTGGGCATGAATTTGATCAAAACACTTTATATGTATGTATGAAATTCTCCATAAAGTTTTTTTAAAAGTTAAAGAAAAGAATCATGCATACAAACGTATTATATGTAGTTATGAATAGTCCCAATTTGTTCTGGCAAAAATATCATAATAAATCACATAAACTGTCTGAGAGTCAACAGTGGATCCTCCCTCCACTACATAGCATGCATTCCCTTCAGCCAGTTCAGAACACCACTAATTGCTGGCTTGCTTTCCTGTAAAACCGTATCAAATCTGTAACACCGATGCTCATTTTACAAACAATTTGTATTTAAAGTGAAGAAAGGAAAAGATCAACTCTAACTCTTAAAACCTTTTCATGAATGTCAGGGATTCCTGTTAAAATTGTTTCAAACATAAAAAATGTTAGGGTTGGTGAGATGACTCGGCGGGCAAAGGTGCCTACCACCAAGCCAAGTTTGAGCCTGGGATCAATATGGAGGAAGAAGAGAATTTACTCCCTCAAGCTGTCCTCTGACCTTTATACAAGCACTGTGTGCATATATGTGCATATATTATATTATATGTGTACATATATTTCTATACATATATAAATCAATCGATAAATAAATAAAATGAATTTTAAAGGCATTAGAAATCTTTGGTTTGCTTCAAAGGTGGTAATATACAATAATACAGCTATACAGCAAAAGTTTTACTTTAAAATAAAAAAAGAAAACTGCATTAATACATCTCTACTGAGGTGTCTTCTTTTACTGACTAAAATAACCTCCAGAAAGGACTTGGCATTATCCAAGGTAACTACCAACCTGATGCCTCCATTCCTTCTGTACCCTGAAGTTCCTTAATTGATGAAGAACTGAGTCTGTCCTGACAGTTCTTGTAGTTTAAGAAAGTGTTTATTTTCAAAAAGGTATGCATGATTATAGACTGTGAGCTAGGCAGCTGCACTGAGAACTCTACCTTCTTTCATTGATCCTTACACCGACCTGAAAATCTAGGTTCTGTCCTCAACTATCTCACAAATAAGGTGATGCAGAAAGATTAAAAGTCACATTAGACAAATGATCGAATCAAGGTACGTGAGGATCATTAGAGGAGGCCGTTCAGACACCATGTATATTTCTATCTATTACCACAGGAAACTTGCCCCTTTAATATCTGCTTCTCAAACTAAAACTTCCCACAAGACTCATCTCATGTGCATGCCAGAGTCTCTCAGGGTTCCATACGCTATGGGTTCCCATGCATACTGAGGTCTCTTGTCTACATACCTGACCGACAATGACTACAATGAAAAGCATCAACATGACAAATCCAACACATTGCTCTCAGAATTACTCAGAAGGAAAGTGGAGTCCATCACAGCACTTAGAAATGAGAACCACTGACTGGGTCCTCCCCCATCTTATCCTGAAGAGGAATTTCTGTTTTACAACATGGCTGGGAGGAATCAAAAAAATGGGAAACAAGGAAGTGAATGGCTAAGCAGTTGTCAGTATATATATGGCCTGGAACTCACTATACAGACCAGGCTGGCCTCAAACTTACAGAGATCTGACTGCTTCTGCCTCCTGGGTGTTAGAATAAAAGGTATGCACTACCATATCTGGCCTAATTTTCTGTATAAATTAATATATAAAAATATTCCAAACTTTTTTTTGGGTCTTTTGGAGACAGGGTCTCCCTGCAGCCCCAGCTGGCCTGGAACTCGCTATGTTGACCAGGCTGGCCTTGAACTCACAGAGATCCACCTGCCTCTGCCTCCTGAGTGCTGGGACTAAAGGCGTGCACCACCACACCCGGCCTAACAGTATTCTAAACTTTAAAAATGGCATTATTTTAGACTTTTCTTTTGATTTCATGTGTGTGGTGTGTGTCTATGTATGTATATACATGTTCACATGTGTAGGCACATTATGTGAGGAGAATGCACATACATTTAAGCATGTGCATGCTAAATACTGAAATTGATAGCACGTAGTACCTCCCTTGATAGCGCTCCAATTTCATTCACTGAGGCAAGGTCTCTCACTGAATCTGAATTCACTAACTGCTTGTCTAGCTAGCCAGCATGCCCTGGGGATGCCTTGTCTCTGTCTCCCAGGGACTGGGGACATTAGGTTGTTGGGACACTCACTCAGCTTGCATATGGGTTCTGAGGATTCAGTCTTCACACTTGTGGGGGAAGCACTCTATCCACTGAGCTATTTCTCCACCCCAGACTTTTCTCATAGTGAAAAAATATAGTCTGCATTATTGCAACACGAAGCAAATATGTCAGAGGCAGGAAAGGGAGATAACGCTGCCCACCATGCAGATGCCTTGTTCCTATTGAGCATTCCACACTGTACTGTTTGCTTGCTACCATCCTGTGGCAAACGGTGCCTGATTTAGGTAAAATTTTTCCCAGGTACTGTGTTGCCTATAGGTACATCTTCAAGTATAGCAGAAATAGTAATTTTGTAAGCAGGCAACACATTTCTACCTCTATATGCAAAACAGCTTAATTAAAATAAAAGTTTTAAGAAATAACAGTCCCAGAGATAGAGAGATGGCTCAGTGGTTAAGAGTGCTGGCTGCTCTTGCAGAGGACCCAGGCTCGTTTCCCAGCATCCACATGGCAGCTAAAATTGTCTGTAACACCAGGTCCAAGGGAATCTGATGACTTCTTCCAACATTCAAGGGCACTGCACCATACAGGTGCACTTACAGACATGCAGACAATACACTCATACACACAAAATAAAGAAAATGATATAGTAGTCTCTAACTCTAATTAATTTCTATTTTATCCTATGTAAAGATCTGGAGCCCTTACCTTTTAGAGTACTTCAAAGACTGAGTTGCTTCAGAATCAGTTCTCAGATCAGGCAATGATTATGTCCTTCAAGAGTTACTTCTTGAGCAAGCAGCAACTGGACTTCTCCAGCCAAGGCCTCCCTTGGTCTCCAAAGCAGTTGGAATGCCCAGAGAGGTTCTGAATCACTTGTGTTTTCTACAGAGAGGCACAAAAGACTCCTGTATCTACAAGGATCTCAACTCGCTCCAAGTCAGTGGGCTCTATTTTATAACCAGGCTACCCCTTTGCATATTTTGTAACTCAAGATTTATATCACAAAGATTTATAAGATTGCCACATAGGATATACACATATATCTGTACTTTTAATCATTTATGTTGCTTTTAGGTAAGACTTTATTCTTTTACAATCTTCAAACATTTGTTAAACCCATGGTCTAAAATGTTTAAAACAGACTGCTAAACGTAATCTGCATGACCACTTTATTCTTCACCGAAGCTCAGCTATACAAAGGTTCATTCATGTTCAAATTCTATTTTTAAATGTGCCTAATTCATTGCTTAGAATATGTTAACAATCAGACATTCTATTTCTCTGGAATTAAAAAACAAAGTTCAGAATTATTTTTCTTCCATCTAATTTCCTCCTCCCCACCCCAATTCCGCCATCCTGAATATCAACATTATTTTAAACTTTGCTGTTTTCTATTACAATGGCTTCATTCACTGGTCATTCAGAACTGTCTTTCTGAACACTCTGGCATATGACTTAAACTCAGAGCTAGTGCTACAGCTTAGATGCTGAATGTCTTCCCAGAGTCCCATATGTTAAAGGCCTGTGCCCCAGGGTGATACTGCTCAAGAGGCGGTAGACTATTTAGGAGGCGGGTCATGTGGAGCCAGGGGTTCTTTATGTCATGGGAATGTGCCCTTAAAAGGCATTATGGGAACTCATTCCTTTCTCTTTCTGATTCAGTTTGAGATGTGACCATTTTTGCCACCACATCTATTCCAACCATGATCTGCTGTCCTCACCAAACTCTAAAACTATGAAACAAATAAACCTTTCCTCTTTATAAGAAGCCTGCCTCCAGTATTTTAATGTAGTAACAGGATGAAGCTGACTAATTCACTCAGTTATACAAGTCAGGTTTACACTACCTGAAAATATATAAGCATATCATGCTAATGCACAGGGAAAGCATCTCCAAATGGAACCAGGGGACATTTTGCCTACGGAGAGCAGCTGTGTCCTTCAGGAACCAGCATCTCTATCCAGCCATTTACAAAGGGACCAGAAGCTCTACCTGCAAGGCCCTGTTTTCTTACCGCCCTCAGTACATAAGACAGAATGTATCAAATCCTCTGGTGAGAATGCATAAATACCAGATTGTCAGGATGACAATTTACCACTCAATATAAACTATACTCTGAAAACTTAGTCCATGGTTATAAAAGAAGCTAGGTCTCTTTCAGGGGCTGGAGAGATGGTGCAGTGGTTAAGAGCACTGACTGTTCTTGCAGAGGCCCCAGATTCAGTCCCCAGCACCCACATGGCAGCTAACAACCATCTGTAACTCCAGTTCCAGGGGCTCCAACATCCTCTTCTGACCTCTGCAGGCACTGCACAACAGTTTCACTTACAGACGTGCAGGCAATACACTCACACACATAAAATAAAAAAAAAAAAAATAAGATATATTCTTAAAAAGAAGCTAGGTGTCTGCAAAGATTTGAGGCTGCAAAGATGTAGTAGTGATCTACAGAAAAGCCCCACACCTACTTTCAGCACTCACGCTGGGTGCGATTTTTACAATGAATGGAAGTTAAAACACATGAGGCCAACGGGTTCACTCTTCATTTTGACACATGAATATTATCACACCCACTAGATGGGCCTCAAGCTTAATACAGCACTTTGCTTTATTGTTTAAAGCAACATGTGAACAAAATAAATGGAAGCTTAATCACAGAGTGAAAGCCATGCCTGAGCTAAACCCCTGGTAATATAACACCTGGGGTTCCCCAGGCTCATTCTTTCCATTGTGTTTAAGACACACTGCTAGCATGAACTTAAACCCTTCCAACACTCAATGAAAGAAGTAGGCAGCAGTGTTTCAACTTCCCTTTATAAGATGGAAAACTCTGCTACATAGTCTTTCCCAGTATCGACTGCTGGCACTTAGACCAATAGTCAGGGAAACAGTTGACAGAGAGCTAGGTAAAATGTTAAATACACTGGGCCACTTTAAAGGAAATGCCCCTAAAATGGGAGGCTTTCTAATAAAGCAGCTATACACTAAATACTTTCCAAATGGACTGCCATTCCATTTCTCAATTTTCACAGTCTCTACTAGACTATCAAAGTAATTTTTTAAAATGTGTACTTCCCAGCACCCACACGGCAGCTACGAACCATCCCTAACTCCAGTTCCAGGGAATCCGAAGCTCTCTTCTGACCTCCACAGATTGCATGAAACGGGTGCACTCACATATATTCAGGCAATACACTCATACACATAAAGTAAAAATAATAAATAAAATAAAATAAAATGCATACTTCCTGTGATGGCTAACCTTGACTGTCAGTCTGACGATGCTAAAAGATTAGTAAGGCACACTTCTCAGTGTGTCTGTGAGGGTATGTGCAGACACCATTTCCGTGCAGAGACCATTTACATGTAGGCCAGTACGTGAGCAGGAAACACCTCTGAATGTGGCAGTGCTATCAGCAGGCTGGGGTGCAGGAAGACAGCCAGCACACGCATTCTCTGTGTGCTTCCCAGAGGCCTCAAGGAGAGTTTCCTCCATCACGCCCTTCCATGGTGAGGTGGTGCCTTGCCAAGAACCCAGAACTATGAAATCAGTCTGCCATGGAATGAAAGCCCTCAAGCTGTGAGCCAAAATAAAGTTTTCCTCCTTTCAGTTTGCTCACTTCGGGTATTTGTCACAATGACAAAAATCTAACAATCCTCCCTGACAGCTGTCTGGCTTCCGTGAGGCCCCACGACTGTGCTTCTAAAGCAGGTCTCTTTGGGTCATCAGTGCTACTCAGCAGTAGCACTTTGGGATACCCAAAGTCTTTGACCAATGGGAACATATTCCTGAGAGTAAGTTCAAATAGATGGTCATTTAAAATCTGATTTTAAGGGCTGGCCAGATGGTTCAGTCAGTAAAGTGCTTGTCACATAAGCATGAGAACTTGAATTTGAATTCCTAGCACTGCGTAATCCCAGCACTAGGGAGATCCCAGCTCAGTGGCTGGCCAGCCTAGCTGAATGGATGAGCTCCAGGTTCAGTGAGAAAATCTTTCTCAAAACATCAGGTGGACAGTGATAGGGGAGGTTAAGCCAACACTGACCTCTGGCCTACACCTACACACACACACACACACACACACCTAGTTTTGTATTAAAATAAATAAATCTGAATTGAGATGAATTTTTCTAATTAGCTGTAAAGAAAATGATCCCCTCATGCACACCACTTCAGGTTTGAGGCAATAGGTAGAAGGGAAATTACTTGTACTTTGCTATTAAAGGTAGTTAAGGTGAACATTTAAAAAGCTCTGAAAATATGCCATAGTGGCATACACCTTTAATCCCAGCACTCAGGAGACAGAGGCAGGCAGATCTTTGTGAGAGCTTTATCTTTATAGTAAGTTCCAGGCCAGCTAAGGCTACAGAAAAATCTTGTCTCAAAAACAAACAAACAACAACAACAACAAAAAGAGCTCTGAAAATACAGAACCAAGGAATTGAGAGAAAAATTATTTCCACTCCACTTGCCCAGCCCAAACCATTCCAGGCAGGTGGAAATACATCGTTCCACAAGGGTTTCTGTTTTGGCTTTCTTTTCACATGGGCTCTAAGACCTCTCAGAGTGGGATGCCACTTCAGATCCTCCATGAACGTACTCTAAGAACAGTGATAAAATGACACACTCAGATTTAAAACTTAAACAATAGCAAAAGCTACTAATTTATTCACTGATTTTAGAATGCCTGCCCTGCACCAGGCTCATGCTGCCAAACCCTTTAACCATAACCATGAGATGGTCTCTGAAGTCCCTGAACTCCTCTGACTCTTAACCATTTCATCCAGAAATTTAGGAAATAAAGGAGGGGCAAATGATCACATATGTTGGTAGAAGTAATTCCTTCATATATAGCAGAAATATCCACTAACATTCACATAATCACGTTAGTTACAGAGTTAGAAGCACAGAAAGGAAAACATGCAAACTACTGGGAAAATCATCTGACTGAGCGCACACAGGTTTTTTTCCACATATTCAAATGAAGGTGAGATATGGAGGATGCATTCAAATAAGCCTCAAAGCTACATGGAGAATTACTTTCGACCCCAAAGGTGTTTGACAGGAAGCTAGAGAAAGATCTAAATTTAAAGCACCAAAAGGCAGAGGCAGGAGGATCACACCTAGCATGCAGGAGGCCCTGGGTTCCAGCCCCAGGACTATGTAAACCTGGTGTGGTGGTGCATGTAATCCTTCTACTTGGGAGGTGGAGGCGGAGGGGTCAAAGTTCAAGGTTATGGGTCATACAGCTCAGCTGATAAGAGCTCTGGCTGCCTTGCAGAGAACCAGGGGTTCTGTTCCCAGCATCCACATGGTGGCCCCTTAACTCCAGTTCCAGGGATCCCATGCCCTCTTCTGGCCTCTGTGGGCACTGCATGCACATTGTGCACTTACATACAGGCAAAACACTCAAAATAATAAAATAAATAAATAAATAATTTTGAAAATACCAAAAGTCAACTAATTACACCTTTGAGGAACTCACCAAGCAATATATAAACAGGTGAGACATTCATTTACAGCACTTCAGGGCCATTCTAGGCTTATGAATGAATCAGGGAACAGATAAACATGTCCATGCTCCTACCGGTAGCTCCTGAAACTGCCAAAGAAGGAAGACCTTCCTTGTTTTTAATTGTTTGGGGGATCCTCAGCCCTGGAGAAGAAGTAATGAACTTACTGTGTCATGTGAGTGTGAAAGGGACAGCTTATATTAAATATTAACAAGCACATACACACCCATACAAACAGCTTGTGGGGAGTCACTGACCACAATGACAGTCATCTTCGAGTTCCACCCAATGACTGAGAGTCACAACTCAGAAACCTGCTCCCAAGTCAGTTATGACTAATCAAGATACTCAGGTGCTGAGAAAAACTTTATAAGACAATAAACATTACCCAGAAACCTTAAACTTGGTTTTAAAAAAGAATTGTATACCTTTAAATGCAATGCTCTTGTCCAGATGGTCACTTTAGTAAACCAGGAATTATTTCAAATTATCTGGAATCCCTACTTTAAAATACCTTCACTTAATTATTTATTAAATATCTGGCCTTTTGAACTGATAAATAGGTTAGGGAAAAGGGAAAACAAAAACAGAAGCTTATTTCCCCCCCCAGACTACCTAATCAATGACAAATTAATGTTCCTTCTGATATTTGCAATTGGACCTCTCTAAAAGCCACAGCATTCCTAATTAGGCTACAGTCTTTCTACTGGTCAATGAATCACAGCTCTGCCTTTTCAAAACACTCCCATGCCCTACATGCCAACACTCTGGCATGCCTCCTGCCTGCCACCTTCTTTCCCTTAACAGTCAATACCTACTTTGGAATGATGAAAAAAAAAATCCCTAGAGAAGTACTTTGAAAGTTAAATGGTTGAAGATGAGAAGAAATAATTCCTAACTGCCACATTCCTAGCAATCGTCCACCCAAGGGAATATATTCTTAATGAGGACACGCAAATCTCACATGGGCTTAGGCAGGGATGAATAGACAGCAGGATCCTACAGGATGACATGAAAATAGGCAAATAAGGATGGACCTTTGAGGTTCCTGGTTCAAAACAAGAAACTGACAGTTTAGCAGATAAGGGTTAGGGTAGCAGTTCCATCTGTAGAGAGGTAGAATCCTGGACTCAGGCTGGGAAAAGCAAGGCACAGCCCAGCCCAGGTGCCACCACCCAACAGCCTACTGAAGCTACGGGTAACCCTGCTACTTCACAGTGGACAGAAACTTCCGTGCACCTGCCTGTGGACTCTAAAACTGCCATCAGGATGCTGGTTCTTCACAGACAGGAGCTCAGAACCAACCTCCTGAGAAAACGCTGAAGTTGACCACATTGGCTATGCTCAACTCCCACACCCAATCCAATGGCCAAAGATGGCAAGGGACGGTCACAACCACTGGTTTCAGTACAAAGAAGCTGAGCACACCGCCCCATCCTTCATTCAAGCAGATGGGCTCTAATAAAGGAAGGCTGGCACTGAAAAAAAAAAAATGATAAACTTTCTGTCACTGAAGGATTTGGAAGACAGGATTTATTTGAAAGGTTTCTTCTAGTCTGTATATTATTCAAGAAGAAGATGGATTGGCTTCCGGGAAGGTGCTCTTCCTGGTTCACAGACCCCAGCCTTCTCACTACATTCCTACCTGGCCTTTCCTCTGTGTCCTCACATTCCGAGTATCTGTTCTCTTCTTAGAGCATCAGTTTTATTACAGTACTGCTCCACCTTTAG
>NW_008355788.1:22705-26512 GCF_000622305.1 Nannospalax galili | reverse complement strand
GACTCTGGTAATCATTTACTACTATTTTCAAATAACGCCTGACTGCTGTTCAGTAGCAGGACAGGATCCTAAGCAGTGAAACTCTACAGTCACCTAATCCAGCTTCTAACTACTACATTCAATAGCCTACAATTGAGAAAGCAACTGCACTTACCAATGGAAACTCAGAATAAAAGTAAAATATTAACAAGCACATCACACTGTCTATTTTTCTTCCTACCTATCCACTGCTTCAGTATACTGTTAGAGTTCATCTACATGGAAAGCCAAGGAGATGGGTGATAGGAGGATCAGAAAGCCTTCTGCAAAGTCACAGTGAAAGAAAACATATCGGCACCAAGATTCATTCAAAGCACAGTTCAAGTGATAACAAATGTGAATCTTCTATGTCAACTATCATACACTCCTATAGAGCTCCTGGTTGGCTCAGGACCTAGAACCTAAGGGATGTTAAAAAGGTCCTGGGGGCGGGCAAACTTCCCAGAGAAGGCTAAATGTAACCCAGGCCTTGCCTTCAGGAGGGAAGAGACTCAAGGAGAGGAAATCTTAAGAAACAAAATTGAGCTCTCTCTCCCCATACACACATCAAGTCCTGTAACCATCTGACAAAAACTTTTGGCTCCTGCTGGTAGTAGGCCAAGGGAACACAAACAGCAGTGAGCAAAGAGGGAATTCCCACTCATCTATACACTATATTCTACAAAGGGGAGAATGGACAGTAAAACACCAAATGTAGTCAAATATAGTACATGTCAAGTTAAAGAAGGAACGCAGTGTGACGTAGCACAGGTATAATGGGTGCTACTTTAGAAACAGTGGCCAGGGAAGGTTTGTTTTAAACTAGGACAAAAGTGCATCGGGCCTCTTGGCGTTGACATCCAGGAGATCCTGCAGTCTTGACTACAGATCAGAACTTCCCTGCTTTTTACCAGAGGAAAGGGTGGATCACAGTGCTAACTGCAAACAACAGGCTGGGCAGAAAGGAAAGTAAGAAGTCTTTCCCTTAATGGCAAAGAACGCAGTTACCATGGACTGTTGCCATGGCATTAGGCAAGTACAGAAAGCAGCATTCCAAGTGCCAGGGTATGAGGAGACAGGTACCAGGGAGGGCACAAAGGCCAGCAGGGGCTTCTCTACCTGGAGTGCTAAGGCCCGCAGGGGGCAGGCAGCAAGCAAAGCCTTCCCAAGTGACAAGTGCCTCTCTCTCTGTGGGGGTGAGGGAGAGGCCACTGCTACTATGGAAAAGATCTTGCTTACTACCTACCGTTTTCTATGCCTCTGATCCACCTGGAAACCTAATGGAATAAGTAGAAAAATAAAAGATAAAAGAAGAGCAAGTTTAATACTCTATCTCACATACTATTTGGACATAGCTATATTTTTTAAATTTTTATACTTTTTGCCAAAATATGAGCTTGCATTTCAATCAGCTAATCCAGTGCCGAATGTGAATACATCCTGAACAAGGGATGGCGTATGAGCAGAAGGCTCTGTGATAGGAGGGGAAGAAGGTGTGCTACAAGGTTAGGCCAAAGGCTTACAGGCTATTTCTGAAATATAAACAACCACTTTGAATAGGTCATGTGACCCACCCACGCCTCTTGTTTTTTCATCTCTAAGACTAAACCAAAGATTAAAACAGATAAAAAGCATTAAGAATAACTAATCAAAACAAGCTGATAAACATTCACTCCTTCCCATAAACACTTCCAAAATTTTCTAATCTAATATCAATAGGGGTAGGAAGGTGGGGCTGTTCCTTCCACTATTAGATAAGTGAATATAGAATTTTTAAAACTGTACATAAGCCAGGCATAGTGGAGCACAACTTTAATCCCAGTCCACAGGAGACAGAGGCCAGCCTGGTCTACATAGTAAGTTCCAGGCCAGCTGGAACTACAAGGAGACCATGTCTCCAAAAAAAAAAACCCAAAATTTAAAAATCAGAAATAAAATTGTGCATAAAGTAAAAATCCTCCTTAAGGCATGAATAGATAATTCAAAAAGAAGAAATACTAACCACAAATAGACATGTGGAAAATATTTTAATCTTAATGGATAATCAAAGAAACATATGTTGGTCAAGATTTTTTAAATAATGTCAAATAATATTATGAATTCTTGGGAAACAGGCATTCTATTGCACCCTGCTGCTCAAGTTACTTATGATCCCTCTAGAAGAAAATTTAATATTAATCAAAGCCATAAAAATACATACTCCCTTCCATCCACCATTTACATGCCTAAGAAGTTTCCTAAGAAAATATTAAGTAGAAGCTGGAGAGATGGCTCAGTGGTTAAGCACACTAGCTGATCTTGCAGAGGACCCAGGTTCAGTTCCCAGCACCTACATGGTGGCTAACAACTATCTATAACTTCAGTTCTGGGGATCTGACGTCCTCTTCTGACCTCCACAGGCACTGCATGACATGGGTGCACTTATATACATGCAAGCAATATGCTCATACATGTAAAATTTAAAAAGAAGAAAGAAAACAGTAAGCAGATGTTCTTGACACTTATAATGAAAAGCTGGAAATAGAAATCCCACTATTCAAATAAATTGTAATACCTCCCCATGTAATGGAAAATCTAAAGTCATTAAAATGCTTATGCTGGAAAAATATTTGTAATATATATGAAACTCTGAAGGTTAATTTCCTTGTTTTACAGAGCTCATAAAAATTAAAAGGGCTAGAGAGATGGCCAGGCAGATTAGAGCACCCGCTGTTCTCACAGAAGACGTGGTTCAGTTCTCAGCACCCACATCAGGCAGCTCACAACTGTACCTCCAGTTTCAGGGGCTCTGACACCCTCTTCTGGCTCCATGGGCACTGGCATTCAAATGCTACACATATATACCTGAAGGTACTCACATATACACATAAAATAAAAATAAATCCATTAAAATGAGCACTAAAAGCAATGCCAGGGGGACTACTATACCTGATTTTAAGCTGTATTACAGAGCTATAGTCATAAAAACAACATGGTTCTGGCACAAAATAGACCCATAGATCAATGGAACAAAATTGAAGACCCAAATATGAGTACATGCAATTTCAGCCACCTGATGTTTGACAAAGGGGCCAAGAATATTCATTGGAAGAAAGGCAGCATATTCAGCAAATGGTGCTGGCAGAACTGAATCTCCACCTGTAGAATGAAACTAAACCCCTATCTTTCACCCTGCACAAAAGCCGATCTAATTTAAAGAAAAAGTAACACAAATGATCAGTAACATATATTATTCAGTCATACTCATCATTCAATAAATGATCCCTTTATGATACATACGATCCCTTTTGTGTTGTTACCAGACATGGATAGATTAATGGATTCTAAAACTGACATTTGAGTTTGGCTGGTCAGTTGGTTGGCTTTACATTTTAAAAGCCTAAGAGTGTGAAATGAATCTTAAAAAGATATGGGCTTGGGAGCCAAGCAGCCTGAGTCCTAACCTAGGCTCATGTATTACTAGCTGTATTTTAAGATTTATTTAAACACTTAGCCTCAATAAAACAGGATTAATGATACCACCTTCTTCTTACAGCTTCTCTGGGAATTAAAGGATCTAATACATAAAAGAGCCCTGGCACATACTAAGCAATCAGCTAATGTTACCTGTTTCATTACTAATCATCTTAATATGTCAACTGAGTATTGAGATAATGGCCCTTTTCATTTTTTTTTTACATTTAGATGTACTGGAAAAGACCAAAACACAGAGATTTGTCTTTTCAAAATACAAAATTATATTTGATATGAGCGAGATATAGAATGTATCAAATGAAAACACCAATTCAA
>NW_008355788.1:21979-22576 GCF_000622305.1 Nannospalax galili | reverse complement strand
CAGTTATTTATCTTGTCTCATTTTGCTTATTCTTATTTTCTGATTTTTCTAGAATATGAATTGCTTAGGTAATAAAATTGTATCTGTCCATTTACTTCCAACCACAGAAGCTTTAAGCTAGGAGATTAAACTGAGAAACTTCTACAGGCACAGACAGTGATGGGCTTTAAAGTAAAAATAGAGAAATAACCATTCCTAAGAATATGAAGTTAGATGCCATGATACCACAAGGACAACAGGAAATAACTGTTCCTAAGAACATGAAGTTAGATGCCAAGATACCACAAGGACAGCAGCAATTGCTAATCAGGAGCTAAGCCTGCCATCTACATTGGGCCAGCTCCTACATGACTACAGGGAGATGTGCTAAAATTTAAGAAGCAGGATGTAGCCTTAAATGTCCCAGGAGTCAAAGCTGGGAACAGAGTTCAAGGCTGAAGCTTGCCAAGTCTAGAGGGCACTGTGGGCCAGGTAACAGCAGCCCCGACCACAAGCCTGTTTCACCACAGCAAATCAATAATAGACCCTGAGTGAACTGGAAAGGAAGAAGGAAAGCACGCAACCTGCTTTGTGACAATGTGTTTGTCTTGTGACTTC
>NW_008355788.1:11922-12056 GCF_000622305.1 Nannospalax galili | reverse complement strand
GTTTCTCATCTCAGAGTAAAAGTCAATAGAGCTACCATTGTGCTTGGGAAAATGTGTGGCATCAGGAGGATCTCAAAAAATACTTGTTGAGATAAACCAATTTATTTTTACTCTTGCGATCGTTTGAGGATCTG
>NW_008355788.1:8496-11821 GCF_000622305.1 Nannospalax galili | reverse complement strand
TAAGGGCTCTAGTGGGGGAGGGAGGCTATGGGAGGGTGCTCTCTGGGAAGTCGGTGTAAAAAAATAAATTAATTAAAAAAAATACTTGTTGAGTGAACAGATAAATTCATGCTCAAAGGCAATGCACCCTTTCTGCTTTCTCAGTGAAAATGTTTTTTCAGTGAAATAAAACACAGTGGCATTAAAAAAGTTGAGGAAACATTTCCTAAGGAAAATCACTGAGCGTTGAGTTCAGATAAGATAACCAAAAGAACTCACATATGTCCCAATTAGAACAAACAAAACGACCTTCAAGTCATTCTGATAACTCAGGAAAAGACTGAAAAGAACATCGAAAGTTCTACAAGTTAGACTCAACAGGCCTTAAAAATATATAGCAGAAGACATGAACTGAGGGGAGTGGGGTGGATAGGAAAGGTGTTTGAATATGACTAAAATACTTTGCATGGAAGTCTCAGAGTCATTAAATGTATCTCTATATTTAATATAATAATAGTTTAAAACAGTGATTCAGTCTGTCTCATCTATATATTAGAAATTGTAAAGAAAACAAAAGATACTCACTATACTTGAGTTTAATACCAGAGCTCTGGTCCAACTGCACCCTTAATCCACTTTTCCTCCTTTGCAAAATAAGGCTAGATCTAAAATTTCTAGGGTCTTTCTGAGCTATGACATTCTATTATTAAATCACAATCTCCAACTGAATTTACAAAGCAACTCAGTAATCATTTACATCATAAAGGGAATCTGATTTTTAACACAATTTACTACAAAATCACAACTTAAAGATTCCTTCACATTTGAACAATGCACCAGAAAGTTACTGCCGACATCCTTGCGTATCCAAATCCTCCAATGCAAACATGTAATGTAGACTATTCAGCTAGTGAAAGCCATCAAGATAGAAACTGATTCTACTTTTCAAACAACTGTTAGAAAATTCTTACACGTTCTGTTTCCCTTAAAGACAGACAACAAGTATATTCGTTCCCTCACTTTTGTTTATATCCCTTCTTCCAAATATTTCAAGACAACTTTTGCATCCATTCCTCTTCTGAGACTTCTCATCCTCAGGTTTCTACAAGCTCCTTTCATCACATTTTTCTCACAACTCATTTACTTACAAATTGTTAATGTCTCTCATAAAATTGACACTGCAAGCAAGTGTGGTAGTGTACATCTGTAATCCATGCACTTGGGAGGATAGGGCAGGGGGATCACCATGAGTTCAAGGAAAGCCTGAACTACAGAGGGAAACCTGAGTGAGAGAGAGAGAGAGAGAGAGAGAGAGAGAGAGAGAGAGAGGAGATAGATCTTATCAAATAATAATGCTTTGAGTCTACTTGTTTCCAACTACAGTGTTATTGCTATTGACCCCCAATTAATGATGAAATTAAAATTAATCTCGCCTCCTTGCTCTAATGATTAAATGAGCACAAAGCACAAGGCTTGCCATATAATAATCACTCAATAATGTGACTTCCATGATTGCTAATGATAATGCTATAATACTATTTCTAGACCTAGAGCCTTACCTTCACGATCAAGCTGTAAGCTCTAGCTTTCTAGAGCACTGAACATTTGCCGTATGCATTATATTATTAGCTATTTTTTTCCAAGACAGGTCTGGCAGAGAATTAAGGTGTTGAGGCCAAATGTAAATTGATGATCATTCAAAAATCAAAACTCTGAGAAACTCTTAAAATTAGGACTTAAACTGATAAGCAGGATGTGGTTATTTAAAGAATCAATTTTTTTTTTTTAGGTAGAACATGCCTTTATTCCCAGTACTCAGGAGGCAGAAGCAGGCAGATCTTTGTGAGATTGAGGTCAGCCTAGTCTACACAGCAAGGTCCAGGCCAGCTGAGACTACAGAGAGACCCTGTCTCAAAAAGACCAAAAAATATTATTTTTTAGTGTTTTATTATTTTTATTTTGTGTATGAGTGCATTACCTGCATGCATGCAAGTGCACCCATGTCATGCAATGCCCATGGAGGTCAGAAGAAGGCGTTGGATCCCTGGAAATGGAGTATCATAAATAATGTTGCTAAAACTTACTATCTGAAAGCATCAGCCATTTTTTATTTTACATTAGTCCTTACCTCTGAAGGTTAGCCACTGCTAAAGTCAACTAATGGTTCAGCATTTTTGCATATTCTTAATTAACTACTTTTCATACATCTTTTCATTTCTGTCTGCTGAATAAGGTCTTGGGAAATCAGACTGTACACATGCTTAAAGGATGCTGCTCCAGGAAACACTAAAAGATGTTATCAGTTACCAACAGAGCACACACAAGGCATACCTCGGCAACACGGATATTTGACCTGGGCACTTCCCTACTGGCTAAGATGGGCAGAAGTGATCCATACCAAAAAAATCATTATGTCAAGGCTGGTCAGATGGCTCAGGCTGTAAAGTGTCTGCAGTGCAAGCTTGAGGGTCTGAGTCTAGATTCCACCCGAAAGCCGGGCATGACAGGCAAGTCCATAATCCCTGAGCTGGGAAGGCAGCATCAGGTGGATCTCTGAAACTCTTTGGAAGGCTGGCCTAGGCAAATCTATGCACTCCAGGACTCTTTCTCAAAAGATAAGACAAGAGGGTCAGTGAGATAGCTCCATGGTTAGAGGCATCTGCGGCTAAGACCAACTGAGTCTGATCCCCAAAACTCACATAGTAGAGAGAATTGACTCTGGCAAGTTGTCTTCTGACCACCACCCGTATGCCATAACAGCTGCATCTGTGTCTGTGTGTGTGTGTGTGTGTGTGTGTTTACACACACACACAAACAAATTTATAAGAAAAGAAATTTGTTAAAATGTGGAGAGAAGAGGCTAGAGAGATGACTCAGTGGTTAAGAGCACTGGCATTCTTGCAGAGGACCTGGTTTGGTTCCCAGCACCCACATGGTGGCTAACCACCATCACCTCTAGCTTCCACATACAGGCATGCACCAGGTACACTTGCCCTGGCATGCACATGTGCACACATTCCCAGGACACATGTATACACACACACATGCACACACACACACACACACACACACACACACACACACAAACACACACACCGTTATTTTAAGACTTAGACAAAAGAAAGCTTTTTGAGTTTTTATATAAATAAAAACCTAAGAACTCTAGATTATGAAGAAATGGATTCAGTAATAAAATGCAGTTCTCACAAAAACAAATTGGATGGCTTTGGTTGTTGTAAACTGAGTTCTTGTGAATGGGAACTGAGCTACTACATGAAGCATCACTTGTCTTTTCCTCCAGCAATAACACTGCTCACATGGCTCTTATTTTCCCCGTTTTAAAGTA
>NW_008355788.1:3937-5869 GCF_000622305.1 Nannospalax galili | reverse complement strand
CTCGGCTACATAGGGACTCTGAGGCCAGCCTGGGTGACATGGAACCCTGTCCCAAAATAAATGGAGGAGAAGAAACAGGAAGGGAGAGAGGGGGAAAGGGAGGGGAGATTGTTCAAAAGAACAATGCAAGAGATCTCTAAGACCCTATATCACACTAGACAAATATAGCGCAGAGTCTATCTACTTACATCGGGGATTCTACCAGAAAGGAAAGAGGAAGGTAAGAGCAGCCAGAGCAAGCCAGAGCATTCAGACATATTACTCTTATCTTCTGTGTCCTACGTTGTCACTTGCAAGACTTACAAAGAAGTCACACACCCGGAGCTTTCAACTCATAAATGCTGACTGCATTGCAGAGAAATAACAGGAGCCCACAGTGAAGCCCACAGCCAAAAATTAGTAAGCCAGAAATCCTGATGACTCCGTACATTCAAATCCACCATTAAATTCGGCTGACCATCAGACACCCTCTCTGTCCATCTATTCCTGGAAGGGTTCCTGTTCTTACTATTAATTGCCTGTGATATTTAAGTCAGTCATTGAACAAACATTTTCTAAATGACTGTGTGCCAAAGCATCTCCCAAAGTACTAGAATTTTCCTCCTGACTTCTAAAGAGCACTTCTACAGGGAATCACAGAACAGGTACTGGAATAGTCAGCTTACCAAGTAATAGCCGTGTGACTTCAAGGGCACTAATAGTTCCATCACCACCCCCACATAAGTATAACTAGCATCTAGGTCACATTTACTGCACACTTACTGATTTTCATGAAGTTCTAAGTCTTTCCCAACCAGTAAATGCCAATGAGGCATTCCATGAGGTCATGGGGATAGTGAGACACAGGGATGTCAAAATAACTCGCCCAGGATGATACCAACTTGGTGACAGACTCAAGATGTGAATCAGACCAATGTAAGGTCCACCCTCATCGCTACTAATACTGCCTCTTGCTGATACAGACCTCCTTTAAGAGGAAAACAGTGTTCCTTTCAGGGCTATCCTGAGAATTCAGCAAATTATTCAGAAGACTCTCACCAACCACCTGAAGTAAGTAAGGTATAGAAACTGCTATCTGTTTTGCTTCCCCACTCCCTTTTCTCCCCCACTGGTTTTATGGAGTTCCATGTGGCTACAGGAGGCCTCCAGAGATTCAGCAATTCTATGAGAATCTGAACACATCTCTGAGGGCAGACCGACCACAGTTGCAATAGAAGCTGGCAGGGTGGTGAGATCAGCATCTTGTAGTCTCCCTTAGGAAGAGATGTTAGTCACCTGAAGATCACACCTACTAAAGAGAATTAATTCAGTTCTACAGGCAATCACTGAAAAAGTTATTACTGTTACCAGATTAGATCCGAGTTTCTGAGTTTCCTAGTTCTTCATTTCTGATCTCCAGAATCACATGGGGTAATCATGAAAAGTGCTCCTTCAGAGCTACTGAGAATCTTCGGGTAGCCCTAGAAATGTAAAGTGGGGAGATTCTTGTGATGACAAATGTGGAAGACACTATTTACATGATGAAATTACAGAATCTATCAAATCAAGAGGGTTTCCCTAGGTGTGGTATCTTCCTTCAAATAGGTCTCTGTCTGATCCAGGAAAACTCTATGTTCTAGAGAAACTACTCCAAATTTACCTGTCAGTAAGCCTCAGGATCTCAAGTCCTCAGAGCTCTGTAGTCCTTTCAAGCAGCAAAGGAAAAAGCTAACTGGATCCTCTTTTCACCAGAAGAAAAAAGGACACTATTAGTTACACAATCACTTTGCAGGCAGTTTCATCTACTGAGTTCAGCAAATATGTGAGCACACCGAATGCTGTTTTGCTTAGGATAGATAAAGAACCTTGTTTATTTCAAAAGGCAAGAAAAGAAAGTGCAAAGATAATCCAAAGAACAGTAAAAGATATCTGCAAAACACATATGACACTGGA
>NW_008355788.1:0-680 GCF_000622305.1 Nannospalax galili | reverse complement strand
CACCTAGATTTCCCCTTCCTCGGTATCTTCAACCTGCCTGCCTATCAGCTTCTTGGAAAATAAAGAGTTTTCAAAAACCCAAATTCCAGAAAAAGCATATAAATTTTTACATACAGAAAAGCAATTCCATGGGCACGTCACCCATAATCCCCCAGAGGCCAAACAAAAAGAGCTACAGCTGCTTTTTCAACCTTTTTTCCTTCCCATGGGCAAGGACTAAACAGCCCCAGGAACAGCCAAGCTGCTTCGTTTCTATAATTCACTTTCTCTTAGCAAAGGTCCGAGAACAGAAGGCCAGCCGGGCAGGGAGCAGCTGTCGTCCGCTCTTATTAATGCTTTCTACTCTTCCCCACCCTCTCCTGATTACTCTCAGACTTTCTTCAACAAGCTCAGAGCTCCAGCTCCTGGGAAGAAATAAGGAAAAGCAGTCTTCTCTGTGTCAACACCACTGTGGCAGAAATGTCTAGGTACTTTTCTGAGGTGTTATAATTAGAAACTAAAATAGGTCTGCCTGAAGTGCAACTTTAAATTGTTAATCTGCTTAATTTTGGATTTCAAATATTTGCGACTATAGGGAAGTCTTTATATGTACTGTGGAGAAGATGTTATGTAATTGCTCTCTCTTCAGGCAAACAACAGTGCTGTTGCTACTGTTTAAGCCAAAAGACCTATAAAACAAT
>NW_008355787.1:4282-6375 GCF_000622305.1 Nannospalax galili | reverse complement strand
TCAAAGGTAATGGTAATTTGTCTTTTTACATGACTATCTGGAAAATTTCATGTTTATTGGTAAATGCAGTATTTGATACTTCATAGTAATTTTTTTGCAAATCAAAAATTACATCAAATCCTTGGCACTAATTATATAGATCCATTTTATGAATCTCCTGTTTGTTGAAAATAAGATTCAACTAAAACTTAAGTGCTTTCAAAAGGGTATTTTTTGTGAGTAATGAAAAAAAATCAATGTTAAAATTTTATCAGTGATTTTTCCATTTGTTTCAGTGAATTGTGATGGGAAAAGTTTCATAGGCATACAATTATATAGTTGGCCACAGGATTCTAATATGGCACTAAAAGGTAATAAATCTGAAGAGTTGGGATAGGAAAATAATGCAATACTTTCCAATGTAATTCTAAGAAATCTGGAGGAAGTCAGACCACAGTCATTTCAAAGGCTCTTGTGCAGGGAGGTCTGGGTGCTTTCTCTATTCCAGCACCTCGTGCATGCTCTTTGATAAGTATTAAATTCCACCATTACCAACTGGAAATTATAATAAACAGAATTTGACTTTTATGGATTGAATTTAAACTTTTATTCAACTGTTAGTTTGACTGATTTTTCTCAACCTTCCAATTCTAGAAACACAAAACTTGGCTTTCTAAGTCTTTAGTTCAACACACTTGGTTTTCTGCAATGATCATGCTCTTTCACTACCCATTAAAATTTTTATAAGATGGGCTGGAGAAATAGCTCAGTGAGTAAAGTAATTTACGAAGATCTGAATTTGGTTCTCAGAAGCCAAGTGAAAACGGTGTGAAGTTGTGCATACTTGTGACCCCTGCACGGGGGAGGAGTGGATAAAAGCTCCCTGGGGCTCAGTGGTCAGTCAGCCAGCCTAGCCTAAATACAGTAAGCCCCAGGACTCAGTGAGTGACCTTACTTCAAAAATTAAGGGGGATAGGCTAGCAAGATGGCTCAATGGGTAAAGGCAGTTTCCACCATGTTTGATGACCTCAGATTGATCCTTAGGACCCACATGGAGGAAGGAGAGAACTGTCTCCGACAAGTTGTTCTCTGACCTCCCCGTGTGCACCATGGCATGCACATGACAGAGAGAGAGAGAAAGAGAGAGATCAAATGTAATTTTATAAAACTTCAGAAATAATGAATGCTCCTGAGGAATAACACCCTGAGTTTGACCTCTGACCTCCACAGGAAGGCACATACATGCACCTGGACACACAAGTACATCTATACACATACTCTCAAACACCCACCACCTATACAACACACAAAACATGTTTATAAGATATTCTTGATTATTACTGGCTACCCACTGAGAATGATGAAATACCCTATGACACTCTCTTGTTTACCTGGAAATTGAGTATTTCCTGGAGTCTTTCCTTCATCTGATGACAACGCTGACCCACTACTGAGTCAAGCAGGGATAATCTACCCAAAAGGCAGCCCAGAGTGTCTTCAATGACATCCTGATTGTCACTGTTCTCTGGGAAAGTTTGGGAAAACAAATTCTTGTTCTTATCCATTTCTTCAGACATTTCCTTTATGTCTTTGGCAAGTGCCTGGGATAGATAAAAGAAAAGTTCACTTTGATGCTTAGACCCATGAACATCAACTCTCCCCAGAAAGTCCATGCAGACTTCTGCTTAGTAATGACTACACTGATGCAACTTGAATCCTTTTCATGTATTTCTACACAGCTTCAGGAAACTGGTCTTGAAGAGATTTTATTATCATTAGATAATAAAAAGTAAATTTTAGGGGCTGAAGAGATGACTCAGTGGTTAAGAGCACTGGCTGCTCTTGCAGAGGACAGAGGATGCAGATTTAGCTCCCAGCACTCACATGATGGCTAACAACCATCAGTAACTCCATTTCCAGGGGATCTGATGTCCTCTTCTGACCTCTGTGGGCATTGCACAATACAGGTGTATTTACACACATGCAGGCAATATACTCATACATATAAAATAAAAATAATAAATGCAATTTTAAAAAGTAAATTTTATATAGTGCTATTTAGGATTTCATTTCTTTCTTTTTAAAAAATATTTTATTTATTATTTTTATTTTTT
>NW_008355787.1:0-3777 GCF_000622305.1 Nannospalax galili | reverse complement strand
TTATTATTTTGTCTTTTGGAGACAGTGTCTCCCTGTAGCCCCAGCTGACCTGGAACTTGCTATGTAGACTCACAGAGATCTGCCTGCCTCTGCCTCCCAAGTGCTGGGGTTAAAGGCACGCACCACCACACTTTGTTTGCTCTTGATATTCTTTATAAAGTTGATTATCCAATATTAAATTTGCAGTTGCTTTGAAATTTCATGCACAAACAGCAATTGTCAACTTTACCTCCTGGTTGAAGAGACAAGTTTCCGTTTCTTCTGGCCAAAGTGCTGTGGCTACAAATAAACGCTCTTCAACATCATCCATCCAAGTGGAAGTGGCAGAGACAGGATCATACAACTTCTGCTCCAAGTGAACATCCTGCCCCTTTGCTCCTCCACCCTGGACAAGGAACACACACACACACACACACACACACACACACAGACACACACACACACAAACTGGTAAAGGAATAAAGTCCAAGCTAGCTCTAATGGAACACCTGGAATCTTAGCACTCAAGAAGTAAAGGCAGGAAGATTAGGAGTTCAGGGTCATCCTCTGTGTCATAGGCAGTTTGAGATCAGATCAGCTTGGGCTACAAAAGACCATACCTCAACCTTCCCAGTCTCCCTACCTCTCCCAATAAAAAGAATCTATTACAGTATTTCAAGAAATCACAGAGAAATACCAAGGTGAGATTCATGGCCAGCACCTTTTGGTCCTATGACTTATCACTAGTGTTAAGCCTCAACATTTGTGTGCAGAGGTGGAATGACTTTGCAGAGAACAAATGAACCAGTCCTAGCAATAAGACCAAGACGAACCAAGACAAGTCCATGACGGCACAGACATACCTGGGTTGACACCTCCTCGAACACCTGGTTCAGTCCATCCAGCAGGGAAGTCACTGCAGACTTACCTTGTGTCTGTGCTTCCCCTCGGTACAGTGACACACCAGAAAGCAGCCTGTTCGGCCTGCTGTAAAGCTGCAGGCAAACAGAGGAGGCTTACTTACTAGTTTTCTCATTTGGAAGTGAACACAAAGTGGATACCGGAAAGCTCATCTAGAGAAACGACGTGTCACTGAATACAGTGGCCAGATTCAGCAGTGACAATGCTTTTAGTGAAGGATTAGGAAGAACATGGTGGAGGAAATGCCTGACCATTTTTCCAGCTTCCCCAGCAATGTCTTCTTAACTTTATCCCTATCTCTAGAGAATAATTCATCCTAAGTAATTGAACTAGCCTGTTCTCTTTCCTTTCCGTATTCAACTCCTCTCTGTTAACTGCTTTTAGAAATTTTCCCATCAGGACCACGGCCTGGACTAGCATTCAAAGGCTTTGGGGAATCTCCAATCAAACTCAGTCCTCCTCTGATTTTTCAAAATATTTCATCCTCAACTTTGAGGCTGATGACATATCATCCTGTGAGCATGCCAGGCGTACTCTCTTCTACAGCGGGAACATCTGTCATCCAGCACCTCTTTATCTCTTTAAAGACTGCTGCCTTAAATTCTGTACCTGTTAGAGTGGCCTGCCACTACTTTTAACCCCTATATTCTCTGGATTCCTGTTTGTAGAGCCTGCCATGGCTGCTTACTTCTTCAGGAATCTATGAGATAGTTCCCAGGTTGGGTCATAGGTTCATAGAAGGCAGGCTCATCTGCCATGAAGCCACATGGCAAGCCACATAGCAAGCACATCCAAAGTATAAAATTTTTAGCTAGCTGGTATAATAAGGGAGGGATGCAAGACCAGCCAGGTCTGTATCCAAATTCCTGCTCTGCCTCTTCTGGGTCTGCAGATCCTGAAAACATCTCTAACTTTGTCTATCCTCGGTTTAGAAGTCTAGAAAGTGGCCATAAAATCTACCTCATCCTATTGTTGCTAGATAGGCTAGCATCTAAACTTAAAACATGTTCATTTAATTATCTCTCCCTGTACTCTTGGAAACTCTGACTTATAACTTCTCTACCTTTCTTTCACTTTTCAAACCAGTGATTCCCACAAAAAAAGTGTTCCAGTGCAAAGTAAATTTTTTAAAAAGGACATTTGGGGCTTTCCATTACCAAGCTAGAAGACAAGAGATTCATGAATGTGAACCTAAACTTGAATAGTCCAGGTGTCATGGGAGAATGATGGTGGTAGATGTTAGATTTAGGAGAGCAGAAAAAGGAAGGAGTTTAAAGTTAAGAAATAAGAACCAGAGCCAGACCTGCAACAGGCAAAGAATATGCTCCTTTATTTGGGAGGACACAGCAAAGGGCTCTGCCAGACATCAGCAGAGAAAGGCAGTGCAATCGGGACTTAACACAGGGACTCTGCTGAGCACAGTTGCAGGAACTTGGGATAATGGAGGGTCTTCTTCCTGAGATTATTTTCTCAGGATGAGCAGGCAAGTTATCTTATGGAACCAAAAGGAGATTAAATCAGTCTTTTAAACAGTCTCTGTCGGTTCAGGAAGTAACCAGTTGACAAAGCTTGAGCAAAGGCCAAGCTGCCAATTTGGACCAGGTGGCCACCTTGAGGAATTTATGTCCTTATGGCTTCCTTTAAGGAAGATTTTATGACTCTACTGCAATTTACACATTCTATCTGTAGAGGACATGATGAGTCTAGCAAGCCCAGCATGTACAACACTGCTGTAACAACACTGACTCAGTGAAAGTAGCTTTCCAACAGGTTAGATAGGTCTATAGTGCTTAATGAGTCATGCAGGTGCTGTGATCTGAATGAACACTGGGTGGCCTCTGTCCTATGGATAAAGAAAACGTAGCAATAACAGCATTGAATTCAAGTAGGCCAGGTTTATTTGGTCTAGGACAGTCATGGAAGAGTGGGGTCTGAATTCAGGGCTGTACCTACTGCTTGCATCCGAAAGAATGGGAAAACACAATGGCATGAAGGTGAGGCAGTGGTCAGGCCCAAGAGATCTACATCAGAAATCAAGCTGGGCATGGTGATGCATGCTTTTAATCTCAGTGCTCAGGAGGGGAAGCAGAGGCAGGAGAATCTCTGTGAGGCCAGCCTGGTCTACATAGTGCATTCCAGGCCAGCTGGGGTTACAGGAAAATCCTGTCTTAAAAAAGAAATCAAAAGTTCAAGTTCTGGATATGAGAAATATTTGGCCAGGGTTGTAAGGAAGAATTAATTCAGATTGAGAGCTGTACAAATGGTACAGGGCATCACTGTCAGGGTGGATATGATTCTGGTACAAATGTCTCCAGGAGTGGAATGCCTTCAGTGCCCCTAGGCCAGAGCTGGTGACAGCTTCTGTAGACTCACTGGCCGGAGGACAGTAAGGAGACAGAAGGTATGGCCTACCATGTGGTCTAGGAAATTGGAATATGAAGTCACGGCTCTGGAGAGAGGAATGCAAAAGTCTCGGGACACACTGTCACTTTAAGACTACTTCGTTTCAATGACTCTTTGCATGCTGTGTCCACTCTACACTGCCTGTCTTGACAGCTTCCTGCCACTCTCTGTTCAACTGTTATCCTTCAGCTGTTATCCTGGCCAGAGCAATGAGAATAGCAATGAGAATAGTGGATCCTTCAGATCAACAGAAAAGGTCCTAGAATGGACCCCAATGGAAAAATCTCTATCCCCAAGTGAGCAGAGATAGACACTGCTAACTCAGAACAGGGGTCTGGGATTACATGTCAACAGCCCTTTGAGCTCCAGCTGTGGGAGGCATCAGAGGCACACCTGAGTTGGGTTTCTGGCTTATTCATTATTCCTCAAAACTCCCAAGTTCCTCCCAAGTTCCAATTTTATTCCTTTGGAAGC
>NW_008355786.1:2294864-2310621 GCF_000622305.1 Nannospalax galili | reverse complement strand
CATTCCTATTGCTGCTGATATTCAGCTTTATTCTTTTCTGGTCAGAGTACAGATGTTATTTCAGTTTTTCTAAATCTGTTTTGACTTGTTTTGTGGCCATGGACTACTGAGAAGAAAGTTTATTCTTTACTGCTTGGATAGACTCTTCTGTAAATGTATTTCAGATGATTTTGGTTATTATATCATTCAACTCCAAAGTTTCTCTTTTTAGTTTTTATTTTTTTTTCCTGTTGATGATTGTAAGTAAGATAACAAAGTTACCCACTATCACTGTGTGTAAGTCTTCTGTGGTTTTAGATCTAGTTGTGTTTCTTTCAGGAAACAGCATGTCCCTGAATGTGATAGATACATATATGCTTAGGAGTTTAATATATTCATGATAGGATTCTCTTTCGATGAGCATGAATTATCATTTTTTACTCTTCTCATTACTTTCGGTTTGAAATCTGTTTTGTCATATATTAGAATAACTGAAATTTTGGTTTTTTATTTCCATTTAGTTGAAATATCTTTTTCCATTCTTTGTGTGAAGTGGTATTGATCATTGATGGCGAGAGGTTTTTGTTCTAGGCAATAAAAAGATGGATCCTGTTTTCAAATACACTCTATTAGACTGTGGTATTTTATTGGGGGAATTGAAACTGCTAATATTGGAGTTATGATTGACCAATATTTATCAATGAATTTTATTTTGTTGTGGTGGTTTTTGTCCTTAGGTCTCTTTAGTTTAACTGTCCTTCAATTTTTGAATTACTGTTTATCCCTCCTTTCTTGTGTTTAGTCACCTCTTCAGGCAGAAGTATTCCTTTTATTACCCACTGTAGAGCTTGTTTACTGGGCATAAATTTTTTATATCTATTTTTATCATTGAAATTTGTCTTTTATTTCAAAAACAGCTGATAAATTTTGCTGAATATAGTAGTCTGGGATAGCATCTGTCTTCTATCAGGACTTCTATAACATCGGTACAAGCCCTTCAGTTTTTCATATTCTCCAGTGAAAAATCAGCTATTGTGCTAATGGACTTTTTTTGTGCTACTTGGTCTTACTCTCTTGCACCTTTCAATATCTTTTTCTTGGTTATTGAGATTTAGAGTTTTGACTATCATATGGCATGGGAAATTTCTTATCCAGTCTTTTCTATTTGGTTCTCTGAATGTTTCTTAACGCCTTGAATGGTATTGTTTTCCTTAGATTTGGAAAACTATTTCTTCAAAATATTTTTGGTACCTTTAATCTGGAATTTTATTTTTGTCTCTTTTTAATTTACTTATGTGATATAGAAATTTTGTCTACAAAATACATTCTCAGCAAAACCTAGATTAATCTTTGCTTAAATAACAAGGTCCTGGAGCCATGTCAACAGTCCACAAAAAATTAAACATCCTGCTATCCATGACATTATTTTGCTGTTGATTTTAGGTTGAGCTCCAAGTTTTTCTGACTTGAATGTACAGTAGGAAGCACTACACTGTGCTCTTCCAACTGTGATTTGCATACCACCAGCCTTCTCTGTATTTCTTCTAAGGGCTCTTCTAAAGACAAGCTTAGATATTGTGTTCACGTTTCCACACATTTCTCACAAGCTGGAACTGGCATGACATCTGAGCATGGTAAGAGTCAGTGGCTGATTTGTTTCCCTTAAAAAAATGAACTAAGGATTGGTCTTAGAGAAAATGAGTTTGACCATGACTGGATTGGGTGACAGTGGTCATAGAAGAATAAATAAACTCTGGAATAGAAGATTTCCATATATAAACAAAGAAACTTGAATATATGTTGTAATTTTTCAATTACATTGTGTACGCCGGGCATGGTAGCATGTGTCTTTAATCCCAACCCTTGGGAAGCATAGGCATTTGGATCTCTGTGAGACTGAGGCCACTCCAGTTCACATCATGACTTCTAGCCTGACTGACTAGGGAGACCCTGTAAAAAAGCAATAAATTTAAAAAATCAATTATGTGGTATATAATCCTTTAAAATCTTAATGAATTTATATCTGTATATTAAGTAATTGTAATGGTATATAACTTAATATCTAAATATTTCTTTCCATTATATGAATTCAATGTTTAGTTTGCATGAATATATTCATATTTTTATAGTAGATCCTAAAGCCATACTGAATCAGACTTTGCTAAAGAAACTTCATCAGTACTTACATCATGTTTTCACATTTTCTAACTTCTTTTAAATCCTCCCACTCTCCTGGAACATAGTAGCTCACTCTGCATTTTGACCATAACACATTTGTATAGTTTCATTGAAGATGGACTCTCTTGCACTACTTATTTTTACATTCTCATAAAATTTCACATAATTACAGCCAATCACTAAAATGTCAAATAAATAAATCCTGCTCCAAATATAGTATTTGAATCTATGTCTAGAATGAGTAAGGCAGTATAAATCTGATATTTAAAAAGATGTTAATATTTGATACAGGTAAATTATTATTGGATTTTTGCAGTCTTCCAAGTGTTATTTAATATTATCTCAAATATGGTAGAATGCAGCAAAGATAGTAAGAATTACAGTAGAGCCCACCCACTGAACCTTGAACCCCACAACTTGATTCAACCTCATAGCTCCTTTGTACCCTTTCTCCTTCTGGAGTGGACATTGGCCCACTTCTTCTTTTGGCACCCAGTTCATCTGGACTACTCACTTGGCCCAGATTCCCCCACTCCTTCCTGGTTCTTTGCTCTTAGATCAACCTAGTTCTTCAATTTGGTTCCCTAGAATTCTCACTGCCTGCCTCCACACCCAACTTGCTCTTGCACACCTGAGACCAGCCATCATCCCTAGCTGTCTCCAGCTCCAACCTGCCTGGTATTCTTGAGACCAACCTTCTTCCCTGCTTGCCTTGAATTCCTGAGTCCAGCCTCCTTCCCTGACTGCCTGAGAGTCTTGAATCCTACCTCTACCTAGCAAGCATCCCAAATTTCACTGTGCCTATTGACTAGGATTATCCAAACTCTAAGAGGAAGCCTGAGAGCATCTGAACCTCACACTACCTTGTTCTCTGTAGGAACTCCTGAGCACCAGGACTAAAGCCATCTCACCCCTCAATTATAAAATCAAAATAGAGAACCTGAAGCCTAGACCAACCAGGTTTTCATATCCAAGAAGTAAACAATAAGGGCACATAAAGTGTACAAACAGAAACAGATCTAAACTCAACAAAGGAAGACTTGAGTGTCACACAAGAATCGGAAACTACATAGAAATCCATATGCCAAAGTCACAGTGAAAAAGAATTACATGGAAAATCTATATATGTCTCCACCAAGTATCAAAGTCCTGTAGAGGAGTGCAATGTGAACCCCCCTCGAGACAACAAAATACACAAAATTCAAAGGAACCATTATAAACATGACCAAAGAATTCAATTAAAGAACACACAAAGTAATCAAAGAACTGAAAGAAAATAATGATAAATTTCTGAGAATTCAGAAAAGAGTTAGAAATATTGAAGAATAGTCAGACTGAAATGAAGAAGGATTTAGAACACTCAGTAAGACAAAAAACAAATAAGAGAAGAGAGCCTGAAAAACAGTATGAATGAAATGTATAGCAGAATATGATGACTGAAAAATAAAGATGACAAATGGGAATACTGAAGAAAGATTATGAAAAATTTAAGAAAACACAGAAAAGGAATATGCAGGAAATGTGTGACACCATTAAAACACCAAATATACACATCATAGACACAGAGGAAAGAGAATAATCTCAAGACAACAGCATGGAACAGATCTTTAACAGGACTGTAGAAGAAAATTTCCCCAAATTACAGAAAGACAAGAAGCGCATAGAACATCAAATGCACAGGATGAGAAAAGAAACTTCCCACGGCATGTCAGAGTAAAAACAAGCATACAGTACAACGAGAAAATACTGAATGCTGCTAAAGAAAAACAAGTCACATATAAAGAAAAACCAATCAAAATTGCAGATGATTTTATCAGTGCAAACTATGAAAGCCAGAAAAACCTCAACCAAAGTATTACCAGCTCCACATGACCACAAATGCCAACACAGAATACACTAACCAACCAAAATGTCTTTAATAGGTTAAGGGAAAAGAAAAATCTTCCATATGATAAATAGGCTGACATATTCATGTCTAATAAACCAGAGTTCAGATAATTCTTGAAGCTATAAAAAAGCTGAAGAAAGAAATGACTATACCCAGGGGTTAACAGAAGAAAAGAAATGAAGATGTAACTGTTGAAAAGCACAGTTAGACAAAGAATGCCGACAGAAATCAAAATGACAGGAATCAATACATGTTTTTCATTAATAACTTTAAATATCAATTGTCTGAACTCCCCATTCAAAAGACAAGCTAGTGTCAGGCGTGGTGGTGCACACCTTTAATCCCAGCACTTGGGAGGCAGAGGCAGGCATTTCTTTGTGAGTTCAAGGCAAGCCTGGTCTATGTAGTGAGTTCCAGGACAGCTGGAGCTACAGGGAGACCCTGTCTGAAAAAGACCAAAAGAAAAAAAGACAGGCTACTTGAATGAATTAAGAAACAATGCCATCTTTTTGTTATCTGCAACAAACTCACCTAACTTTTAAGGACAGGCACTACCTTAAAGTGAAAGAATGGAGAAGATATTCCAAGCAAATAGTGCTAAAAAAAGCAGGAGTTCCAATTCTAATATCTGACAAAATAGACTTAAAACTAAAACTAACAAGAAGAGATAAAGAGGGCCACTATATTCTGATCAAAGGAACAATTGACCAAGAGGCTATCACAATTGTGAACATATATGCATCAAACTCTGATGTACTCAACTTGGTAAAAATAGTACTACAGGACTTTAAAACCAGATTAACCCCAACTTTTTAATATCAAGGGAACTTCAATACCCCCATTGTCTCCATTAGACATATAAAAAGGAAAGAGAATAAAAAGAGACATCTGAATTAAACAATACCATATATCAAATGAACCTAACAGATATCTACTGAATATTCCACCCAATCACCAAAGAATATAGTCTCTACTCAGCACTCCATGTAACAGTCTCCAAAATCAACCACATACCGGGGCACAAAACAAGTCCCAGCAAATACAAAAATATTGAAATAATTTCATGCATTATATAAGACCACAATGCAATAAAATTAAAAATCAACACCAAAAGAAACCCTAGTAAATACATGAACACATGGAGATTAAACAACACATTCCTGAATGATGAATGTGTCAAAAGACATTTAGAAAGAAATAAAAATATTCCCAGAACTCAATGAAAAGGACAATACAACAAAACACTATACAACAAAACCTCTGGAGTACTTTCAAAGCAATCCTTAGAGGGAAGTTTATAGTTCTAATAACCTACATTTAAAAAAAATCAGAAAGAACACGAAATGACTAAACACTGCAACTCAAGACACTTGAAAAGCAACAACAAATGAAATACAGTGCCAGCAGACAAGAAGAAATAACAAAAATCAGAGCAGAAATTAATGAAATAGAAGCAAAAGAATGGGAGCTTGCTTATATGGCCTGTGGCAGCAATGGTGTCCAACACAGGACACATGCCACCTCAGTTAAACAAGGGCCCCAAGGGAAGGTAGAAATATGTGGTGAATCAGCACTAAATTGAGAACTATTTGAGGCTATGTGCTGCTGGGTGAGGGCAAGTATGACTTACATACGACCACTGGGTAGGCTGACTAAACTCCAGTGGATGCATTTACACTGAAGGACATTTGGGTGCAAATACCTGAATGAATAGACCTCAGCATATATGGCAGAGTGCATAGGATTTTGTTGGGGGAGGGGACAGATAAGGGCAGAGCCTATATATGAGTGGGAAATGTTGTATAAAATCTTAAAAGCTTAATTAAAAAATAAAACAAAAAATCAAAAAGATAGAAACAGAGGGAGAGTTTCCAAATTCCTTCAATGAAGCCAACATCACTCTCATACCAAAACAAGGTAAAAATACAACCAAAAAAGAAAACTATAAACCTATATCCTTATTGAACATAGATGCATAAAGTCTCCACAAAATATGTGTAAACCACATACAGACACACATCAAAAGGATCATCCTCCATGATCAAGTCAACATTATTCCAGAGAGGCAGGGATGGTTCAATATATATAAGTCAACAAATGTCATAAATCATAGTGGACACAAAGAAAAGAACCAGATGGTCACCTCAATAGATGAAGAACAGGCCATGCTTTTGACAAAATTCAA
Organism: Nannospalax galili; assembly: GCF_000622305.1. Lineage (NCBI taxonomy): Eukaryota > Metazoa > Chordata > Mammalia > Rodentia > Spalacidae > Nannospalax > Nannospalax galili. The sequence goes on along the minus strand of NW_008355786.1, from coordinate 2,304,391 downwards.
CATGAATTTATGTTCAAAGTCCCAGAGGTAATTGGAATGGAGTAAACATATCTCCACATAATATAGCTATAGACAACAAACTCACACCAACATCATTCTAAATGGAGAAAATCTTAAAGCATTCTCATTAAAAGCAGGAACCAGATAAGGCTGCCCACTATCTCCACCCATTTTTAATACACTGTTTGAGAATTTTGCAAGAGCAATAAGAAAAGATTAGGAAATTAAACTAGAAATAATTGGAAAAGAAGAAGTCAAATTATCCCTTTATGCAGACGATATATTACATCTAAGAGATGCCAAAACTTCTACCAGACAACTCCTAGAAATTATTAACACATTCAGTAAAGGTTACAAAATTAATCTATAACTTCCCTGGGCTGCAAAGCCTCAGGGCATCCTGGTGCCAGGATCTTTCCTAGATTTCAGGGGCCCTCTGAGCCTGGTCCCACACTCACCTCTGTTTTTTTCCCTGGGCTGCACAGCCTCAGGCATCCTAGTTCCAGAACCTTTCCTGGGTAAATCTAGCAGCACCCACTGCGCCTTGACTCCCCCAGCAGCTTTCACCCTCCCAGCTCCCCTGCCAAGTCTCTCCCCCTTGCCTGGGTACTGACCCATTTCTTGTCTTAGCACCCCAGACACTGGGGCTAACCTCTCGGCCCAGAGCCTCCACTTCTTCCTGATTCTTTGTTTCAAGACCAACCCAGGTTCTCCCAATAGTTCCCAGGAGCCCTCTGGGGTCTGGCCCCCACCTACTTTTCTTCCCTGGATGTCCCAGCCACTAGCCTCCTGATGCTAGATAGCATATTTCCTGGATGGGTCCCAGGGCCCCTTCAGGCCTTGACTCCTCTTGCTTCATTCATTCTCCCATGTCCCCTCATGGCCTGAGTACTGGACCATTTCTTGTCTTGGAACCACAGACTCCTGGACTGATTTCTACTCCCCAAATCCCCACTACTTCCTAATCCTTTGCATCCAGACAAATCCAGTTCCTCCCAGTAGTACCCAGAAGACCTCGGACCTCTTCCCACCCCCAAGCTCCTTTGCCTCTCTGGCACAGCCACTCACTTCCTGAGACCAGGAGCTTTCCTGGGCCCAGCTCCCTGGCCAGCGCAGCCCCCAAATTCCTGAGGGCAGCATCTTTCTTTGTGGGATCCAGACCTTAGGAGAAAGCCTGAAAGCATCTGAGCCTCATTTTAATTGGGCCTCTGTGGGAATTCCTGAAGATAAAAGCAATTTGGCCACACCAATGTAAAATCAAAGGAAAGAATCTGAATCCTAGACCAACCAGCATTTCATGCCCAACAAGTAAACCACAAGGCACATAAAGTTTACGAAAGGAAACAGACCTAACCCCACAAAGCAAGGCCAGAGTCTCCCAGAAGAATCAGAAACTATGAAAGATAGCCACATGCCAAAGTCATAGAGAAAAAATAATAACATGAAAACCAAAATAATATATCCCCACCAAGTACCAATAGTACTCTAGAGGAGTACAATGAGAACCCCCTATAAATAACACAGGACATTGAACTCAAAAGAACAATTATAAACATGATAAAAGAATTCAGTGAGTTTTAAAACACACAAAGAAACCAAATAACTGAAGGAAAATAAGAATAAACTTCTGAATGAATTCAGAAAAGATTAGAAATATTGAAGAATACTCAGGCTGAAATGAAGAAGGAAGTGAAACACTCATTAAGCCAAATAGAAACAACAGGAGAAAGCCTCACCAATAGGATGAATGAAATGGAAAACAGAATATCAAGACTGGAAGATAAAGTGGATAAATTAGGCCACTCAAGCAAATATTATGAAAAATTTAAGAAAACACAACAATGGAATAAGCAATAATTATGTGACACTATAAAAAGACAAAACTTACAAATCATTGGCATACAGGTAGGAGAAGCATCTCAAGATAGTGTTATGGACCAGATCTTCAACAGGATTGTAGAAAAAAATTTCCCCAAATTAAAGAAAGATATGCCCATATAAATAGAAGAAGCATATAGGAGATCAAATAGACAGGACCAGAAAAGAAACTCTCTGTGGCATATTATAGTAAAAACACTAAACTTACAGAACAAAGAGATAATATTGAAAGCAGCAAAAGTAAAATGACAAGTCACATATAAAAGAAAACCCATCAGGATTACAGCTGATATTTCAGTGCAAACTATGAAAGCCAGAAAAGCCCGGAACAAAGTATTTCCAGTTCTAAATGACCACAGGTGCCAATCCAGATTACTTTACTCAGCCAAAATCTCTATTATAGTCTAAGGGGAAAGAAAAATCTTCCATGAAAGAATTCATGTCCACAAACCCGGGCTTCAGAGATTTCTTGAAGCAATATAAAGAGCTGAAGAAATGAACAACTATACACAAGGAGTTACAAAAAGAAATTCAATGAAGATATAACTGTGGAAATGCACAGTTATATCAAGAATGTGAACAAAAATAAAAATAAGAGGATTCAATACACATCTTTCATGAATAACTTTAAATATCAATGGACTGAACTCCCTAGTCAAAAGACACAGACTCATTGAATGGATTAAGAAAGAAAACCCATCTTTTTGTTTTCTGCAAGAAACTCATCTTACTTTCAAGGACACGCACTGCCTTATGGTGAAAGGTTGGAAAACAAATGCACCAAGCTAATAGTACTAAGAAAAAAGCAGGCATTGCTATTCTAATATCTGATAAGACTTTAAACTAAAACTAATCAGAAAAGATGAAGAGGGCCACTTCATTATTATCAAATGAATAATAATCCAAGAAGATATTACAATCATGAACATGTATTCACCAAACTCTGGTGCACCCAACTTCACGAAAACAATACTACAGGACTTTAGACCCAGATTAATCCCAACTCATTAATAGTAGGGAACTTCAATACCCTGTTGTCTCCTTTAGACAGGTCAAAAGGACACAGAGTAAACAGAGAGACATCTGAATTAAACAATACCTTATATCAAATGAACCTAACAGACATCTACTGGATATTTCACGCTACCAAAGAATATAGTTTCAGTTCTGCACAACGTGGAACTGTCTCCAAAATCAACCACATATTGGGGAACAAAGTAAGTCTCAACAAATACAAAAAGATTGAAATAATTCCATGCATTTTATGAGGCCACAATGCATTAAAGCTTAGAATCAACACTTGAATAAACACTAGTAACCACGTGAATACATGGAGATAAAACAACACATTCCTGAATGATGAATGGGTCAAAGGAGAAATTAAGAATGAAATAAATGTATTCCAGGAACTAAATGAAAAGTACAATACAACACAAGAAAACTTCTGGGACACATTGAAACCAGTCCTTAGAGGAAAGTTTATAGCTCTAAGTGCCTTCATTTAAAAATCTGAACGAACATAAATAAATTACTCAACATTGCAACTCAAGACACTTGAAAAGAAACCCAAACCCAGCAGAGAAGAAGAAATAACAATTATCAGAGCAGAAATCAATGAAATAGAAACAAATAATACAATACAAATTATCAACGAATCCAAGAGCTGATTATTGAAAAGGTACACAAGAATGACAGACCACTAGCCCAGTTAATCAAAAGAAAGAATCAACAAAATGAGAGAAGAAAGGGGAAACATCACAACAGACACCAAGAATATCCAGAACATTATAAGCGAATACTTGAAAAACCTATATGCTGTAAATTTGAAAACCGAAAATATACTGATATGTATCTAAAAGCATGGGAAACACCAAAACTAAACCAAGCAGAGATTAACAATATAAACAGACCCATAACTTATAAGGAAATTGAAGCAGTAATACAAAACCTCCCTACTAGAAAAAGCCCAGGACCAGATGGATTTACAGAAGAATTCTACCAAACATTTTAAGAAAATCTCCATCCCATGCTACTTAATTTATTCAAAAAGATAAAAATAGAGGGAGAACTTCAAAATTCCTTCTATGAAGCCAGCATCACTGTAATACCAAAGCAAGGTACAGCTAAAACCAAAAAAGAAAACTATAGACCCATATCCTTAATGAACATAGATGCAAAAATTCTCAGCAAAATAATTGCAAACTGCTTGCAAACAAAATCAAAAAGATCATCCACCATAATGAAGTAGGCTTTATTCCAGAGATGCAGGGGTGGTTCAATATACATAAGTCAATAAACATCATAAATCATATAAATTGCCTCAAGACAAGAAACACATGGTCATCTCAATAGATGCAGAGAAGGCTTTTGATAAAATTCAACATGTATTTATGTTCAAACTCCTAGAGGGAATTAGACTTGAGGGAACATACCTCAACATAATTAAAGCCATATATAACAAACCCACAGACAACATCATTCTAAATGGAGAAAAACTGGAATCATTCCCATTGAAATCAGGAACCAGACAAGGCTGTCCACTATACCCACTTCTCTTTAACATAGTGTTTGAAACTTTTGCAAGAGCAATAAGACAAGGGAAGGAAATTAAAGAGTAATAAAGGAAAAAGAAGATATCAAATTATCCCTTTTTGCAGATGATATTATATATAAGAGATGCCAAAACTTCCTCCAGAAAACTCCTAGAAATTATCAACATGTTCAATAATGTGCCAGGACAAAAAATTAATCTGTAATTAAGTCTGTAGCATTTCTATATACCAATAACAAGCCTTCAGAGAAATTGTATTCAGAAACACTCCCCTTCACAATAGCTGCAAATATATATATATATGAATAAACCTGACCAAAGACATTAAAGACCTCTACAATGAAAATTTTATATCTTCAAAGAAAGAGATTGAAGAAGACATCAGAAGATGGAAGGACCTTCCATGTTTATGGATTGGAAGAATTAATATTGTGAAAATGACCATCTCACCAAAAGCCATTTATATATTCAATGCAATGCCAATCAAAATCCCCATGACATTTTTCACATAATTGGAAAAAACCATCCTGAGATTCATATGGAAGCATGAAAGACCTCAGACAGCCAAAGCAAACCTGATCCCTGAGAGCAATGCTGGGGGGATTACTACACCAGATTTTAAACAGTATTACAAAGCTACAGTTATAAAAACAACATTGTACTGGCACAGAAATACATCCATGGAACAATGGAACAAAATTGAAGACCCAAATATGAGAATATGCAATCTCAGTCACCTGATATTTGAAAAAGGGTCCAAGAACATTCACTGGAGGGAAAACAGCATGCTCAGCAAATGGTGCTGCCAAAACTGGATCTACACCTGTAGAAGAATGAAACTAAATCTATATAAGTCTCCTTGCACAAAAGTCAACTCCAAATGGATCAAAGACCCCAATGTGAAGTTTGAAACTGTGAAACTGTTAGAAGAAAATATTGGCAATAACCTACAAGATATAGGTGTAGGAATAGATTTTCTAAAGTGGACATCAATTGCCCAGAAAACAGGGTCAATAATCAACAAATGAGAACCCATTAAACCAAAGCTTCTGTACATTAAAGAAGCAACCAAGGAAATGAAGACAAACCAACAGAGTTGGTTTGCAGCAATGGCGACAGCATGCACAAGATCCATGTAAACTCAATCAGGCAAAATCACCACATATAACTGGGAAAATGGGCAGCAGGCCCCAACCTTAGCCAAGGAACTATTGGCAGCTGATTACTGCTGGGTGATAGAGAACTGATTTTATTTAAGGGAGAGACTCTAGTTAGACTGATTAGATTCAAGTACACAGACTTGCATCAAGGGACATCTGGGTACAGAAACAACTCAAAAGGCCTTAACATATATGATATTTTAGAAAAAAAATATTAATATGTACTAATTGTGCAAAATAGTGAGATTAATGGAAACATTTTCACACAAAGGCATAGTTACTGAACTCTTCTACACTTATCATCCCTATCTTCTGGTTGTCCCTCCTAAGTTCATGTCTACTCAGTTTTTGTCTTTTTAGATTCCACACACCAGAGAAACCATATTATGCATGCATTTCTGAATCTGTTTATTTTGCTTGTTCAATGTAATTTCTTGTATAAATCAAGGATTTATATTTCTTTATGACTGCATAATATTCTATTTTGCTGACTTTTTAATTGAATTTTGTGCATAACCTAAAATACATCTTAAACATATTTAGAACCTCTCCCCGTCTGCATCCCATAAAGACCCCTTGCTGGATTTCATGTATTGCTTCATATATGGTTAAGACCTATCAAGTCAATTTTGTGTTCCCTGATGTTCTTTGGTGTGAGCTCATCTGCTGGAGTCTGGTCAGCCTATCTAAATTCCCTAAAGTAGACCAACTGTAATAGTCTATATCTGATGAAGAAAAATCTTCTTTGAGGAGTGGTGAGTGGGATACTCATCTCTAAATGTAAGGATACATATTTTGCACAAAGAAAGAAATTATATTAGTCTAGGAATTAACAGATTTGGGATTTTCTCTAAGATCTATGACTTCTCCAGCCATGTGTCTTTAGTTATGTTTATAGTACCACACTTACATTTCATCCCATTGAGTGGGCTTTTAGTCCAATTAGGTAGCTATTGATTGCCACTACTGCACCAATGTCATAGGCTGTGCTGGTTACTGATGTGTTTATTTGGTCTTGAAGGTTGTGTTGGACCATCAACTGATGTTTTACATTGGCACCCTTAGTGCTCTCTAAAGCTATGAGAGCTAGCTTTCAGAGGAAGTAGTTTCACATCAGTTGTAGCTCTATTGCTCCATAACCTGTGTCTGAAATAAGTATGTTCTGTCTTCAGCAATAGGGTCTTACCTTCAAGTTCTGTGAGGCAATCAAGTGCTGTGGCAAAAGCCGGTGTAGTTTTGGGAGTCTCCTGATACTCCCTGGACAAAAACCTAAAAGAAGGCTTCTCCTGTCTGGAACTATTTCTTGTTACATAGCCTTCAGCTCTACACATGGACTCATGTAAAGATAATGTATGATGAAACTAGCTAGGCATTATTTATCTCTCCTCTCCTTTTCTCCCTGCCCAGCACTTCTGTCACATTTTGGACTTTTTATAAATGAAAATTAGTGTTCCTTCATCTATGAATATTGGGTACATGTCATGGTACAGTGACCACAGTTCAAGTCTGGTGGGCTTGGGGACCCTGATGGATATAAATTAAGACACCGGAGATGCAAAGGTTTATGATGCCAGTGCATGTTTATTGTGAATCAAACAGAGCTTATATAGGAATCAGATCAGGAGTAACCAAGAAGTAACCAAGGAATCACTATGGATACATCACTAACAGAAAGTAACCAGGGAATAACCAAGGACACAATACATTACTACATTACCTCACCAGCTGAAACTCACATGAAGTGTACAGTATCCAAGATTCACCTATGTAATGTTTTTAGTATCAAAGATATAATGTGTACTGCTTATGATTACTCTTAACAACTACTAGAATTCATGATTTTCTATACAGAAACCAAGCTATCAGTGCTGAGAGACTTCAGTTATGTTACTAAGACTGCTAATTAATCAGGGAAGCATAGCCTGTCAACACAAACCACAGAAGCAAAGAGCAGAGAAGCTCTTAAACTGGCAGTCTTCTTTCTTCAGTCTTCTTTCTTTAATGCCAAAGTCAAGACAAGCTGCCACAATCTAACGCAGCAATGGCTGTGCATGCAGTAAAGCTCCCAATATTTCCCCCTTTTTTATTCATTAAATGCCAAGTTCGGGATGAAAAGACCGTACCTGTCTTAGGTTGTCCTCTACCAGAGCAAAGCCGTAGGTTGATGAGCCAATGATCTGTTTCACTCTGAGAAGATCTTACCTGTCCCTGGCTGACCAGCCTCCAAGAGGCTCCTGTCATTGGCTACCAGCCATGGGGAAAGCATACACAAGAACCCTAACACGAATGCTAACAGGAACCTTAACACAAATCTAAACATGCCACAAGAATATCTGGTATCTTCTTGCCAAGGTTAGGTCAAATTGAGTTGACAAAAATTGATCAGGCCATAATAATTCCCCTTTCTTTTTCAATTTTGTTTGGATTTTCTTCTTGAATATGCAGGGAAAACAAGAAAATCTCAGCACTGCACTGCAAAATCTAAGTGTTCGACTGACTGAGCTATCCAGGCATTTTAGTTTGTAATATAATTGAAACCATCCATGAGGATGGAGACCACTAGAACATACAAAAGAAACCTACAAAATTTAAAATCAATTGCAATCACATACAAAGGGCAATACAAAGTCAAATATAATATCAATTACATACATTATAAATATCTTAATCAAATTTACACAGCTTTTAGCAAAATTATCAAATTATTATTGAAGTCTTTGATAAGCAGCAATTGTGAAGAATTTAAGTTAAATGTCCAAAGTTTATGAGAATCCTTATGTTGACATATAGCAAAGTTTTATGGGTTTTTTTTTCCACATCAGTGGTGCACCAACGGTAGTAGCCAAAGCAGCAAAAGTGATGAGTCCCAAAACAACAGTAATAATCAGTTCAATCATGCATTTGCCTCGCCACAAGACTTGTCAGTAGACAAAAGATGAATTTCAAAACAGCAACGATAGTCCAAGCATGCATTTATCTCACAGTAACAGTTCTTTGAAAAATTTTAAAGTCAATCTTTGACCATCTTCCAGGAATGGTGCATAATCACAAGAATCCAAAAAATTTCAGAGAGTTAAGTCACGACTAATTTAAAAATGGATTAAAAGCTTTAAAAATTGGATGAAAGGCTTTAGAGTTATTGAGACATGTATATAAATGATAATTTTGAATGAATATATACAGGTTAAACTATTACAAGCTATAGAGCAATTAACAAATCTGAAACATATATTAAAAGCAATTTATGTGGTTGAAAATTAGCTATACTTTATTTATCCACACTATAGAATTAGTAATATAGAATTTATCTTTAATCTTGAAAAGGAAAAAAATTAGATTACACTTAGAGGTAAATTTCTAATAATTTTCACATTCTTCTAACAAACTTCCCAAGGGATCGCAATCAATCTAACTACCTATACACATTTTCTATCATTATTTTACAATCTTGCCATAACATATTTTGAAACATCAGAAGCAACTCATACATTTTCCAACTAAAACCTAAAACAGAAATGTAATTTCAGCAGCAGATACTACTCAAATCACACATGGCTAAGAACAGATATTGCAAAGATTCAGATTAACAAAACCTTAAAGTACTACAAATAGGAGATAATTATTTTCTAGAAATGCCAATGCTTATTGGTCAGCAAACTGATCCATCAATCGAGACGGCAGAAAATGTCCATAATTTTTATTGCTGTATTTATCCAAATTCCTGTAAAAAATGCTTTCCTGTAGGAGATAAAAAGTTTTCTTTGGGGTGAATTTAAAAGTTAGTAATCAACAAAAAAATCTTAAAGCAAAATAGAATTAAGTTAAACCAAATTTTAGATCGATGACAGCAGACACACACAAGTCCTAAATGAAAGGTTTTGAGTTAATAATCAACAAAAACTAATAAATAAATGAATAATAAAATGCCTTTTCTAATC
>NW_008355786.1:2290976-2294573 GCF_000622305.1 Nannospalax galili | reverse complement strand
TTTCTATAATTTAGTATATAATTCCTCCCTTTTTAATTTTTAAATAAACGTACAAGATTATATCTAATTAAATATTTGTTTAAGTAAAAGATCTTCACCATGGAAACCTTAACCATTATCATAAGGGTAGCTGGAATTTTCATAATAACAGCACCTCCACACATTCAAACCTACAAATGTTTCAAACGACAGTGGTTCCTGAAAACAAAAAAGTAACCTTAACAACACAAAAGTATCCAAAGTAACATAAACAAACTTAGAACAACAAACCTGGAGCAGGTATCTATGGTAACATGGACAAACTTGAAAGATGGAATCATGCAAACAAACTAAAAATTGTTTCTTAATCTATTTTTAAAAGAAATATACACACATAACATTATAAGCACACATAATATTAATTATAGTAACTTTAATTAGGTACAAATCTCATTGTAAGAGTCTTTATGTTAGTGAGACATTGTTGAGTTTTATTTCATTATTTTCCTTAGGAATCATCATTTGTTATTTTTCATATTTATTTATGTTGTATACTTTTCCATCAAATTTCAGTACCTAAACATAGAAATTTGTTTATTCTAGTGTAATCCATTTTATCATAGTGTGCTTTTTAAAAACATACATTTTATGGAATTTTATACATATTCCATACAAAACATCTCAAACAATCTTAATCATCTTTATACCCCTGACCCCACTGGCATTCTCCCATAGCCTCCCACTGGAGCCCATGTACTCTGTAGTCCCTGTTAAGGACCACTGGGTTGTCAGCATCCCCAGCCATTCCCTAGTGCAAGTCCATTCACTGAGTCTGCTCAGCCTATCTAGAGTCTCTTGTTTAAGGAAGATCAACTCTTCATCTGGAAGCAATCAGTTTCCAACATTCCTGTAGATAATATTGAGGTCTGCTGTTTATTATTCAATTTGCAAGCTGGGTTACTGTCTGCCTGAGTTTTCATGGGACTTAAGTAATGATACCATTGCCTTAGAATCATATGAATAGGTTCTCAGCACCTTTTAGGACTCTCTTCCCATATGAGCATGTACCTCATCTCTGGCTCTTAGAATCTTTCCACCCTCTCTTCTAAGATGGTCTATGAGCCTTGGATGGATGAAGTTTAATAAAGGGATCTTGTCCAAGGACCATAATTCAGCAGACTATTGATCTCTACACTTTGGCTATTTGTGACATTTGGTGGTCCTAGCACTTTGCTGCATGAGGAAGCTTCATTATTAAGAACTGAGAGATTCCTTATTGTCCTCTTCTTTATCCCTGTTCTATGATCCATGAGCCTTAGGTGTAGAGGTTGCATTGTTGATGTGTCACTTAGGCCTGGGCAATTCATAGAAAATATTCATGTGTGACCAGTTGTGGTACTTGGTAGTAGTCTCTGACGTACAAAATGAGCTTCTTTAATGAGTGGTGACTGGGATATTTGTCTGTAAATATAAGCATATATATTTTGCACATAGTAATAAATCACATTAGTCTAATACTGTGACAATCTTGTGGTTTTCTCTAAGATCTATGTCCACTCCAGCCGTATGTATTATGTTATGTTTATATTACCACACTTTTTAACTTTGGAAAAACAGAGGTAGATTTATCTTTCCCTGGGTAAGTGTAAACAAAAAATTGCAGGAAAAACTGCATTTTAAAATGTACATGCAAATTAAGTACCTGTTGATTGCCCCCAAGAGTGCCATTTCTGCATCAATGACATATGCTTTTCTGGCCATTGATGTGGTTATTTGGTCTTGAAACTTGTGTTGGATCATCCCTTCATATTTTTTCTTGTCACCTTCACAGCACTCTCCAAAGCTATGAGAGCTAGCTTTCAGAGGATGTGGTTTCAAGTCAGTTGCATCTGTATTGCTCCAAATCCTGTGTCCAAAGCATGTCTGTCTTTGGCAGTAGGGTCTTACCTTCAAGTTCTGAGAGACTATCAAGAGCTGTGGCAATAGGCTGAATAATTTTGGGAGTCTCTTGGACCACCCTGGCCAACAACTGAAAGTAAGATTTCTCCTATCTTTTTATTGTTTTTAGCCTTTAGCTAATCACAAGTAATGTAGAGATAATATGCATATACTTTTTCAGTAGGTTTTTGGACAATTATGGTTCCCTCTTGAAACTAGCAAGGCATTATTGATTCTCTCTCTCTCTCTCTCTCTCTCTCTTCTCTCTCTCTCCTTCTTGTATAGTTTCCCCATTTAAAGTGCCCACATTTTCTTTTTTTCTCCCTTGATTATACCCATCACCTATGGTCCCACTTCTCTTGAGCTCCTTCTTTCCCATGATTCCCAAGGTTCCTTGTATTACCCTCCCACCTCTAATTTAAATAACCCCATTTTTATTCATTTATCCATTAGTAACACCTGTTACATACTGTTTTCCCCTCTCAGGTTCTTTCTTTTCTTTTATTTCCATGGATCCTTTTCATCATCCAGATTCTAATTATTATGTCTGGATACATACTTACTTATAAGAATTTGGTGCTAGGATCCACATACGAGGGAGAAAAAATGTTTTTCTGAGTCTATGATGCTTTACTTAGTATAACAGTTTCTAGTTCCATCCATTTCCCACAAAATTTCAGGATTTCATCATTTTTAACCACTGAGTAGAACTCCTTTGTGTGAATGTATCACATTTTCATTATCCATTTGTCAGTTGAGGGCAACTTTGGTTGCATCCATCTCTTAGCTATTGTGGAAAGACCAGCAACAAACATGGATGTAGATGTGTCTCTGCAATAAGATGAGTCCTTTGGGTATATGCCGAGGAATGGTATAATAATGTCAAATGATAGGTTCGTTTTCAATTTTTTAAGGATTTTCCACACTGCTTTCCATGGGGGTTGCACAAGTTTTCAGTCCCATCAGCAGTGTATGAGCATTCTGCTTTCCCCATATCTTTTCCAACATTGGGTGTCATTTGTTCTTTTGATTTTTGCCAGTCTGACTGGGGTAAGATGAAATATTAAAATAGTTTTAATATGCTTTTCCATAATCACTAATGATATTGAACACCTTTTAAGATAGTTCTTAGCATTTTTTATTTCTTCTTTTGAGAACTCACTGTTCAGATCCTTAGCCCACATTTTAATTGGGTTACTTGCTTTCTTTATTCTTTGTTTTTTAGTTGCTCATATATTCTAGATGCTAAACCTCTGTCAGATATGTCAGTGGTGAAAATTTTCTCCCACTCTCTGTGTTTTCTCTTTGCTGGCTCCAAGAGTTCTGTGGTTCTTGGCAAGAGTGCTATTTGACAAAGTTCCACCCGAAAGTCGATGACCGCTGCTCTTTTGGTGGATATCCCTTCCCCAGTTACTCCTGGTTTTGTAATTTGTATAACCTTCTCTTCTTTAAGTATTCTGATAACCAACTCTAATTATGGAATGGGAAATTAAACCGGAGAAATCTCTGCTTTAGCAGAATTATTATGTTACTTAAACAAAATGAAAGTAATAAGATAGACGACTTCCTCCTATGACTATGATCTCGTTTGGACCTGCATTTGTGATTAATAATGAGGCTTGGTTTCCCCCAAAAGGAAAAGATAGCATGCAATAGATGCCCTGCTTCCTTTTACAGGGG
>NW_008355786.1:2282220-2290672 GCF_000622305.1 Nannospalax galili | reverse complement strand
CTATTCTTTTACAAAGACGAAAAGCGATTAAGAAAGGCCTTAAAGATAAATGGCAACAAAATAATAAAGAATATTGAAATTAAGAAAATAATCATACAATTCAAAGAATACACAAAGTTCAGGAAGAAATAGCAAAAGGGAGAGGAGAAGATAGGAATATTGGTTAGACAATAAATAAAGAGTTGGTTATTCCCATTCCCATGATAAAAATAATTCTCTCTAATATACATGCCTACCTGTAAATATTAAATAATAAAGAAAACAATGAAGACATTGCTTGGCTATGTTAAGAAAAGTTTAATCATTGAACTTTGTACTTTCCTTTTACTGTGATTATTGAAAAATACTGTACTCTGAGAAATATTGTGCAAACTTATGGTTTGATTTATGATCTGATGCTTTACTGCTGTTGTAAGCTTTCTAATTATAAATAAAGGTTGTAGAAGGCTGCTTTCAAAGAAGTAGAGACAGAAGTAGAAAAAGAAAGAAGATATTTGGGCTGACCTCCCCCTAGCGGGTCAGTCAACAGCCTCTACTAGAACTGCAATTGCGGTTTCTGGTATAGTCATTTCTACCACCGCAGTTACCTTCACCCCTTCAGGCCCAGGACTCAGCTGGAGCTGGACTCCGGAATCTCTTCACTTCTTTGGTTGCTTCTTTTCATGTACAGAAGCATTTTATTTTAATAAGGCCCCGTTTGTTTATTCTTGACCTTATTTTCTGAGTAATTGATGTCTGGTTTAAAAAATCCTTTCCTAAACCTATACCTTGTAGTTTTTTGCCAATGTTTTCTTCTAACAGTTTCAGAGTTTCAGGTTTAACATTGTGCTCTTTGATCTATTTGGAGCTGACTTCTGTGTAAGGTGAAAGATAGGGAACTAGTTCCAGTCTTCTACAGGTGGAGACCCAGCTTTGCCAGCACCATTTGCTGAAGATGCTGTGTTTCCTTGAGTGAGTATTCTTGGCCCCTTTGTCAAATATCAGGTGTCTGAAATTGCATGTACTCATTTTTGGGTCTTCAATTTTGTTCCATTGATATATGAGTCTATGTTTTCCAGTTGCCTTTTGTTTTTATGTCTGTAAATTTCTAATATAGTTTATTACAGACCATGTATAGTGGTCTGTCCAGCATTGTTCTTAGTGCTAAGGGTTGCTCTGGCTTTTTGGGGTCTTTTGTGCTTCTATATGACTATTAGGATTTTCCCCCCAATTCTGTTAAGAATATCATGGCTGTTTTGATTGACATTACATTGACTTTATAAATGGCTTTTGGTAGGATGGTTATTTTCACAATATTAATTCTTCCAATCAATTAGCATGGAATGTCCTTCCATCTTCTGGTATCTTGCTCAATATCTTTCTTTAAATATTTAAAATGATCATTGTAGAGGTCTTTATGGCTTTGGTCAGTTTTATTTTGAGATGTTTAACTGAATTTTTTTGATGCTATTGTGAAAGGGTGTCTTTCTATGTAGTGTTTCGTTGATGGCTTGCTATTGGTAAATAGAAAGGCTACTGACTTTTATAGATTAATTTTGGTTCTTTATTAGTAGTAGTAGTAGTAGTAGTAGTAGTAGTAGTAGTAGTAGCAGCAGTACTAGTAGTATTTAATAACCACATGATTAGAAGAAGCACTTCATTACAGTTTTAACATATCCAATAAGAATTTCCAGAGCAAGGATACATCTCATTCAATAGTGGCTGTAATGTTTTAGGTTCACAGTTGAATTAAAAAAAGTATAAAATATTGAACTCAGTATAGACCCTGTAAGACATAAAATCAAATCAGTTTTTAACCTTTAAAAAAGATCTCTGCTTCATTTTAAAATATGCTGATTCCTACAGAAAGACTCATTTTTCATGCTACTAACACTTAGTTGAATGCACATGTGTCTCTAACCTCTATGTATCTGATTATTACTAGTCACAGTTGGTTAACTCAGGTCCTTGGCACCTGAGTGTGTATAAAAAGTTATCAATAATGGCTGTTCTTGCAGTAGAACAGGGTTCAAATACCAGCACCCACATGGCAGCTAACAACTGGATGTAACTCCAGTTCTAGGGGATCCAATAGCCTCTTCTGTCCTCTGTGGTCATTGCATGACACAGTGCACTTACCTACATACAGACAATACATGCATAAATATATAAAATAAAAATAATAAATAAATAAAATACATAAAAAAGAATTCTCCATACTGTTTTCTATAAGGGTTGAACTAGTTTGCACTCCCACTAGCAGTGGATGAGTGTTCCCCTTTCTCCACATGCTCTCCAACATTTGATATCATTTGTTCTCTTGATCTTAGCCAGTCTCAGTGGGGTAAGATGAAATCATAAGGTGGTTTAAATTTGCACTTTCCCATTTAGTAGTGATGTTGAACATATTTTAAGATGCTTCTTAACCGTCTTTATTTCTTTTGAGAACTCTCTGTTCAGTTATTTATCCTATCTTTTAATTGGGTTACTTCCTTTCTTGATTAATTTTTTGAGTTCATTATATATTCTGGATGTTAAACCTCTATCAGATGTGTCACTGGTGTGTCCTTATGTTCTTGCTCCACCCCTGGTTCTTACACTCTTTCTGCTCCCTCTTCCACAATGGTCCCTGAGCAGTGGGTGAGTGAGGACGAATATAAAATTCCTATCCAGGGAAATACACACTCTACAGTCTTATTCGATCTATCTTGGCCAATTTTAACCTTCTCTGTGCATTGCACTCTGTTGCATGAGGAAGCTTCGCTGGTGAGAGTTGAGAGATGCAGTAGGATTCTATCTACTCCTTGTTTAGCTATGTTCCATGAGCATTGTTTTGCAATTTTCTTTTTGAAATTTAAGGCTTTTCAATGCTTATCTAGTGTATAGTTTGTATGTTAAAGTGTATCATTTTTAATCCTTGTGATGGCTGAAGAATTGAGGGGTGCACTTCTGCAGCCATATTTTAAAGAGATCATATATAGCCAGTTGTCTTGGTACATGACTTTAGTGTCAGCAGTTGAGAGGCAGAGGCAGATGGAATTCTGTGAGACAAAGGCCAGCATACTATACATAGTGTGTTCTAGGCCAGTTTGGGCTACAGGAGACGATATCTCAAATAAATTAAAAGATAAAAATAATAAATAAATAAATAAATAAATAAATAAGTAATAAATAGTCCAAACCTTCAGGAATGGTGGCTATTGAAACCATTTGGAAAACCTATTTTTCATTTCCTGTGGTACCATTTCTAATGTTTCTGTGGTTACTTTGCTCTCCATTACTCCTCAGATGAGAGCACTTTCACTTTGACCCTCAACAAAGGAAATTCTTCAAGGAATGTATGAGATGCCCAAAGGTAGCAAGAACCCTCTTAGCATCTCCAGGCTGATGAAGTCATAATTATCATGAGATATCTAATGGCCTCACTTTTCCCTGAAAATTGGCCTCATGAGAATGGCAGCTGAAAAAGATGAAAGAATTTGATATTATCCATAGCACTGAGTCTGTGTCATGACCAGAAACTCAACAAGGTAGTAATGTTTCCTTTCCTTTGTGTCAATTGAATGCACTGTGCTCCACTGTATTAAAAATAGAAGATTATTCAATGTAAGTATTTATGAGGCAAAATAATACATATTGTCATCCAACTAAGTGCCAGTAGGACGATTCTGATTTTACCAATGTTATTAAACTGAGGCAGAATTTTTCCTCAGGTATGCATTTTGTTTATAGAATGAAAGATCAGAAAAATCAGTTAAAATGTATATGAGTTGCTTTTTATGTTTGAACATTACTTTAATTCCAACATTCATTGATTTATAATTAATTTTCTCTGTCTTCCAGTTCCTTTCTAATATTGCATTACCAGAAGAATGTGCAGGTCTGTTACTGCTAAGGGCCAAATTAGATAAATGTGGTATGTTTCTGTAAAACAATAGAGACCTTCTGGGATGACATCAGTCTGATTCTGTTTGCAAGCTTAAAATAACATCTTTAAAATAGTCACTTTTGTTTCCTTTTTAGTGATTAAACACTATGCACTATACTTCTCATAAAATAATAAAAACGCTTTTGAATTTGGTCTTTTATAAATATATTATTATTGCTATTAAATATTATTAAAGATTTTTAAAAATGAGAAGTTTTTCTAAAAACTAGTGCAAATTATGCTTTACTAAATTTTTTCTTAGATTACTTCTATTTATATTTTTCAAAGTCTCTTGAATTGTCATTTTGCTTGCAAAAAATTTAATATTGTTACAGAAACACAATAACAGCCTTAGAATTTTGGGGATTAATTGTTATACTTTCATGTAGCAGAAAAATAAAATATTCCCAACATAATAACATTACTTAACCCTTTAAATAGGTCTGTGAATAAACTTTCAAGAAAATTTTCCACTGTCTGAACAGACGAATGATACCCAGAGCCCCACACTGAGGTATCAAGCATGCTTGATGTTTACTTATTAATTATGCATTTGTTACAGAGAGTCTTACATTTTATAACTCATTTGATATATACAAGAACTTTTTTTTCATTAGAACTGTAATTTTTTTAACTCTTAAGTTGTTATTTGGGTATTTTGACATAAGTGCACATGAGTACATTTGTAAGGAATTCTCATTGTTCAAATGACAATATGTCTTGTTACATAAAATGCATTTGTTTCTAGTCAATGTCAGAAAACATGAAGATACAAAGATTCTACAAAGAAATAAGCCTAATATTAGGAAAGTTAGACTAATTGCACCAACTTTAAATACCTACATAAATAAAGATCATGAATTTTAAATTGTGGGAGTCCTTTTCTCTAAACAGATAAGCCATATGGATGTGGAGACTGGGAATCCACTGGCAAATCATCTCCATCATATGCTCGCTTATCTACCTGCACTTTAGCACATAAATTCCTCAGTGATAGGAGGGTCACATT
The DNA here is from genome assembly GCF_000622305.1 of Nannospalax galili. Lineage (NCBI taxonomy): Eukaryota > Metazoa > Chordata > Mammalia > Rodentia > Spalacidae > Nannospalax > Nannospalax galili. The sequence continues at coordinate 2,285,756 of NW_008355786.1, read as the reverse complement.
CTTCTAAGGTCTTTACATCAAGTTATCAGTGTAGTGATCTATGTTCTAGTATCTAAAAATGAAATTTTGGGAATCTACTTTGCTCTTCAGTTTAAAAATGTAGATTATTAAAAAATTTACATTGGAGATTCACTTTCAGTATCAAATAAGATGATCCATGTAAATCATGTGCAAGAATGTCAGTTATATTTATAACAACAATTATTTTCTCTTACTATTAGGGCATCACTTAGAGTCATTTCAGAATTGAATGAACATGTTCCAATCCTGATCCTCACATATTTTCCATCACAGGTGCTGCTGTTCCCTTCTGGAGCAGAGATGAAAATGGCTATAGAAACCCAAACAGCAACAGAGTTCATTTTCCTAGGATTGTCAGTGTCTTCCTCACTATAGCAGACACTGTTTTTGATGTTTCTTAGTGTGTAGCTCCTCTCTCTTATGGGAAACACCCTCATCATTTTCCTTATTCTGATGGATTCAATGCTCCAGATACCCATGTACATTTTTTACAATACTTATCCTTCCTTGAAATCTGATATGCTAGAGCCACCATGCCTAGGTTGCTGGGCACCTGCTTCTCAAACCTGTCACGATCCCTGTTACTTGTTGTATTGCCTGGTACTACTTTCTTTTTTCTTCCTGGGAGCTACTGAGTGCATATTCCCTGCAATGATGGTCTTTGAACAGCATGTTGCAATGTGCCCGACATCTACACTTCTCACTTCTCTTGAGTGTTCAGATTTCCCTAACATTTTCAGCTGGATCCGGATTGGAGGCTTCATTGCCCTTTTGATCCCCACAATACTCATCTCTCATGTGATCTTTTATGGACCCCAGAAAATCAACTACTTTTTATGTGATTCTGACCCCATTTTTAACTCTCATGCTCAAAAACATTGTGGTAGAGGCTTTGATCTACACTTGCAGTTCTGTTGTGATTCTTGTGGGCTGTGGCAGGGCGGGTTGTGGGCTGCTACTCCAGCTGCTGGCTGGGGTGCGCGGGCTTCAGGCTTCGGTGTTGCTGTGCTGGTCCCTGGCTCTCTGCAGCTACCAGGCGCTGGCGACTCTGTGGGTCGCTGTCAGCTGCCGGACGGGTTCCGTTCCAAGCTGCCGGATGTTCCCTCTGTGTACGCGATCTGTCGGCCACCAGATCACGAGGGGAGGTGCAGGAATGGCGAAAGCAAGATCTTCGCGAGTGGTTGTTGATGGAAGGACAGCCCCCTCCAGGGAGATTGTATCACAGGTGCAATGAGACACAGGATACAGCTTCAGACAAGTTCAGTGATACAGCTCAGCTCCAGACAAGTGATACAGCTCCGCTTTATTGGGGTGAAACCAGGATATTTATAGTGTGGAGGCAGTAGCAAAAGCCTCAGTTGATAGGTGCTTTGTAGGATGCCCCATTTACATGTGGCAGTGGGCTTCTATCAGGCTGTCAGAAAATGCCTGAATAAAACCTGGTAGTTTTTGTGCCAGAGGTCATGTATCTGTGATGGCCACTTCAAAGTGAGTCAGGAAGAGAGTAGGAAGGCGCCCTGCTGGAAAGGGGAGTCTCTGCATAAGAACGCCGAGCCGGCTTGTGGCTATCCAGACATGGAGAGACTGCGACCCTAAACAGCAGGGGTCCCCAACATCTCCCCCTGTTTGATTTAAAAAAGGAGAAGTGCCATCACAAGCCCTAAGGGCCAACTCATCCTTATCTCGGGAGAATCCAAAGTCTGATAATTGACCATGACTTGTTTTGTAGTGATTTTAGCAAATGGCAGTAATTGTCAGCGAAGAAATCTTATAAATAGTGAGCAAGCATCAAAATAATACACAGTATGACCAGGGGGCCAACAAGGGATAGGAGCCATGAAAACAAGGGATTGCTAAACCAACCTAATTGTTTGGTGGGTTGAAATCTTGAAAATAGACCATTACAAAGTTTTTTGAGAGTGTTAACATTGGTTTCAACAACATTTGATTCATTTACAAAGAAACAGCATTTTTCCCAATACCCACACACCCACTCCATGTTCAGCAGTTATTAAGTCCAATGTTCTGTTGTGGAGCACAACCCTGGTGAGAGAGTTCATTTGTTGTTGGAGAGATTCCAGGCTGTCAGTCGTGGATGCCATTGCCTGGTCCAGCTTGTCTCAGAAATCTCCCGCCAGGTGCTGGGCTTGCACAATTGTCACCATAGCAATGCCTTCAGCACCCAGGGAGAGTGCAAGTTCAATCTCTACCAGTAAAGGGACGAAGATTTTTCTCTGCTGGCAACTGTGTAGGAGGAGAGCAGCTTCTTCCTCCGAACAGGTACACCTGGGATGTAATCATTACTGGTACACAAAAGGTGGACACAGAGAGATTAACACAGTTTTTGGCTTTTCCTTTGCACCATAGGAAAAGAGGAGGGCTGATGCATGCTGTACTGGAGAGAGTAGTGTTAGTGGGGCATTTGTAATGAGTAGGCTTGCTTGCTGAAAATGAAAATTGAATATTTAGCCAGTTGTTTGAATCAGTAGAGGCCTATTGCTGGGTGTGCAAAAGAAGCAGTTAGACATTGGGGTAGGTGGTGAAGGGAAGAAAGTTAGCAACATACTGAATGTACTTGTTCCAGGACATAGGTCCTTTGTTTGTATTTCCTGTAGAATAATATTATGAGTTAGAACAGACTTAGCTGCAGGTACAAGCTGTCAAGAGATATGAAAGTCAGCTGTAGGGTACCTAGAGAATGCACCTGGGTAAAATTTTGTTATTACTCCAATACTCCAGCAATTATCCCATGGATCTGATTTTTTCCTTGAAAATGTTTTCTGACATAAAATCTCTAGAACATGGTATTAGGGAGAGTGGGGGCTGGCTGAAGCTTTGCTGTTAAGCAGGATAAAGACAGCCATGAGGATGACAGAGAAAGAAGCTCTGGGGTGGCATCTGTGGTGAGCAGTCTCCACTAGGTCATGGATCTCTTTCCATGTGATCCGGTGTGGCTTTGGGTGTCGCTTCCTCCTCTTCCTTTTCTTTGTCTCTGACAGGGTCATGCAGGCCATCTTTTTCATGGGCAGGGAGGTATCGGACATTTCTGGCTGGATCTCAGATAGGCTTTGGTTGATCCTGTGGGAAAACACAAGCAAATCCTCTCCCTGTGGTCAACAATGGATCTGGTCCTTACCAGAGTCCATCAAAGGGGTCCCTCCATCTAACCATGATGGGTGGTACTGGGTGTGTCTGGGCCCAGTGTCGGGTGATGGGGGGAGCATCAGTCCCTCGATATATCCATTAAGTACATTAAGGGTAAACAAGGCTAATGTTAACTGAACATTGGGAGAATATGTTGTTTGAGCCTGTCTTTTTAATTGGTCCTTTAAGGTTTTATGCGACCTTTCCACAATGGCTTGACCCTGTGGGTTGTAAGGGATGCCAGTGTGATGGGTGATTTTCCACACTTCACAAAAATTTTTAAATGAAGAGCTGGTAAATGCTGGGCCATTGTCTGTCTTTAATTGTGCAGGGAGGCCCATAATGGCAAAGGATGAAAGCATATGATTTAT
>NW_008355786.1:2264105-2281788 GCF_000622305.1 Nannospalax galili | reverse complement strand
ATAAAGGAACGACCTAGCCATGGGAGTAAATTAACAGCATAAATGCTGTCAGAATAAAGGTTGAAGGGTTTATCAATCTTATCAAGAGCCATATAGATGGCAAAGAGCTCTTTAAATTGTGGGGATTTATCAGATAGAGGTTGAAAATATATCATAGGTGGGTCATTAGGGGAGTCATATATGACCAATGCAGCCCCCTTTTTTCCTCCATCTGTAAAGGCTGTAATAGTCTCTTTTATGGGTTTGTGGCAGAAGAGTCGAGGTAGAAGCCAGTGAAACACTGGAATAGCTGACATCCATTTATCTTCAGGATAGTGATTATCAATTTGTTCTGGGAAGCCTATTAAGCTAATTGCAAAAGAGGAATGATGTTTTAGGAGCCATTGTACATCTAATAATGGGAAGGGGATAATAAGGGTATCAGGCTCTTTTCCTATAATTTGTAGAGTCCTTTGTCTTCCCTGATGGATGCAAGAGTGTCTACTTCTGTAAGAAAGCGAGGAGCACCCCCTACTGGCGTGTGAAGCCATTCTAGTACTCCATGTGGCTGATGAATTGCTCCCACCAAGGTGGGGGAGGAATTAAAAATTAAGAGTTGAACCAGTAGCTTAGGGTCATATCTGGCTAGTGATGGCTTTTGGAAGTGGTTATTAATTATTTGGAGAGCCTTTTTTGCATCTGGGTTTACATACCGTCTGGAGACTGGGTTTTTATCTCCCTTTAAGAGATGAAAGAGTGGCTGTAATTGACTTGTGGGGATGGAAAGCCACGGCCTTAGCCAATTAATATTGCCTAAAAAGCTCTGAAGGGAATTAAGGGTGAGTGGATGGGGCACATCCAGGATAGGTTTAAGGGGCCTAACAGTAGTAGGTGTTATTTCAGTCCCCAGGAAGGTAATGGGGGGGGACTGATTGTATTTTATTTGTGGCTATTACAAAACCTTTTGTTTCTAGAGTGTTTATCATAGCATCTTTTAGGTCTTCTAGAGAGTAATCTTCATCTTGCCAGACCAAGAGGTCATCCATGTAATGATAAACATGTAGGCCCTTTTTTAAAAGGGGTGCTAGTACATTTGCAACAGGCTCCTGGCATATTGTAGGGCTATTTGCCATACCCTGTGGCAGAACTTGCCATTCATATTGATCAGCTGGACCAGTATTGTTAATTTTTGGAACTGAGAGGCAAAATGTTGGCAATCATTATTGTGTAAACGGATGGAGAAAAAGCAGTCTTTTATATCTAGGACTAACAGGGGAGTATTAAGGGGGATGGCAGACACCATGGGCAGGCCTCTTGGGGTGATCCCCATATTTTCATGGCTTTGTTTATGGCTCTAAGGTCTTGTAGCAGTCTCCATGTCCCTGTATATTTCTTTATTACAAAGACTGGGGTGTTCCATGGGCTCCTAGAGGGTCTAATGTGACCCAGCTGTAACTGTTCTTCTACAAGTTGTTGTAAAATGAGTGATTTCTCCCTGGGCAATGGCCACTGTTCCACCCAGACTGGTTCCTTATAATGGCCACTGTTCCACCCAGACTGGTTCTTTGGTGATCCAGTCGAGGCAGAGAGTCTGGTAAACAACAGTGACCCTTAGAATTGGGGGTTCTTCTGTTTTGGGGACCTCATCTGATCATCTGTTTTAAGGCATTTCTCTTCAGACCCACTAGTAAGAATTACATTGAGGTCTTCCAAGATATCTCGTCCTAGGAGGTTTGTAGCAATATCTGCAATTAGGGGTCTTACTGTTCCAACCTCTCCATCAGGGTCCTCCCATTTACAGAGATTTTTAGTGATGAATGCTTGGGAGGCCCCCCCTACTCCTATTAGTTGGGGTCCTGGTATTAACTCCCAGTGTGGGGGAACCTCAGAGCTCCTTAAGATGGTTTTATCAGCCCCAGTGTCAAGGAGGCATTTGAAAGGTTTATTGTCTATTTTTATGGTTAATTTTGGATGGGCATTTTCTGTAATACTGGTTACCCATAAGGTCTGTGGCTTCCCTCTTGTTAGCGGGGCTGAGGGCTTACCCTGAAGAAGTTTAAAGGTGGCAGAGGCTTGCCATCTATGTCATTTTTAGATTTACAATCCTTTTTCCAGTGAAAGCCCTTTTTACAGTGAGGACAAAGGGTTTTAGGGGGTCGAGTGGCAGCTGAGTCATTTTGGGGGCAATTTTTTAATCCAGTGTCCAGTTTCTCCACATTTAAAGCATTTTGAGTTGGACTGGGTTGTGGCTACAAGGGCTTGGGCAAGGGAGGAGGCCTGGTACGTGGCAGTCCCAATGTCATGGGTGGCCACAATCCATTTGTCATAATGTTCATTTTTTAGTCCCTGGCATGCTTGTCTGTGCTCAGGGGTCATCCCTTCCCAGACAAGGCTGTTTAAAAGCATTGCTTTGGCTGCAGGATCTGTTATTTTTCTATCTAAACTGGCCTGCACTCTTAGTATAAAGTCTGGGAGAGCCTCAGTTGTTTTTTGTTTTAAAAAAATAATGAAGAAGTCCCTCCAGGCCCGGTGGACAAGGGGGTTAGGTGGTCCCATGCCTGTAATGCACATAAGCGGACCTGCTCAAAACAGCCAGCAGGAATCACAGCCTGATGGATTCCTGTGGAAAAGTTGCCCTGACCAAAAAGCTGGTCATAGTTCCAATCTATGGATCCAGGGGGTGGATCCTGCCCCTGCTGTGGTCTTATCTGTTGATTATGAGTGTCATTTCTTTTAGACTGCATCAGGCATTCATCTCTAAATAAAGCCTCCCATTGTACAAATAATGGACTGGGGAGGGTAGATCTACAGATATCTCTCCAGTCCTGGGGGGTTAGCAGGTTAGTATTAAATGTTTGTAGTATAGATTTTGTCCATGAAGCATGGATCCCATCCTCACGAACAGCTTGGCGCAGCTCTTTTAAGTCTGCTGCTGGGAGTGAGTACCAAGCCAGTGGGCGTTGCCTTGTTATTTGTAGGTTAACAGGAAAAGCTTCTACCGGCTGGCAACTCCCACTATCCCTAAGATTACACAGCTGCTCTATGGCTGTAGGGCATGGCTGGGATGGCGCCACAGGCGGTGGCAGCCGAGGTGCAGGGGGAGGGGGATTTATCTGGGGATCTTTGGGAGTTCTTGAAGTCTGGGCGTTAATATCTGGGCTTGTTAAATCAGCAAGAGGGGGGTAAGAGTTATTTTTGTTGATGGGTGGGTTTTGTCTGACTTGGCCACATTTTATTTTTGGGGCTGTTGAAAGTAGCTATTATAAGACCTTTTGTCTCTAGAGTGTTTATCATAGCATATTTTAGGTCTTTTGTATTGTTTGAACTCTCCCCTTTATTATTTTCTGGTGCTTGTAGGCTTTCTTCAATCTTAGGTGGGTTTCCTAAGCATTGTTGGATGGCTGCTATTATGGGGAGAAAGGAAAGGGGAAAATTGTGCCTTTCCTGAATTTCTTTTTTACGAGCCAGATATGCAATGTTAGTCCAGACCCCTGGATCAGAAATGTCTGCTGACAGGATCCAGGGTGCAAATTGATATACTTCATTCCAAAATTTTAAGCTTTCTTTTTGGAAAATCTTAAGTCCTCTTGATTTAAGCAGGGTTTTAAGGGAGTGAATTTGGCTTTTTTCTGGCGTGATGCTGAATTACCCATTATAAAAGGAAGATAGTGTTGGCTAGCATTTAATGTTTCTGTAGCAGTCTGACACCAGGGGATTGGAATGCTCTGACAGGCACAAGCCTAGCTGCAGACTTAAGGTCTACAGAAAAAAAAAAAAAAATGGCCTTTTTAAATCTTTTGTTTGTTTGGCGAGAGCCACCTTGAACTTCAAGTACTCCGCAGGGGCTAGTTAATTTAAATTCTCACCTAACTGGTTTTAGCTGTGGTTTGAGTACCCTGGGGACAAGATAACAAAACCAATTAGGGAAGTTTATTTTAGAAGCTGACTTTAAGGCTTACGTGAAGATCTCTTATAACTTTGGGATTTTTCTAGCAGTGTTGAGATAGAAAAGTAGGGTGAAGTGCTGGTTTCTAAGGAAATGTGCCTGAGATCAAAATCTCAGGTGATTTCACTGAGCCCCCAGCACCAGCCTTCCCACAGATTTAAGAAACTGGCAACCATCCTAAGGACTCTTAAGTGGTTGCTGCATCACCAGGTTTTTGTATTAGAAAGATGTATAGACAGAAGGTCTTTTGTCTACACCTGTGCAGGCAGGTGGGGTCCGTTAGGGGGCAAAGAGGCCTTCAGCTGACGTCAAGGAGTAGCCCTGATCAGAAAGCTTCAGTTGCCTCCTTGTCTTTAATGGTCCCACGCGAAGACTTTAGACTGAAAACAAAAGGAGGAAAATAGAACAGACTACCAGGCCCCAAGGGTGGGGTGGCTTGGAGGCACAGCTGCCTTTTAGTCTCCTGATGGGAGACGAAGGAAAAAGCGAGATTTCTGATGCCCTTCTGATGGAATGGGATACTCACGAATTCTGCGTTTCAGGGGGCACCAGCTGCTGGCTGGCATGGAGTTCAGAGGCTCTCACGTTGGGCACCAGCTGTGGGCTATGGCACAGCGGGTTGCACGCTGCTATGCCAGCTGTTGGCTGGAGTGCGTGGGCTTCGCGTGTAGCATTGCTGTGTGGGTCCCTGGCTCTCCGCGGCTACCGAGCACTGGCAACTCTGTGGGTCGCTGTCAGCTACCAGACGGGTTCCATTCCAAGCTGCCAGATGCTCCCTCTGTGTACGCGATCCATCGGCCACCAGATCACGAGGGGAGGTGCAGGAATGGCGAAAGCAAGATCATCGCGATTGGTTGTTGATGGAAGAACAGCCCCCTTCGGGAGACAAGTTCAGTGATACAGCTCAGCTCCAGACAAGTGATACAGCTCCGCTTTATTGGGGTGAAAACAGGATATTTATAGTGTGGAAGCAGTAGCAAAAGCCTCAGTTGATAGGTGCTTTGTAGGATGCCCCATTTACATGTGGCAGTGGGCTTCTATCAGGCTGTCAGACAATGCCTGATTAAAACCTGGTAGTTTTTGTGCCAGAGGTCATGTATCTGTGATGGCCACTTCAAAGTGAGTCAGGAAGAGAGTAGGAAGGCGCCCTGCTGGAAAGGGGAGTCTCTGCATAAGAACGCCAAGCCAGCTTGCAGCTATCCAGACATGGAGAGACTGCGACCCTAAACAGCATGGGTCCCCAACAATTCTAAGTTCTTTCCTTCTCACAATAACTTCTTATGACAAAAATGTGGTCATATTATTGAAGCTGTCTTCCCAGGAGGTTGGAAAGAAAACTTTCTCAGTCTGTGCCTCCCATCTCACGGTAGTTCCCATCTACTACAGCACCATAATCTTTGCTTATGTCTGTCTTCCAGGCAAGTACAACATCACCATTGGCAAAGTTGTCTCAGTGTTCCACTGTCTGGTCACCTGTTAATAAACCCTCTCATATACACCCTGAGAGAAAAAGACAGTGATGAAAGCTTTCCAGAAATTTCTAGCATAAAACAAATTGCTCTTGAACAGAAGCATGCATGAATTTTTAGCTCAAAAAGAATAATCAATTTATAAAATGAATATTCTCAAACATCATTTGATAATGGTATGTTAAGTAGAACTATATGTTATAACCTTTCTGTCCACTTTATATTTTTCTCTGAATTCCAGTGAAATTTTACTTGCTAATGACTCTGTTTATGTTTTCTACAATGGCACAGTGATAAAAAGATAAATCACAAAATAGTTTTGCCAATAAAATGTTCACAACTGATTTATTTCAAGTGAATATTTTATAGATGGCATTTGTATAATAAATCTGTCCATGAAGTCTGTGTTAAATTAAGCAATGTCCCTCCATCTAATAGCCTAGTCTAATGTGAATTTAATCTTTTGTACATAAAAAATTATTCATCATGGGCTGGAGAGTTGGCTCAGCAGTTAAATCACTGGTGTTCTTGCAGAGGACCAGGGTTCATTTTCCAGCACCCAATTGGCAGCTAATCCCAGTTCCAGGGGATCCGATGCCATCTTCTGATCTCTGTGGGCACTGCACAATTTGGGTTCACTAATATACATGCAGGAAATACACTCATAAAAAATGAAATGAAATAAATTCATTCATTCAATAAACACTACACATATATGGTAAGCCAGACACTGTTTTTAAAATATTTATTTAATAACTACATAATTAGAAGAAGCATTTCATTACAACAGTATTGACATATTCAATAACAATTTCCAGAGCTAAATTGTATTTCTTTCAAAATTGGCTGTAAGATTTTTCCTACACCTGTATCTTTTAGGTTATTGCCAAAGTTTTCTTCTAACAGTTTCAGACTTCTATGCTTCACATTGAGGTCTTTGATGCATTTGAAGCTGACTTTTGTGCAAGGTGAAAGATAGGGGTTTAGTTTCATTCTTCTACAGATGGAGATCCAGTTTTGCTAGCACCATTTGCTGAACATGTTGTCTTTACTCCACTGAATGTTCTTGGCCCCTTTGTCAAATATCAGGTGGCTGAAATTGCATGTATTCATATTTGGGTCTTCAGTTTTTTTCCATTGATCTATGTGTCTATTTTTGTGCCAGTACCATGTTGTTTTTATGACTATAGCTCTGTAATACAGTTTAAAATCTGGTATAGTAATCCCCCAGCATTCCTCTTAGTGCTCACTCTTGCTTTGGCTAAACAAGGTCTTTAGGGATTCCATATGAATCTTAAGATTGTTTTTTTTCCCAATTCTGTAAAGAATGCCATTGGGATTTTGATTGGCATTGCATTGAATCTATAAATGGCTTTTGGTAGGATGGCCATTTTCACAATATTAATTCATGAGAATGGGAGGTGCTTCCATCTTATGATGTCTTCCTCAATCACATTCTTTAAAGATTTAAAATTTTCATTGTAGAGGTCTTTAATATCTTTGGCCCAGTTTATTCTGACATATTTTTTTTCTTTGCAGCTAATATTAAAGTGAGTGTTTCCATGTGCTCTTTCTTAGATTTCTTGTTATTGGTATATAGAAAGGCTAAAGGCTTTTGCAGAGTAGTCTTGTAACCTGTCACTTTACTGAAAGTGTTAATCATTTCTAGCAGCTTTCTGGTGGAATTTTTCACATCTCTTAGTTATAATATCATGTTGTCTGCAAAAAGGGATAATTTTCTCTCTTCTTTTCCAATTATTTCTCCTTTTAATTTACTTCTCTTGTCTTATTGCTCTTGCAAGAGTTTCAAGCACTATCTTAAAAAAGGAGTGCAGGTGGACAACTTTGTCTGGTTCCTGATTTTAATGGAAATGCTTCGAGTTTTTCTCCATTTAGAATGATGTTGGCTGTGGGCTTGTTGTATATAGCTTTATTTATGTTTGGGTATGTTCCCTCCATTCCAATTCCCTCTAGGACTTTGAACAGAAATGCAGATTGAATTTTGTCAAATGATTTCTCTGCATCTATTGGGATGACCATGTGGTTTTTGTCTTAGAGTTCATTTATATGATTTATGACATTTATTGACTTACATAAATTAAACCATCCCTGAATCTCTGTAATAAAGCCAATTTGATCATGGTGGATGACCTTTTTGATATGTGTCTATATGCATTTTGCAAGTATTTTTTGGAGAATTTTGCATCTGTGTTCATTAAGGATATGGGTCTATAGTTTTCTTTTTTGGTGTTATCTTTACCTTGTTTGGGTATTAGAGTGATGCTAGTTTCATAGAAGTAATTTGGGAGTTATCCCTCCTTCTCTACTTTTTTGAGTAGATTAAGTAGCATTGTATATAGATTGTCTTTAAATGCCTGGTAGAACTCTGCTGTAAATCCATCTGGTCATGGGCTTTTTTCAGTTGGGAGGTTTTGTATTATTGTTTTAATTTCATTTTGTGTTATGGGTCTGTTTAATCTGTTGATCTCTTCTTGGTTTACTTTTGGTGGTTCCCATGCTTTAGATACCCATCCATTTCTTTAGGTTTTCAAACTTGGTACCATATAGGTTTTTAAAGTGTGCCCTTATAATGTTTTGGATCATTTTGGTGTCTGTTGTCATGTTTCCACTTTCATCTCCGATTTTGTTGATTTGGAGGTACTCTTTTTTTTTCGCTTAACTGAGCTAGCAGTCTGTCAATTTTCTTTATCTTTTCAAATAATCAGTTCTTGGATTTGTCAATTCTTTGTATTGTTTTCTTTGTTTCTATTTCATTAATTTCTGCTCTGATTTTTGCAGTTTCTTCTTGTCTGATGGATTTGGGTTTCATTTGTTGCTTCTTTTCAAGTGTCTTGAGTTGCAATGTTAAGTTATTTATTTGTGTTCTTTCTAATTTTTTAATGAAGGCACTTAGAGCTATGAACTCCTCCTTAGAACTGCTTTCAAAATGTCCCAGAGGTTTTGTTGTGTTATATTGTCCTTTTCATTTAGTTCCAGGAATACCTTTATTTCTTTCTTAATTTCTCCTTTGACACTTTCATCATTCAGGAGTGTGTTGTTTAATCTCCATGTGTTTATGTAGTTAATAGAGTTTTTTCCAGTATTGATTTTAAACTTTATTGCACTGGGGCCTCATAGAATGAATGTATGGAATTGGGGCTGGAGAGATATTTCAGTGATTAAGAATACTAGTTGTTCTTTCAAAATAACCAGGTTTGAATCCCAGCATCCACACGGCAGCTAACAACTGTCCGTAACTCCAGTCCCAGGGGATCCGACATCCTCTTCTGACCTCCTCAGGCATTGCACAACATGAGTGCACTTATCTACATGTGGGCAACACATGCATGCATATAAAATTTTTTAAAGTAAATTAAAAAAAGAGTTTATGGGATTATTTTGATCTTTTTTTATTTCTTGAGGCTTGTTCTGTGCTCCAGTGTATGGTCCATTTTGGAGAAAACTCCATGGGATGCTGAATAGAAAGTATATTCTTTGATACTTGGTTGAAATAATTGGTAGATGTCTGTCAGGCCCATTTGGTGTATGGTATTGTATAATTTAGGTATCTCTCTGCTAATTCTCTGTCCTGTTGACTTATCTAATGGAGACAATGGGGTATTGAAGTCCCTAACTATTAATGAGTTGGGATTAATCTGTGTCTTAAAGTCTTATAATATTATTTTTATTAACTTGGGTGTACCAGAGTTTGGTGAATGTATGTTCATGATTGTAGTATATTATTGGTCAATTGTTCCTTTGATCAGAATGAAGTGGCCCTCTTTATCTCTTCTGATTAGTTTTAGTTTGAAGTCTATTTTGACACATATTAGAATGGCAACTCCTTCTTATTTCTTATTAACATTCGCATGGTATAATTTTTTCCATCCTTTTACCTTAAGGTAGTGCCTGTCCTTGAAAGTGAGATGAGTTTCTTGCAGACAACAAAAAGATTGGTTTTGTTTCTTAATCCATTCAATTAGTCTGTACTTTTGACTGGGGAGTTCAGTCTATTGATATTTAAGGTTATTAATGAGCGATGTGTACTGATTGCTGTAATTTTTTCTGTTCACATTCTTGATGTAGCTTGAATTTCCACAACTATACCTTCATTAAGTTTCTTCCTGTAACCCCTTGGGTATAGTAATTGCTTTCTTCAGCTCTTTGCATTGTTTCAAGAACTCTCTGAAGGCCTGATTTTGTGGACATGAATTCCTTAAGCCCATTTATGTCGTGGAAGTTCTTTCTTTCCTCTTTAACTTTATGGGCTGAAGTATTCTGGGTTGGCATCTACTGTCATTTAGAACTGGAAATACTTTGTCCCAGGCTCTTCTGGCTTTCATAGTTTGCACTGAAAAGTCAACTGCAATTCTGATGGGTTTTCCTTTAAGTGACTTGTTTTTCTTTTGCAGCTTTTAATACTATCTCTTTCTTCTGTATGTTTATTAATTTTACTAGGATGTGCCATGGAGAGTTTCTTTTCTGGTCTTTTCTATTTGGTGTGCTATATGCTTCTTGTATTTGTATGGGAATGTCTTTATTTAATTTTGGAAAATTTTCTTCTACAATCCTGTTGAAGATCTGGCTTATTAAGTGTTTCTCTTCCTTCTTCATTTCAACCTCATTTTCTTCAATATTTATAACTCTTCTGAATCCATGCAGAAGTTTAACCCTATCTCCTTTCACTTCTTGGATTTCTTTTTTATGTTATCTTTAAATTCACTGAATTCTTTTATTATGTTTCTATTTGTTCTTTTGAATTCCATGACCCGTGTTATGTCTAGGGGTTTCTCATTTTACTCTATAAGACTATTGGTGCTTCGTGGAGATATATTATTTGGGTTTTTCATGTTATAGTTTTTTTTATTGTGACTTTAATATGTGAATTTTGTTTGTAGTTTCTGATTCTTGTGTGAGACTCAAGCCTTCATTTGTTGAGTTTAGGTCTATTTTTTTTTGTAAAGTTTGTGTGTGTTTGTTGTTTATTGGTGGGCATGAAAAGCTGATTGTTCTAGGGTTCAGGCTCTCTCTTTTGATTTTATGTTAGAGGGGCTAAATTGCTTTCATCTTGCTGCTCAAGAGTTCCCAAAGTAGACAAGCCAGATGAGGATCAGATGCTCTCCTTTCTCCTAAGGTCTGGATCCCTCCAGGGAAGATGCTAACATCAGGAATTTGGAGGTTGGGCTGGCCTGTGTCCAGGATCCAGGAAAGATGATGGCCCCAGGAAGATTTGGGGCTGGGCCACCCAGAGATGTAAAAGGAAGTGGGGCCAGGAAGAGGCCCCAAGATCTCCCAGGAACTAATGGGAGGAAATGGGTTGTCTAGGTGCAAAGTATCCAGAAGCAGTGGTGAACCAGACACTATTTTTAAGCTTTAATGAATATTGTTAATATTGTTTGCCTAATTTTATTATAAACATAGAGTTTTTTCTAGATAAAATATAATTTTATGATATATTTATATAAATGAATAAAACTTAGAGTATTATCCGAGGGTACCATGAGTAAAAACCTTTTAAAATGTTAAAAATAAGTTTAGAATGGGCCTTAGATTGGTACAAAATAAGAATGGGATGCTTAACAGTTCAAGTAAGTTTTAAATCCCTTCAGTTCATATAAAATGTCCAACCAGACAATATGCTCAGAAAAGGATAATTGAGTGGTACATACAATGTCAGGCACTGAGGTAGATGAACCATGATTTCATGCAACATAGAATGACCATATCTCAAAGAAAAAGAACCAGTTTGATAGTGAAGGAGGCATCATATCACAAGGACATACTGATTTCCATTTACTTTGTATCAGTCTCCTAGGTGAATTAAGAAGCTTCATATTTTTCATTTACTTTGGAAGAGTTCAGAAACAAAAAATTAGGAGATGGAAAAAGATCACATACATTTTGGAGTGACTATCCACAAAATTGTCTGCTTAGTGCTGTTCCTTTAAAGTGTGAGGTGTGATAGAGCAGTCCCATAATGAGGGGAAAATGGGCAAAATATCACCTAGACATGGAGTGAGAATCTGCAGTGCAACAAATTCATCAGCTGGCAGCTAACCATATTACGAGAATATAATAAAGTTAACAGCTTGTTGTACATGCTTGTGCTTGAAAGTTTTCTTAAATTCAAACACGCAATTTTCCTGGAATGTATTAAATTTACAAGAAAATATTTTATTTTTGTTCTTATTAATATTCCTTTAACAGATTCAGATGGGTGTATAATACATTCTGGTCACACCCGTCTTCCAGCCCTATTAACAACACCCCCCTTACATAGCAGGTCTCAATCCCCTTTTCATGTCTCTTTTTGTTTCTTTGTTTGCATGTGTGGGTGTGCGTGCATGTGTGTGTGTGTGTGTGTGTGTGTGTGTGTGTGTGTGTGTGTGTACTGATCTACTAAGTTTAACCAGGGCAATGGCCATGGGTAAGTACACAGAGCTAGCTACTGGTTTATGGGCAAATCACCAGAGGCTACACCACTGAAAATGACAACTTCCCCATCAGTTCTGACTGCCAATAGCTGCCCCAGGAAAGTGTCAGACACATGAGTCCCTTCCCAGTCCGTAGCAGAATGTATAGGCCTCATCTTGTGTAGTGCGTTTTTCAGGCAACAACAGCTACTGTGAGTTCATGAGAGACATGGCCATAATAAAGCAGTTACTGTCTTTCTCTTCTTCTTCTGGATCTTGTATTCCTTCCACCATTTCTTCCACAATATTCCCTGAACCTTACATGGTTAGTGTTAGGTTTTGTCAACTTACACACTCTAGAGTCACTTGGGAAGAGGGATCTTGAACTGAGGGATTTACTCCATCAGACTGGCCTGTGGACATGTCTATGAGGCATTTTCTTCTTCATTGATATAGGAGGGTTCAACCCACTATGAATGATATTGGTCCTGAGCATGTGGGCCTGTGCAGCATACAACCAGAGAAGCTGAGAGAGTCAAGAGAAGTAAGCCAGTAGGAAATGTTCCTCCATGGGCTCTGCTTCAAATTCTTCATAAGATTTATACCTTGAGTTCCTGACCTGACTTGCTTCAATGATAGACTGTTATATGTAAGTATAAATGGCACACAGGGCATGCTGGCACATGCCTTTAATCCCAGCACTTGGGAGGCAGAGGCAAGCAGAGCTTTGTGAGTTCAAGGCCAGCCTGGTCTACATAGTGAGTTCCTGGACACCTTGGGCTAAAGGGAGACACTGTCTCAAAAAGACAAAGAAAAAGGCAAAACTCTTTTCTCCCCATGTTGACTTCGGTTTTATCACAACAACAAAATATATCTATAACAGGGATAGGGGTTCCTTGTTTAAGGCTGCGCAATCAATAGTCACTTGTTTTCAGCACATTGTACAGTCATGAATCTCTGTGTTTGCTGCTTAAAGAAGATTCTCTGACCAAGGCATAGGCCACCAAGAAACTGACTATAAGCATAAATATGGAGATGGTAGGTGAACATGTTCATTTAGCAAACTAAAAAATGCAGATATACCTACCATCTAGAAGCTCACGAGTCATGGGTTTTCTAGCAAGTTTAGAGTGCCACACATGACTTCCACCTTATGTAGGAGGCCTCAAATCCAAGCAGAAGATGGTTTGTTACCCTCCTAACAATCATGGTGTTACTGCATCAGTAGACACTTCTTCCCTATCAGGATTGTATAGCATTTAAATTCCATAGTAGGGAAAGACTGTCATTCACTTTTACCTGTTTTCATACTTAAAGATATATATATTGAAATATACAAGGTTGTTTACCCAAACGTCAAGAGATGTGAGTTCACCCACAGGAGCCTGTTAAGTGTGTCTATTCTCACACTGTTAAAAATCAAATATCCATCATCCTTCAGTGATAAACTGACCAGAGTTCCTCACTAAAGTTGCACCTCCTGCACATTTCCCCCTTGATAATACTTTCTCCTGTGGTCTCTCCCCTCAAATTCTCCTTCTTCCCCTTGCTCCCATACTGCTGTGTATAACCTTCATCGACTCCTCCCAGATAAATGCCCCCATTTTAGTGACTTTAACACCTGTCTCTACTATCCCTCTCTCTTAGGTTCCTTCTTTCCCAATATAAACATGTTTTCCTTCCATTTTCCTGGTTCCTGTGGTGACATCAAGATATACATTCCCATATAAGGATTTGGTGCTGAGATCCATAAATGAAGAACATACGATGTTTGTTTTTCTGAGTCTGTGTTATTTTACCTAGTATAACAATTTCTAGTTCTAACCATTTACCTGCAAACTTCATGATTTTGTCTTTCTTCTTTCTGAGTAAAATCCCACTGTGGAAATGCACCATATTTTCATGATCCATTCATCAATGGAGGGACACTTAGGTTGTTTCTATTTCTTAGCTATTAGGAAAAAAGCACCAACAAAAAAGGAAACTCAAATATGTCTGCAGTAGAATGACTTCTATGGATATATGCCAAGGAGCGATGTAACTAGATTATATGGCAGAATCATTTTTAGGTTTAAATAATATTTATTATTTTTCTATTTATGTGTATGTGTATATTACCTGCATATGTGTAAGTGCACCTGTATCATGCAATGCCAGCAAAAGTCAGAACACGGTGTTGGAATCCCTGGAACTGGAGTTAAAAATGGATGCTAGCCACCATCTGGGTACTAGAAATTGAACTCAGGTCCTCTGCAAGAGCAATAAGTACTCTTAACCACTGAACCATCTCTCAAGTCCACATTTTTAGATTTTTAAGAGTTCTTGACACTGCTTTCCACAGTGGTTGCACAAGAATGATATTCTACCAATAGTGAATGACTGAGAATTCTCCTTTCCCTAGGTCATTGCAAGCATCAGGAATCATTTGTTTTCTTGATCTTAACCACTCTGACAAATGTAGGATGACATCTTAAAGTGTTTTCTTTATTTGCATTTTCATAATTAGCAAGGATATTGAACCCTTTTTAAGGGGTTTCCTGGACATTTTTATTTCTTTTTTCTTTTGAGAATTCTCTGTCCAGATCTATTACCCATCACTTAAGTCTTTTTACTTGATTCTTTTCTTTAATATTTGTTTTTGTTGAATTTTTGTGTCTTTTATAAAGAACACTTCAAACATTCTTAATCATCTTTATACCCTGACTTCACTGGCTCCCTCCCATAGCCTCCCTGGCAACTGGAGCCCATATACTCTGTTATCATTTTTAAGCCCACTTGGTGAAGTGGGTATCCACAGATATTCCACAGTGGAAGTCCGTCCACCAAAATCTAGTCAACCTATCTAGAGTCCCTTCTTTTAGGAAGATCTGCTCTTCTTCACCCAGCAGCAATCAGTTGCCAATATTTATTCAGATAATATTGGGATCTGCAGTTCATATTCTGAGTTCTGTAATTTGTTTTTGTTGGTCTGAGTTTTCATGGGACTTGTGTATGCTTACACCATTGCCAAAGAATCATATGAGCAGATACCCAGGAGTTTATAGGTCTGTGTTTGCATATGGTCATGCTTTTCCTCCCTGGCTTTTACAATCTTTCGGCCTCCTCTTCTGTGATGGTCCCTGAGACTTGGGTGGGTGAAGATTAAAAAAGGAGTCCTGTCCAAGAACCAGTATTCAGCAGACTCTTGATCTGTACACTTTCACCATTTGTGACCTATTGTGTTCCTGGCCCTCTGATGCATGAGTGAGCTTCATTAATGAGAACTGAGAAATTCATCAATATCCTATTCTTTATCCCTGTTCTTTGTTCCATGATCCTTAGGTGTAGAGGTTGATTTGTTGATGTGTTATTTAGGCCTGGGAAATTCATAAACAATTCCCCTGTGTAACTAGTTGTAATTGGTAACAGTCTCTGAATAGTACAAAAATCAGCTTCTTTGATAAGTGGTGACTGGGATATTTGTCTGTAAATATGAGGATACATATTATTTCATGTACTAAGATCTCACATTATTCTAGGGATGTGACAAACTTGAGGTTTTCTCTAAGATTTATGACCGCTCCAATCATGTCTATTTGGCTATGGTTACCGTACCACACTTGAGTTCCCTCCCTTTGAGTGAGTTTTTAGTCCAATTAGATAGTTGTTGACTGTCCCCAAGATAAAAGAACCACTACTGCACCAAAGACATATGCTGTGCTTGCCATCAATGTGATTATTTGTTCTAGAAGCTGATATTAGACCATGAATTGATGTTTTCCCTTGCCATCTTCACAGCATTCTCCAAAGCTATGAGAACTATTCTTCATGGGAAGCAGGTACAGGTCAGGTGAAGCTCTATTGATCCAGATCCTGTGTCTGAAGTATGTTCTGTCTCCAGCAGTAGGGTCTTACATTCAAGTTCTTGGAGGACATCAAGGCCTGTGGCAATAGCTTGAGTAAGTTTAGGAGTCTTCAGGTGGTTATCCACTTTTCACAGCTTCAATCATTTGCTGAAGATGCTGTCCTTCCTCCATTGTATGTTCTTGGTACCTTTGGAAAATCTCAGGTGGTTTAAATTGCATACACTTATGTTTCGGTCTTCAATCATGGTCCATTGAAATATGTGTCTGTTTTAGTGCCAGTGCCATGTTCTTCTTATCATTATAATTCTGCAGTATATTCTAAGATCTGATATGATAATCTCCCCAACATTGCTCTTTGTGCTTTGGATTCCTTTGGCTATTCAGTGACTTTTGTGATTCCATATGAGTTTTAGGATTTTTAAAAATATTTTATTTATTATTTTTATTTTATGTGTATGAGCATACTTCCTGTGTGTATGTGAGTGCACGCATGTTGTACAATGCTGTGGAGGTCAGAAGAGGGCCTAAGATTCCCCTGGAACTAGAGTTAAGATTGCTTTGTAGCTGCCATGTGCATGCTGGGAATCGAAGCTGGGTCCTCTGCAAGAGCAGTCAGTGCTTTTAACAGCTGAGCCATCTCTTTCCAGCCACAGGATTTTTTTTTAATGTGTGAAGAATCTCATGGGGTTTTGGATTGACATTGCATTGAACCTGCAGATCGCTTTTTGTAGGATGGTCTTTTTCACAATATTAATTCTACCAATGTCTGTGCACTGGAGGTCTTTCCATCTCTACTTGTTCCTCTATCTCTTCTAGAAGATTTAAAATTTTTGCTGCTTCCCTGGGCCTGCATGACCCACAGACCTCTATCTTGGGTAGATCCATCATGTTCAAAAGAACAATTATAAACATGATAAAATAATTCAGTGAATTTAAAGAACACACAAAAAAGAAATCAAAGAACTGAAGGAAGATAGGGATAAACTTCTGAATGAATTCAGAAAAGAGCTAGAAATATTGAAGAATCCTCAGGCTGAAATGAAGAAGGAAGTGAAATACTCAATAAGTCAATTAGAAAAGATACGAGAAAGCCTCACCAATAGGAAGAAAGAAATGAAAAACAGAATATCAAGCCTGAAAGATAAAGTAGATGAACTAGACCACTCAAGCAAACAGTATGAAAAATTTAAGAAAGCACAATAA
Organism: Nannospalax galili; assembly: GCF_000622305.1. Taxonomy (NCBI): domain Eukaryota; kingdom Metazoa; phylum Chordata; class Mammalia; order Rodentia; family Spalacidae; genus Nannospalax; species Nannospalax galili. The sequence goes on along the minus strand of NW_008355786.1, from coordinate 2,264,933 downwards.
TGGAATATGAAGAAATTGTGTGACACCATAAAAAGACCAAACTTATGAATCATAGGCAAACAGGAAGGAGAACAATCCCAAGATAATGGCATGGACCAGATCTTCAACACAATGGTAGAAGAAAATTTCCCGAAATTAAAGAAAGACATGCCCATACAAATGCAAGAAGCATATAGAACACCAAAAGACAGGACCAGAAAAGTAACCCTCCATGGCACATCATAGTAAAAACACTACACATACAAAACAGAGACAATACTGAAAGCTGCAAGAGAGAAACAACAAGTCACATATAAAGGAAAACCCATTAGGATTAGAGCTGACTTTTCAGTGCAAACTATGAAAGCTAGAAGAGCCTAGACCAAACTATTCCCAGTTTTAAATGACCACAGATGCCAACCCAGATTACTATACCCAGCCAAAATGTCTATTACAGTTGTAAGGGGAAAGAAAAATCTTCCATGACATAAATAGGCTGAAGGAGTTTATGTGCACACAACCAGCCCTTCAGAGAGTTCTGGAAGCAATACAAAGGGCCAAAGAAAGGAATGACTATACCCAAGGGACTGTAGAGAGAAATCCAATGAAGGTATAACTGTGGAAAAGTACAGCTATATAAAGAATGTAAACAGAAATAAAAATGACAGGATTCAATACTCATCTTTCATTAATAACTTTAAATATTAACGGACTAACTCCCCAGTCAAAAGACACAGACTGGGTACATAAATAATGCCTCACCATTTTATATATTGTTATTGTAGTTGAGAACTACAGACAAGTGTCTAAGCATAGTCATCAGTGACAATTAAATTTCAAATTCCCTCT
>NW_008355786.1:2220191-2264057 GCF_000622305.1 Nannospalax galili | reverse complement strand
ACTGCTTCTTTGCCTTCATGTTTTTACTTCCTGGAGAGGGCAGAGTTGGATATGCCATTGAAGAATCTTTGATCCCTGTATACTACATACCTACATGGGGCAGGGGTTAAACTGGAACCTTGGAACCCAGGATTCTGTTTCATGGGGAGAAAAATTTTGCTCAAGACGAATTGTTAAAGTATCTTTGGATTATTCTTAGTATATTTAGGATAGCAGAAAAAGGAGTTTAAAGTTAAGAAATAAGAACCAGAGCTAAAACTGCAGCAGGCAAGGAATATGTTCCTTTTATTCACAACATAGCAAAGGGCCTCTGCTGTCCATGGCAAAGCATCATCAAGAATAAGCAGAGCAATCTAGTTTTTATATAGAAACTCTGTTGAATGTAGCTGTAGGAATTTACTCAAAGTCAGGTGTCAGGTTCAGTGTTTATCCTTCCTGAGGCTGTTTTCTCTGGATGAGCAGGCATGTTATCTTCTGGTACAGCAGGATGACTCTGAAAGCAGTCTCTGCCAGTCATGGAAGTGGCCAGTGGATAAGGCCTTATTAAAGGCAAGGCCGCCAATTTGGGCCATTTCCTACCTTGAGGAATTTATGTCTTCATGGATTCCTTTAAGGAAGCTTATGGTTCTCCTGTAAGTTATATATTCTATCATTCTACCCTGAAAAAAATGGTCACTTTCCAATAGCACTTTTATTGGGAAATCTATAGTTTCTTGTTTAACTCCATAAAAGTTTGGACTTACAGAATCTCAACCATTTGTCATATCTTTTACAAAAGAAATCTAGTTGGAAATGATGTTATTATATGTGAATTTTAGGAGAGTATTCGTTTAGGGTTGCTTCTAAAATTTCATTATCTCCATTGTAAGTTCATTTCCACCTGCAGGAGAACCATAAGTGAATGAATTAACCCTACAATGCTTTAGTCTGGTAGATGTACAGATGCTTAAGGAGGGGTTTAATTAAGTCTTCATAATATATTTTTTAGTCCCCTTCTTGTGTTAGGCAGGTAACCTTTAATGTGGTTTTCCTGTAGTTAGATAATTCCTGATATTCCAAGATTATGTGCATTATTCTAGAGAAGAATCCACAGAAATGGAGATATATCTCTCACGGCTTACAGAATAGATAAAACCAGCATACAAGTTAGAATTCTGTGCAATTCAGATTTGGCAGGTTTCTCAATTGCTATCTAAGTTTCTTATGGTATAACAGAGGGAAGCCAGGTGTCCCAGACTCATCTATAAGTTTCCTGCAAATGGGAAAAATCAACAAGCTCCAAGAAGCCTAGAAATCTATTTCCTTGTGGTTATCCAACATCCCTGGCTCTTGTAATCTTTCTGCTCCCTCTTCCACAATGGTCTCTGAACCCTGAATGAATGAGGTCAAATATAAGTGTCCTATCCAAGGGCATACGCTCTGAAGATTCTTATTCTCTACATTTTGGTTGGTTGTGGCTTTTTGTGTTAATTGCTCTCTGTTGAATGAAGGAACTTCCCTGGTGAGTGTTAAGAGATGCATTAGTTTCTTCTCTACTCTCAGTTCCAGAAAAAAAAAACCCAGTGTAGAACTGGGTAAAGGGGCACAGATCCCCAATCTTAGCCAAGGATCCATTGACAGATGAGCACTGCTGCGTGAGGGACACTTGGTCTTGTATAAGTGAATAATGGTAGATAGGCTGACAAGGTTCCCAGTGGATGAACTCAAAATGAAGGAACACAATAGTGACTGGATAAACCTTAACATACATGACAAAATGCATGAAATGCAGTGAGGGGGGCTCTGTGGCAATGCAGATAGGGGAGGACTGAGTCTAAATATCATTAAGATGTACGAAATCCACAAAAATTTATATATATATATATATATTGCACAAAGGAGGGCAATAAAAGCACGAGTGAATATTTGAACTTTCTTGACTTTGGCAGGAAAATTAATTCATTCTTCAGGAGCAGGCAAGCCCTTATGCATTAGTTCATGCATTAGTGCATGAGTACTACAGAGGGAAGCAGGAAAGGTGAGAAGAGGAGGCTATTTTAGAATGTGTCAGTAGTCATTAGGTTGCTACTTATCTTTGTAATTCAATTTTCAGATGTTTTACTGGCTCACAAGTGTAGGTGCTATCCTCTTGTCCCTGAGGAGGATCTTAGGTTTCATCTTAGTGACAAGAACTCAACTCTTTCCAACAGTCTTCCAGTCATGAGGATTCTCAAAACAACTTGGTAAGTTCCCTTCCATTAAAGACCCAACTGTTTTACTTGTCTTTCGCTCCAAAAAAATTTAAACAATTTTTATTGTGCCTTTCTAAATTTCATACAATTCTTAAGCAAATTTGGATCCCCTTTCTCATTCATGCCCCCCCTTTGGACTTTCTGTATTTTGCCATACATGTTATATCCTATCCTCCAAGCATTTGTACCTAGATGATCTTTGGTGCACATTCACCCTCTGGAGTCTAGTCAGCCTGTCTAGAGATCGTAAGGCCTACTTTTCCTCATCCAATAGTAATCAGTCTCCAAATATACCCAGAATAGTCCCACCACCTACTTCCCTCCTCCACTCTTGACCCTTGTCTGATGGAGGTGGCATTTGTCCTTTGCTTGATGCCACCATTGCCATGAGTTCACATGTACAAGCTTCCAGTGTCCTGAAAGCCTCTTCTTCCCTATGTTCATGAACCAGCTCTGGCTCTTACAATCTATCTGTTCCTTCTTCCCCTATGGTTCCTGAGTCATGGGTGGAATAGATTTACTATAGTAGTCCTATCCAGTTATTCTTTAAAACTTGAACAGCTGTGACTTTCTGTGTGCATTGCACTCTGTTTTATAAGGAAGCTTCACTGGTGAGAGTGAGAGATGTACTAGTTTTCTCTACCCCTCCTTTTCCTATGGTCCATGAAACTTAGGTGGAGAGGTTCAACCGTAGATGTGTCACCTGTGACTGGGCATCTCTCAGATTTATATTGCCAGTTTCTGACCAGTTTTGGGATTCTGAAGTGTCCTCCAAATGTTGCAAAAAGAAACTTCTTTGATCAGTGGTGTACTACATACTTGTCTGTAAACATAAGGATCTGTATTTAGCATATGTTAAAAAATTTCATTTGTCTAGATGTATGATAAAGACAAGATTTTCTCAAGGATCTCTGTCTTCTCCAGCAATGTATATTTGGCTGTGTTTACAGTGTCACCCATGAGTTCACTGCCATTGAGAGGGCTTTATGTACATTAGTGCATATGTATACCAGGGGCTGTATGGCAAAGTACACAGCACCAGACAAGGAAGACCTCCACTTGGGTGGTTGGTGAGAATGGTCTAACAGAGTCCCAAAATAACACAGGCTACTGTCAGAACTCATGATTATCTCTCAGAATTGGAAGATAAAACCCTATTGCAGAAGATAGGACATACTTTGGATATAGGACTTTGGGCAATAGAGCAGGAATTGACCTGTGCTTTATGATAATATGCACAATGCTAAAGGAGAAAATCAGTCAATGGTCCAACCCAGTATAAAGCCTAATGATCATTACAACCAGCAGAGCAAACTACTATTTCCAAATTTTAGGAAGGACTCAATCCCCAGTGTTCATAATCTTTGGGACCCTACCCTTGCAATTGGGTGTAACCAATTGCTATAAGGATTGTTTGACTTGCCTTAAGTTTAATATATTTTGGAACATCTTATCAGTCTCAAACTCTGTTGTCATACCTAGTGTGAAGAATAACCTTCCATAACTTAGCTCATAGAGATTGAGCTTGGTTTCAGATTTGGAGCTCTTCAGTTTCTCATGGGGTAATAGTTTTCATTATATTTCAGAGGTGTCCCAGTAAAGCTTTGATAGGACCTAATTAATACTATTTCTAGTATTTTCAATTTTGCCTGACAACTGTGGCCTCCAAGCAGATTGTACATGGTATCTCGTTCCCAGGGCCCTAGATACCAACTATGTCATCTGCAATATAAATAATATCCCATTGGGTGTGGCCTTTGAGCACAGCCATGAATGGGAGAGCACTCACTTTTCTTTAAGTAAACCAGCACTCCAAGCTCACTTAGCAAGTCCATTAAACTTGTTAAGATCCTCCAAACAGCAGTTTTTGGAGAATTCTTGCTGCAGGTGGTAGTAAGGACAGTGGGAGAAGTTAATTGGAAGCCATGTGTTTCTTCCAGGAGTAAATAGTGAATTTAACTTTACACATTGTCTTGACTGATGTCTCGTTTTGGAGGGCCCAATCATTGCAGGGCATCACACCTGGGTAGGTGTTTCTGTGTTATGTAAGAAAACTAGTTGAGCATGAGACTGAGTGCCATTCATTAACCAGTGTTCCTCTGTGGTTTCTGTTCCAGGTTCCCTGACTTAACCTCCTTTGGTGATAGTCTGCGACTTGAAAGTATAAGCCAAAATACATCCTTTCCTTCCCAAGTTGCTTTCCCAGAAACAGAAAGCAAAAGACATTGCCCTAAATCAAGATGGAGATAGATGTTCTACCCATAGTGTCAAGATAGATCCCAAGTACTGTAGTCATAAAAAACCGTCAGTCTTTTCCCAGGAAACACATTTCCCCTCTTGCTGGTGCTGGATTTCAGCTTTTTTCTTTTCCCAACATAAGATTTCTGGGGAAATTCCCATTTCTTAGCTTCCATTTTCTGATAGCCAGAGAGAAGGGCTCAAATGTCTCTTTAGCATGTCTTCTCTTCCTGGATGGTTACAGTTAGTGCATGACAAAGCAGAAATAAAGCATAGTAACACACGAGAGTGATCAGGAAGTACAAAGCAAAGTTAACTAGGTGCCCTGAGATGGATGAAAAGTTATTGCCTGACTTGTCTAGTGCCTTGTGCTCTGCAGTGCTAGAAAAAGGAACTTAGCCTGTACTTAATGCAGGAGGTTTAGCTTACAGGTGATTTAGCTGTTTGTGTCTTGATCTTTGGCTCTAGGTCCACTGAGATGATATCTCATACTTGAAATGACATCCTTATCATATTTGGGACCAGAAGGATGAAAATGATCCTTGGGGAACCTTGTGAAATTGATATATGGAGCTGCTAGGCATAGGGACTCTTATCAGTAGAGTCAGTTTTTGCATCACACTGGCATCTCTTCATTCAGACCCTAACCACAACCTTAGAACAAGGGAACATCTCATGGAGATGTCCTAAGGCATGAAGAGGGGAAGGAATGATTCACCACTGCTCTAGTTACCGGCCACTACCTGAACCCACCATCCCAGGAGGCTTAGCAGAAAATGAAAGGAGAAACAAAGGAATAAAGACAGTAGATATGGGGAAATGAAGTACTAACAGCATTGGAAAGTTTGGGGGAACCATGATGTTTGAATGTTTTATGGGCACAGGGATGACATGTGGGTCTTTAAACTCTATGACAGTATGATGGCCAAGATGACATTTATTCAATGTCATCTTGGCAGCCTTAGTGGCTATAACCACCATTTAACATCACCGCTGCTGTCTGCTTGGCCTACAAGCAGTAGACAGATATTATGGTGTCTTACAACACGCTTCCATGGTGTGTTGGGGTAGAGGAATGGGACTTTGCACATGCATGAGTCTAATTACTTTTAAAATTTATTATCTCTAGATAAGCCGACTAGATTCACCAGAAGGACAAGTAGTGGGAATGGCTGGGGGTGCCAACAACACAGCAGACAGTAGCAGGGATATCAAAGTATAAGGGCTCTAGTGGAGGGAGGGAGGCTATAGGAGGGTGCTATCTGGGAATTGGGTGTAAAAAAATTTTAAAAATAATGATAATAATAATAATTGTTCAAAGCATAAAAATTATTCCTTAATCACTAGTAGGTGCGAAAAACATTACCATTGAAATCTGCCTGATGACTTTATATCCATGCTCATATGCTAAGGAGCTCAGAAAGTAACTGACTATGACTAGTAATAATCAGATATATAGAGATTAGAAACACACATGCATCTTAGTGTCAGTTGTATTAAAATCAATTTTTCTGTATGAAACTGTGTATTTTAATAATGGAATGGAGATCTTTTTCAAAGTTTAAAGCCTCATTTAATTTTGTGTCTTATAGGGTTTATACGGAGTACAATATTGTATAACTGTATTAATTCAACTGTAAACCTAATAATTTACAGCCAGTTTTGAAAGAGAAGCATCTTAGCTCTGGAAATTCTTATTGAATATGACAATGCTGTTGTAATGAAATACTTCTCTAAGTACGTGGTTATTAAATAAATAATAAACTGAAAAAAAGTTATTATCTTTTAGTTTTTGTGTATGACTGTATTGCCTGCATGGATGTAAGTGCAGCCGTGTCATGTAATGCCTGTGACTGTCACAGAAGTGTGTCAAATTCCCCTGGAACTGGATTTATGGATGGTTGTTTACCACCATTTGATTGTTGGGAACTGAAGCCAGGTCCTCTACAAGAACAGTCTCTGCTATTAAATACTGAACTATCTCTCCAACCCCTAGGCCAGTTATTTCTGGAGAGCTGGAAGGGGGATGTGATACCTCATGAGACAATTATACCAGGGGCATATGTCCTCAGACAATACCCAGGTGCTGCCCAGGTACAGTGGGTCCATGTGCTTTGTGGCCCTCTGTGGGGACTTGGTGATAGAAAACAACTCAACAGTCAGGAGAAGTAAAGACCATATGGGCATGGTGATAAGAAATGAAAACCTAAGAGTTCTGGGAAACAGAAACCTAGCCCTGGAGAGATAGGAACCTGATAGCTCTGGGAAATTGAAAACTAAATTGCTAATTAAGTCCTGTGGTCATGACCAATCAAACCCTGGGGTGGACTAAAGGGAGGGACACAAAATGCTCACAAATGTATGTAAGCATTTGGCTAAAGCTTAATAAACGAGCTCCTGCTGGACAAGACTCCCTGCCTCCTTGGCGGTTCCTCAGGAACAGAGGGTTGGGGTGGCAGCGCACTCCCCCTCCTTGGCCCCCATCGTGCTGCATGGGGGGAAGGATCCCCGCAGCCCTCATGTCCAGCATGGCAAGGTGAAATCAGCATATACTTTTAATCTCTGTTGACCACACAATTAGATGTGATGAGCTCTAGGGGTTAAAAAGGGGAAATGAATATATTGCATCTGATGGTCTACAGGTTGCTGTTTGTCATTTCCTTAGGAGTTTGCCTAAGTAGTGCTCCAAGTAAAGTGAAATGGTTGGGCAAAGAAAGGAAGGAAAACAGAGCAGAACGTGTTTAAGTGGTTAGAGCCATAAATTATACCGCCTGCATTGTGGCTAGCCAAACTCTTATAGCCATAGATAAGGTGTGGTAGGTACCTGCTTGGATTTTCAGGAACTCCTTTCTTGGAAGAAGGCATTGGACAAAGGACACATGGTTACATTTTAATGAGAGAAAGCACTTACAAGATTGGAAATGGAGGAGGGACTGGAGAGATAGCACAGCATTAAGAGCACTGATTGCTTTGCAGAAGACCCAGGTTCAAATCCAAGCACACACATGGCAACTAACAACTGTTGGGAGCTATTAATCCATTATGTACATAAGCTGTGGCAGGCTTGTTTACTGAGTTTGTGTTTTGCACACCAGTACCTAATCTGCCAAATCAGGAGGAATGTGTTTATATGGTGGAGCTCACAAAACAAGTATTTGACCACTCCTTGACCCTCAGATACAGGTGGGAAAAACAGCTGTTGAAACTAATTGAGTTCTTCTGTATAAAAAGGCGGAGCTGAAATAAACCGTGGATGCAGTCTCTACTGACAGTCCTTCCAAGTATCTTTTCTGTCTCTTGTTTTTTCTTTCAATCCTTGCCCCCCCCTTTCAGGTACTGTCCATCTTGGCCGGCTAGCACCAGAAAACAACTGGCCATAATTCCAGTTCCAGGGGTTTGACACCCTCTTCTACCATTCATAGGCATTGTACAACATGGGTGCAATTTACATACATGCAGGAATCACATTCATACACATAAGAATATGTTGGAAGTGGGTCAAATAGATAAATTTGGAAGTGTGTCAAAGCTGGATAAATGTCAAAGGCTCAATGGCCCTATGCCAGGAATCTTGTGACAACTTACTATGTTGTATTAACTACTTTTCTGTTACTGTGATAGAAAAAACACTAACCAAAGAAATTTATAGAAGGAAGAGTTTATTTAGCTTATGGTTCCAGAGGGATTAAAGTCCATAATGGTGGGGAGACATGATGGCAGGAGGTGGCTGGAGGGGCATTCACGGTATCCAGCAGGCAGGAAACAGAGGGTGACTGGAAATCTGGCAAAGCCTAAGAACTCTCTGAGGCTGCCCCCAACGACATGTTTCTTCCAGCAAGACCACACCATCTAAGACGACCCAAAACAGTGCCACTGACTGGAGAAAAAAAATGTCAAAATACTTAGAGATTCTGGGGGAACTGACTCCTGAATGTTGTCCTCTGACTATAACACTAACACTCTGGCATGATTTCCACCCAATACACAAACACACAAAAACAAACACACACGTACTCAAAATGAATAACAATGTAAACTGAAACACAATTATTTTAGAGAGTTATAGCTCTGAATTAGAAAGGCATTGTAAAAGAAGAAAACAAACAAGCATGGTGACTCCATAAGGGAACCTGACAAAATCAAATATCAGCTAACATCAAGAGTGCTTAATACTATGAGAATCTGCTATCATCTTTCTAAAGTTAAAAAGTCTAAAACTTTACTGTAGCCTGTGAGGCATAATGAGACTATCAAGAACTTTTCAGTGTTAAGTGGAGTGAGCCCCTTGAAAAGACATTTTGTAGCAATCTCCTCAGAGCACATTTAACATCAGCATTCTTCAAGCTATAGATCACAGGATTAAGGGCTGGAGGCAGCACAGTGTAGATCACAGCAAACAGCCTGTCTATAATTGGAGAATTAGATGATGTCTTCAGATAAACAAAAGAAGCACTTGCAATGAAAACAGTGAAAACAATGAGGTGGGGCAGGCAGGTGGAAAAGGCTTTGGACTGACCTTTAGTGGTAGGAATCTTCAGCACTGTCCAAAAAATGTAAAAGTAAGAGATCACGACACAGAGGAAACATGACATGCCTAGACATGTGCCAAGTCCAATACTTATATAAATGACCACCAGTGTACCAGAGCAGAAAATCCTCAGTAATGAAGGAATGTCACAGAAAAACTGTGGGATCACATTGGAGCCACAGAAAGACATGGAAAATATGCCAGCTGTGTATATAGTTCCAAGAAATAACCCAGTTGCCCAGGAAAAGCCCGCCATCAGCACACAGACACTACAACTCATGATGGCCTCATAGTGCAGGGGACAGCAGATGGCTACATAGCGGTCATAGGACATGGCAGTCAGGACAAATACATCTCCCGCTGAGAAAGAAGACATTAATAGTATCTGGAAGGCACATCCTAGGATGGAAATGGAACTGTTGTGAGTCAGGCTATTGACAATGAAATTGGGGATTGGGACTGATACAAAGAAGACATCCAACAGGGACAAATTCTTCAGGAAGAAGTACATGGGTGTTTGAAGCTGGAGGTCCAGGGTGATGAGAGTGATGATGAGGATGTTACTCATTAGGGCTGCCAGGTACATCACCAAGAAGAGCACTCCACACAAAGTCTGAAGCTCCTGGACATCAGAGAACCCAACGAGGATGAACCTGGTCAATGCAGTGACATTGGACATAGTGGATTCTTTTCACTCCCTGTCAGATGATGAGAAATGAATAAAAAATTGACACTGTCTCAATGAGGGGCACTAAAAAACAGTGATACTCAGTTGAAATGTTTCAGACAACTCCCTTAAATACCTGTACATGAACTAAATTCTTGTCTTTCTCTCTCCCTCTCATCCTTATCCCTCCCACTCTTGTATCTTTTCCTTTCTCTTTCTTTTTCTTATAATTTAAGATATTATTACTGTATTTACATCATTTCTATGGCCATGTTACCTTGGATATGCCAGATTCTCTCTCCATCTTTCTCTCTTTCTGTCTCTAATGCAACAATATTTGTTTTTCCTCCCTCTCTAACACTTTCTCTCCTGTGTCTTTTATTCTAGACATTTTACTTATTGCTCTGTGCATGCTAAGCTTATTTTCATACCAGTGGCCTATACTGAGAGCAACTTTTTTTTAATTACCAACATTTAACACAAATAATATGTGACATCAATTGGACTTATTTTATGTTAAGGATGTGATTATGATAAGTTTAAGAATTTTCATAATTTTAGGTTGAGGTGGGCTTGTTTACTTTTAATAGTAATAATCTATTCTCTCATGAATATTGAGTATATCAATTATCTAGGGAAAATCAATTTGAATGTGTGAACTATAAGGCATGATAGATGGTTAAGATGATAGGCATAAAAATTATCCTAATAAGTACATAATTTCAGCATACATCAAAATATCACATTACCTCATATTATGTACAATTATTATTTATCAACATAAATGAATAAATAAAAATAAAGATTAAAATATGTGAAAATAAAATGTCAGAATTTCATTTCATCTTGTTGACTCAACCTTATCTCTCTAAAAGATGAGTTTGACTTTGAAAACATGGAATTGTGCCAAAATACTCAACATTTCTATCAACTGGTTTTGGAACAAGTTTCTTTGCAAATCTTTAAAAAAGCACGAGAGATATTTAGGGGCTATTTTTTCTAGATCCATTGCTAATGGCCAATGGGTAGCTAACACCATGATAAAAGCTTTGAATGTGTCCGTTCATTTTGCTTCTGTTCAATTGCCTTAAACTTTGAGTCAAAGTGCTGACAACTTTGACCATAGGCATGGTTATCCTTTAAGAGTGTTCACCTGAAGCCAGTAACCATGTCACTACAAGACTGAAGACAGCAAGGTAATAGTAGCTAAGATATTTTCATTATTATCACCTGCCCCATTATACAAGGTCCCATTCCAGACTACTGGAGTACCACCAAGCATCTTCATTCAATGCCCTAAACCTTTCCTGAGTATTTGGGGCTTGTAGGCAAATATCTCAATCGTGAAATTAACATCTCCTTTTTGAGAAGCATTGATTATGAAGTAGAAAACAAATTCTCCATAACCTTTCAAATCACAAAAGTTTCAGATAAACATTCTGTAATATAAATAAAAATTGTTTACCCCAACAATAGCAGTTTCTTTAGATTAGATTGGTATTGCCTCTTCTTTCAGTGTCAAATAATTTCTTTGAAGTTGATAAGAAACTTTTTGATCTGAATTGAGATTTAAAACCAGCCATATCCATCCACCCCACTGTTAATGCCCTCCATCAGACTTTATGTATTGTGTCACATATGTTGAGGCCTATGAAGTCAAGATTTTGTACCCAGATGGAGTCTAGTTAGCCTATCTTGTGTATCTCCCTTAAAAAATATCAACTCTCCCTCATCCAGCAGTAGTCAGTTGCCAATATCCTCAGTTATGGCTGTAGCCTGTTTCCTGTTTCCCCAATTCCATGCTGGATTTTTGTCTGAGTTTTCATGGATCTTGTACATGCTGTCACCATTGTTGAAAATTCATATGAGAATGTTCCCAGAGGCATGGAAGACTGTTTCCTAATGCTCATGCACAAACCCTGGCATGATGTGTAGCATGATAAACATATCCAAATACACACTGGTGGAGAGATTATAAATCCAAGAGAAAACCCTATCACTGTCATACCCATAGACAAATGTAATTTCACACTTTAGGCTAAGTATTGATCCTCATATTATAGAAAATTATATCATACACAACTTATTAAAAAGCTACCTATTACAACAGATAGAGACTAGTGCAGAGTTTGACAACAGGTCACATGCAGAGAATATGTGTATGAATGTCATTGAGCCCTAAGTGACACATCTACAGTTGAACCTCTAGAGCGAAGGCTCATGGAACATAGTGCAACAGGGTACAGTGAATACTAACACACACCTTCACTCTCAAAAGTCAAGCTTCTTCATTCAACAGAAGGTTATGAACAGAGAAGGCCACAACTGGCCAAGGTGTGGAGAATAAGAGACTGCAGAGTATGTGTCCATGGATAAGACTTCTATATTAAACCTTGCTTACCCAGTGCTCAGGAACCATTGTGGAAAGAATGGCTCTTGCACTTGAAAATAATATAAACAACAAAATCTCTCAGATAATGACACATTTCAAGCAAAAAATCTCTTGATTTAAAGGTTAGCCACATGGATGTATGAGGTTAAGGACTTGCAGGATGTTCACAGAAAAATGTGTAGAACAAATGAACTAGATAAATATCTGTAGCGAGGACAGTTTTGAAAGCATAGCTTTAATGCAAAATAAAGGTGAACCACTTTTGGATCATTTAGGGCAAAGCAGTCTCTGGTGGACGGGGAAAATGTGTGGCAGACAGATGTGAACTATGATGACAAGTCAGCCTATTCCAACTATCAGGCTTTAGAAGTAGGGAAACAAGGCAAAAATGAGGAAGAGGGGAGAAGAAGTGAATACTAATTTAAGTTGCTTTTAGTTTCTGCCCTGATTTCTTCAATATCAATTATGTATAATAATTTTCTTTTAAGCAGTGTAGTTAAACTTTTTACCAATGCAAATTTTACTAATTTGAAATTCATACCTTAAAACAATTCAGATTGTTTAACTTTCTGGGAAAAGATTCACATATCAGATATGTAGGAAGAATTTCCCACAGGTTCACTTTTGCAGTCAATGTTTCTCATATACTATCAGAGTTTAATTTAGTGGCTGATCATCTGAAAGTAACAGAACATCTAACTCTGTTTTGTAAATTATATATCCATGACATGCAATTACAAAATTAGGCTTCTGATAAGACTCAAACTTCTGAGCTAAACTTTTGTCATTTATTTACACAGAAGAATGTAAATAAAAAGAACAAGGAAAACATTTACCTTTTCATAAACTTTGATTTGATATCACTTGAGACATAATAGAACCCTTGGTCTCTGACAGATCTTTTAAAGGCATTTGGCTACTACCTTGGTATTCTCCAAAGGGAAAAGTCTTTCTGGGTAGCCTTCCTTATTAAGTAGGTATCTCATCAGACAGTTATTGGTATAATAATTGGTGGTTTGTGTAGACCAGATTGTTCAGTGCCAAGAAAACACAGTGGAATAGATCATGAACAACATGCCCATGTTTTTCTGAAATAAATTCATTATGCATTATCTTTGTTAAACAGAGCACAGAGTTCTATACAATGTTATAATTGTAAGCAACTGTTACACTGTATAAATTCTGAGTACTTTTCTTAGTGACTTATGCAATGAACTCCTGCATTAGTTACCTTTGTTTTTCTGTGACAAAATACCTGTTAAATAACCAACATACAAAAAAATGAGTGATTGATTTTAACGCATAATGTGAAGGTAAAGTTCATCATGGCAGAGAAGACATGGTCACAGGATCATGCAGGAGGGGTTTTCACCTTCCACCTACCTTCGGAAAGTAGAAAAAGACAAATGCTAACACTCGGATGGAAATCTGCTTCCTCACTTTTTCTGCTGTTCAGTGCATCTTTCCAGTCCAGTCAAACCTTTTCGGAAATGCTCTTATAGACACATCCAAACCTATTTTACCAGGATGATTCTAAACACCCTCAAACTGCCAATAAATATTAACCAGCTCAGCTCCATTCTTTGTCAACTTTTGGACAAACAAGTCACTCTTAAAACATTAGACCACTGATCCATAAAATACTATGTTCATTTCATAATGCAAATTGCATTTAGTACATCTTTAAATGTTCCCAAATCCTTACCAGTTCTAGCATTGCTCAGATTCTATTGTCCATATGATTGGATAGGTGACTTCTCTATTGTCCATAGGGTTGGATTGGTGAATTTGTGGTTAAAAGTGTGTACTGCTCTTGCAAAAGACTCAAATTTAGTTTCTAACAGCCGTGTTGGGCAGCTTCTTCTGCCTGTAACTCCATCTTCAGGTGAATGCATTCTTCTGGTTTCTGTGGGCACCTACAATCACAAGTTGTGCTGGATAGCATTAGTGTCAACTTGACACACCTGGGTTGAGGGAGCCTCAATCAGAAAACTGCCTCTTTTGGACTGGCCTGTGGCCATTTCTGAAGGGCATTGTGCTGGATAGCTTTAGTGCCACCCCTGGGAAGGTGGGCCTGTATGGCATAAGAAAGTAGGCTGAGCAGGGGCCAAGGGAGCAAGCCAGTAAGCAGTGTTCCTCCATGGCCTGTGCTCCAGCTCCTGCCTCCAGGTTCCTGCCCTGAGTTCCTACCTTGGGCTCCCTGATGAACTGCGACCTGGGAGATGTAAGACAAATAAACCTTTTCCTCCCTAGGTTGGTATTGGTCCAAGTATTTTGTCATAGCAATGAAGAACAAACCAGGACACAAGTACATACTCTCTTATAGACACACACACATACACAATATTTGAAAAAAATCTATGGTCCAGTATTTTGAAATATTTCAAAGCAAAGTTTTAATCATGAGACCCTGTAAAATTAAGAAATATATTACATACTTCAATATATACATTGTCAAGATGTAAATATTTCCATTCCAAAAATGAAGAAGGAGGGATACCAGGGAAAGTGGGTAGATTGGGTCAATGGAAGATTAGATCCCAACAGGGAAAATATGAAAGTTTTAATTCTCTATTTCAAATATGAGGTTTCTGATAGAATCCTTTATACACTCCCATATTCTTGAGCAACGCTGTTCCTCCCAGACTGCAACTTATAGCACATGTGACCTTTCAATGTAGCTGGCTCTATTCTATATCTATGGCTATCTTTGGTGAATGTTCAATGTTCTTGATGTTAACAACATTCTGCTGTCTTCATTTCATCTTACGCTTCACCCTCCCAGTTGCATGCTATGATCTCTGGGGTGGCCTTACAGTGAATATGTCTGAAACTTTCATACATTTCCTGGCCTCAGGAAAGTTCTGGATCCTTATAAAGTATCAATGATACTCTCATTTTCATGGTTTTCATACCTACAAAACCATTATAACGTGGATGAAACTTTCAAATTCTACTGTCAGCTCAGGATGTAGCCTGGCTCTTGGACAACAGTTGTAGTGGTCTGACCATGTTTTGATGCTGATAATGGGGAAACATTTACCTAAGAGGGCATTTTGCAACAGATATTCTAAGTAATGCTCAGATTAGAATCTCTTCTTTCATTGAATTTGCCTTTTCACAAGTTGGTGTGTGGGGTTTTAGTTTCAATGGACCTTCTGATCAAATAGTGCATAAAATGGTGTTTCAATGTAATGGCATCAATTTCTTTGACAATTAAAGATGCTTTGCCTGTTATTGTCTACAACTTTAATCTTGCTCATTCTCTTTTTCTTAAAAAATTGCAAATTTTTTATTATCTTTCTGATCTTTTGCATCATTGGCCTAAGAGTGGGCTTGTCTGGTTGGGAAAGGAGGAAGGGCCATACAGGGAACCATGGAGTGGGGCAGTAGGTACTCTGGATGGGGAGGAGATAGTGGGAGGCAAGTGTTCTGGGTGGGGGACAGGGAAAATGTGCTGTTTGGAACTGGGGGAGGAGGAAGAAGTTTGGATGGAGGAACAGAAAGGAAATGAACGGACTTTGAGAGGTGTGGGAAGCCAGAGGGAAATTATTTGACTCAGGAGCCAACTTAGAAATACACATATGGTGTCTGAAAATTAGTGCCTGTGTATAGCCGGGGGCTGTATATCAAGGAGCACAGTGCCAGACAGGAGAGACCTCCTTAAGAATGGTTGGTTGGCCAAGAGACACCCAAGATAACATAGGCTATTGCCAGAGCACTTGGTTATCTACCAGAATTCAAAGATAAGACCCTAATGTTGAAGACAGGACAGCTTTCAACACACAACTTGGAACAATTGAGCAGGAACTGACCTGGAAACCTTCTCCTTGAAGACAAGATCTCATCATTTTAGAAGATGCTGTGCAAGTTACTAACAGAGAAAATCAATCAATGATCCAACCAAGCCGTAAAGCCTAATAACCATGATTGACAAAGGAAACTACCTCTATTAGTGCAGTGGTGGCACTATATTCTGGGCAGAGGGGGAGGGGACAAATAGTTAATTGGACTTAAAGTCCTCTTCTTTATTTATTATTTTTTATGTGTATGAGTGTATGGCTTGCATGTGTGTAAATGTACCGTGTCATGCAATGCCTGAGGTGGTCAGAAGAGGACACTGGATTCCCTGGAATGGTAACTACTAATGGTTGTTAGCCACCATATGGGTGCTGGTAACTAAACCCGTGTTCCCTGAAAGAGCTCTTAACTGCAGTCACTGCTCTTAACTGCAGAGCCATGTCTCCAGCCCCTTAAAGTCCTCTTAATGGGAGTGAACTCATTGGTGGCACTGTAATTATAGACAAATATACATGGTTGGAGAGGTCATAGATCCTAGAGAAGACGCCATTCCTGTCATATTTCTAGACAAATGAAATTTTTTACCACATGCTTACTATGGATTCTTATACTTAAAGACAAGTATACCATACACCATTCATAAAAGAAGTTTCTTTTTGAACTGATGGAGGCTACTACAGAGTTTCTCAACTGGTCACATACAAAGAATATGTGTATGAGTGATGTCCAATACTAGGTGACATAGCTACAGTGGAACCTTCACATAGAAGCCTCATTGAACATAGCAGAATAGGGGTACAGATAATACTAGTACATCCCTCAACTCTAACCAATGAAGCTTCCTTATAGAACAGAGTATGATACACAGAAGGTCACAACTGGCTAAGTTTTAAAGAATAAGTGACTATAGAGAATGTATCCTTCAAAGGGATTACTATATTAAACCTTACCCACCATGGCTCAGGGACCATTGCAGAGAAGGGGATAGAAAAATTGTAAGAGCCAGGGTTGGTCCATGAAAATACAGAAACAGAAGCATTCAGGCCACTGGAAAGTTGCTCGTATGAAGTTGTGGCAATGGTAGCATCATTATCAAGACCCATGCTATCTCAAACAGACGAGGTCCAAGCCTGGGATCAGTAAAAATGGCAACAGCCTGGCCATAGCCTGTCAAATGTTAGATAATGATTACTGCTGAATGAGGAACAGTAGATTTTCCTTAAGATCTCCAGATAGCCTGACTGAACTCCAGTGGATGAACTTGCGCCGAAGGACATGTGGGTACAAATTCTCGATGGGATAGGACTTAACATGTATGGCAGGATGCAGAAGATCCAGTCGGGGGAAGTGAATGGGAAAGGGGTTCTAAATTTGATTAAGAACTCATGTATGAAATTTACAAAACTCAATAAAGATTTTTAAAAATCAAATTGGGGTCCAAGCTGTTCCTTCACATTTCTCCCTGAACTGTGCTCATAGAAGCTTTCTCTTGGAACTGATCTCTGTCTGGAACAAAGGCCTTATTCTCTCTTTATTAAAACATTGCATCCAGCTTGATATGGGGAATGAGGAATCTATACTATCATCTTACCATAATATTTTCCCTATTTGATGCCTATTGACCCAGAAGAGCACACATGACCACAAATAAATGTTATCAGTATAAACCTATCTACATTTTAGAAAAAAATGAAATAATTCCTTGCTTCCAATGAATATTCACTATTTTTTGTGCTTGATATCTTCATAACTCTCTCTCTCTCTCTCTCTCTCTCTCTCTCTCTATCTCTATCTCTCTCACACACACACACACATAGACAGGCAGACACACACACAAACACACACGCACACACTAACCTTCTTAGCTGGGGCAAGAAATGCTCATAAGTGATTAATGATATTACTACAGGCTCCAAAAGGATCCCAAGGAACAAGATTGTTTATATTATAAATAAGTGGAGATAGTCTTTAAATATCTAAAAACATAAGATTAAGTTTAGTTAGAGTTTAGGTATGTGTCTCTTTGCCCACTTAGAATGATGTTGGCTTGGGTTTGTTATATATTCCTTTAATTACGTTGAGGTATGTTCCTTCCAGTCTGATTCCCTCTAGGACTTTGAACATAAATGAATGTTGAATTTTGTCAAAGGCCTTCTCTGCATCTACTGAGATGACCATGTGCTTCTTGTCTTTGAGCCCATTTATATGATGTATGACATTTATTGACTTACGTATTTTGAACCATCCCTGCATCTCTGGAATAAAGCTGACTTGATCATGGTGGATGGTTTTTTTGATGTGTTTCTGTATGTGGTTTGTAAATATTTTGTTGAGAATTTTTGCATCTACATTCATTAAGGATATGGGTCTATAGTTTTCATTTTTGGTTGTATCTTTACCTGGCTTTGGTATTAGAGTGATGCTGGCTTCATAGAAGGAATTTGGAAGTTTTCCCTCCATTTCTATCTTTTTGAATAAATTAAGTATTATTGGATGCAGATCTTCTTTAAATGTCTGATAGAGTTCCGCTGTAAATCCATCTGGTCCTGGGCTTTTTATAGTCACGAGGTATTGTATTACTGTTTCAATTTCTTTTTGTGCTTTGGGTCTGTTTAAGCTTGTTAATCTCTTCTTGGTTTAGTTTTAGTGGTTCCCATGCCTTTAGATATCTATCCATTTCTTTTAGGTTTTCAAATTTAGTAGCATACAGGGTTTTTTGTTTTTTGTTTTTGTTTTTGTTTTATGGTCTTTTTGAGACAGGGTCTCCCTGTAGCTCCAGCTGTCCTGGAACTCATTATATAGACCAGGCTGGCCTTGAACTCACAGAGATCCACCTGCCTCTGCCTCCACAGTGCTGGGATTAAAGGCACGTGCCACGATACCCAGCTGCATATAGGCTTTTAAAGTAGTCCCTTATAATGTTCTGTATCTTTCTGGAGTCTGTTGTAATGTTTCCCCTTTCATCTCTGATTTTGTTGATTTGGAGTTGAACTTTCTTACTTTTGGTTAACTGTGTAAGTGGTCTGTAAATCTTGTTTATCTTTTCAAAGAACCAGCTCTTGGATTCATTGAGTCTTTGTATTGCTTTCTTTGTTTTTATTTCATTAATTTCTGCCCTGATTTTTGTTATGTCTTCTTGTCTGCTGGGTTTGATTACATTTGTTGTTGCTTCTCAAGAATCGTGATTTTCAATGTTAAGTCATTTATTTGTGGTCTTTCCAATTTTTTGATGTAGGCACTTAGAGCTTTAAACTTCCCTCTAAGAACAGTTTTCAGTGTGTCCAGAGGTCTTGTTGTGTTGTATTGTCCTTTTCATTTAGTCCAGGAATTCTTTTATTTCTTTCTTAATTTCTCTTTTGACCCATTCACCATTCAGGAGTGAGTTGTTTAATCTCCATGTGTTCATGTGGTGACTTAGGCTTATACTGGTGTAAATTTTAAGCTTGCTTGGATTAGGGTATGATGGAAGGCGTAGCATTATTTAAATTTTTTGTATTTGTTGAGGTTTTTTTTTGTGCCCCAGTATATGGTCAGGTTTGGAGAAGGTTCCATGGTGCTGAATAGAAAGTATATCCTTTGGTGCTTGGGTAGAATATTCGGTAGTTTTCTGTTAGGTCTGTTTGATATATGGTATTGTTTACTTTAGATGTTTCTCTGTTAACTTTCTGCCCTGTTGACATATCTAATGGAGACAGTGGGGTATTGAAGTCCCCTACTTATTAATGAGTTGGGATTAATCTGGGTCTTAAAGTCCTTTGTTTGTTTTTATGACGTTAAGTTCACCAGAGTTTGACGAATATATGTTCATGATTGTAATATCTTCTTGGATTATTATTCCTTTGATCAGAATGAAGTGGCCCTCTTTATTTCTTCTGATTACTTTTAGTTAAATTCTATTTTGTCAGATATTAAAATTGCAAAGCCTGCTTTTTTCTTAGTACCATTCTCTTGGTATATGTTTTTCTATCCTTTCACCTTAAGATAGTGCCTGTCCTTCAAAGTGAGAAGAGTTTCTTGCAGACAACAAAAATATGGGTTTTGTTTCTTAATCCATTCAACTAGTGTGTCTTTTGACTGGGGATTTCAGTCTATTGATATTTAAGGTTACTAATGAATGATGTGTATTGATTGCTGTCATTTTATCTGTTCACATTCTTGATGTAGCTATGCATTTCAACAATTATACCTTCACTAAGTTTCTCTCTGTAACCCTTTCAGTATAGTCCTTACTTTCTTCAGCTCTTCATATTGCTTCAAGAACTCTGAAGGCATGGTTTTGTGAAATGAATTCTTTCACCCCATTTATGTCATGGAAGATCTTTCTTTCCTCTTTAACTATAATAGACTTCTTTTCTGGATGATGTATTCTGGGTTGGCATCCATTGTCATTTAGAACTGGGAATACTTTGTTCCAGGCTCTTCTGGTTTTCATAGTTTACAATGAAAAGTCAACTGAATTCTGGTGGGATTTCCTTTATATGTGACTTGTTTTTCTTTTGCAGATTTCAACATTATCTCTTTGTTCTGTATGTTTATTGTTTTTACTATGATGTGTGGTGAAGAATTTTTTCTGGTCCTTTCTATTTGGTGTTCTATAAGCTTCTTGTATTTGTATGGGCATGTCTTTCTTTAATTTTGAAAAATTTTCTTCTACAATCCTGTTGAAGATCTGGTCCATAATGTTATCCCGAGATTCTTCTCTTTCCTGTATGTGTATGATTCTTATGTTTTCTCTTTTTCTGATGTCACACAATTCCTGCATATTCCACTCCTGTGTTTTCTTAAATTTTTCACAATCTTTGCTTGAATGTTGTAATTCGGTCTTTTTATTTTCCAGTCTTGATATTGTTTTCCATTTCATTCATCCTATTGGATGGGTTTTATTCTCCATTTCATTTCATCCTATTGGTGAGGATTTCTCCTGTTATTTCCCAGTGGCTTATTGAGTGTTTCAAATCCTTCTTCATTTCAACATGATTATTCTTCAATGTTTCTAACTCTTTTCTGAATTCATGCAGAAGTTTACCCCTATCACCTTTCATTTCTTTGATTTCTTTTTTGTGTTTTCTTTAAATTCACTGAATTCTTTTATTATGCTTATAATTGTTCTTTTCAATTCCATGACCCATGTTATCTCATTGTACTCCTCTACAGTACTATTGGTGCTTGATGGATATACATTTTTGGGGTTTTTCATTTTATAGTTTTTTCACTGTGACTTTGACATGTAAATTTTGTTTGTAGTTTCTGATTCTTGTATGAGATTCAAGCCTTCCTTTGTTGATTTTAGGTATATTTGTTTTTGTATACTTTGTGTGTGTTTGTGGTTTGTTTGGTGGGCATGAAAAGCTGGTTGCTCTAGGCTTCAGGCTCTCTCTTTTGATTTTATACTGGAGGGGCTAAATTGCTTTCATCTTGCTGCTCAAGAGTTCCTGCAGAGGCCCAACCTGAATGAAGATCAGATACTCTCAGGCTTTCTCCTAAGGTCTGGATCCCTCCAGGGAAGATGCTGACATCAGAAATTTGGAGCATAGGCTGTCCTGGGTCCAGGGCCCAGGAAAGATGCTGGTCCAGGAAGATTTGGGGCTGGGCCACCCAGGGATGAAAAGGGAAGTAGGGGGCGGAAGAAGCCCCAAGGTCTCCCAGGCACTAGAGGGAAGAAATGGTTTGGTCTAGATGCAAAGTATCCAGAAGCAGTGGCAAGACAGATACTATTTTTAAGCTTTAATGAATATTGTTAATATTAATATGTCTACCTAATTTTATTGTAAACATAGAGTTTCTTTCTAGATAAAATCTAATTTTATTATATATTTATATAGATGACTAAAACCTAAAATATTATCTGAGGGTACCATGATTAAAAACATTTAAAATCTTAAAAATAAAAATAAGAAGTTTAGAATGCTCTTTAGATTGGTACAAAATAAGAATGGGATGCTTAACAGTTCAAGTAAGTTTTAAAACCCTTCAGTTCATATAAAATGTCGAGCCAGACAATATGCTCAGAAAAGATCAATTAAGTAGTTCATACAATCTCAGGACACTGAGGTAGACAAAACATGATTTCATACAACACAGCAAGACCATATCCCAAGGAAAAAGAACCAGTTTGATATTGAAGGAGGCATCATATTGAAAAGACATACTGATTTTCCTTTACTTTATATCACTCTCCTAGGTAAACTAAGAAGCTTCATATTTTTCATTTACTTCAGAGCAGTTTAGAAACAAAAATGAGGAGATGGAAGAAGAAGTAGATCACATACATTTTGGAGTGACTATCCACAAAATTGTCTGCTTAGTGCTGTTCCTTTAAAGTGTGAGGTGTGACAGAGCAGTCCCATAATGAGGGGAAAATAGGCAAAATATCACCTAGACATGGAGTGAAAAATCTGCAGTGCAACAAATTCATCAGCTGGCAGCTAACCATATTACGAGAATATAATAAAGTTAAGAGCTTGTTGCACATGTTGGTGCTTGAAAGTTTTCTTAAACTCAAAATATAATTTTTCTGGAATGTATGAAATTTACAAGAAAAATATTTTATTTCTGTTGTTATTAATTTAAAATTTAGCAGATTCAGAATGTAACACATTCCGGTCAAACCAGTCTCCCACTCCTATTAACAGCACCCCCCTTACATAGCAGGTCTCCATCCCCCTTTCATCTCTTTTCTTTTGTTTGTGTGTGTGTGTGTGTGTGTGTGTGTGTGTGTTATGATCTACTAAGTTTAACCAGGGCAATGACTATGGGTAGGTGCATGGAGTTAGCTACTCATTTATGGGCAAATCACTAGTGGCTACACCAATGAAAATGACAACTTTCCCTTCCCCATCAGTTCTAACTGCCAATAGCTGCCCTGGGAAAGTGTCAGGCAAATGAGTTCCTCCCCAGTCTGTAGCAGAATTTGTAAGGCCTCATCTTGTGTAGTTCCTTTTTCAGGCAACAGCAGCTGCTGTGAGTTCATGAGAGACATGGCCATAATATAGCAGCTACTCTCTTTCTCTTCTTCTTCTGGATCTTATATTACTTCCACCACTTCTTCCACAATATTCCTGGAGTCTTAGATGGTATAGTTGTTAGTTTTTGTCAGCTTATACACACGAGTCACTTGGGAAGAGGGATCTTGAATTGAGGAATTTACTCCATCAGACTGGCCTGTGGACATGTCTATAAGGCATTTTCTAGTTCACTGATATAGGAGGGCCCAACCCACTATGAATGATATTGTTTCTGAGCATGTGGGCCCGGACACCATAAAAAAACATAGTAGCTGAGGGAGTCAAGCGGAGTAAGCCAGTAAGCAATGTTCCTCCGTGGGCTCTGTTTCAAATTCTTCCTCAAGATTTCTACCTTGAGTTCCTGACCTGACTTGCTTGAATGATAGAGTGTCACATACGAGTATAAAAGGCACTCTGGGTATGGTGGTGCACACCTTTAATCCCAGCACTTGGGAGGCAGAGGCAGGCAGATCTTTGTGAGTACGAGGCCAGCCTGGTCTACATAGTGAGTTCCAGGAGAGCAGGAGCCACAGCTTTTTGTCTCAAAAAGCCAAAAAAAAAAAAAAAAGAAAAGAAAAGAAAAGGCAAACCCTTTGGTCCCCATGTTGATTTTTGTTTTATCACAACAACAAAATATATCTAGAACAGAGATAGGGGTGCCTTGTTTAAGGTGGAACACAATTCAATAGTCCCTAGGTTTCAGCATATTGAACAGTCATGAATCTGTGTTCACTACTTAAAGAAGTTTCTCTGACCAAGGCTTAGCCCACTAAGAACCTGACTATAAGCATAAATATTTAGATGGCAGGTGAACATGTTCATTTAGCAAACTAAAAATGTAGATTAACTCCTACCATCTAGAAGCTCACTAGTCATGGGTTATCTATCAAGTTTAAAGTGCCAGGCATGACTTCAACCTTATGTAGGAGGCCTTAAATCCAAGCAGAAGATGGTTGTTTACCCTCCTAACAATCATGCCATTACTGCATCAGTAGACACATGTTCCTTATCAGGACTGTATAGCATTCAAAGTCCATAGTAGGGAAAGATTGTCATTCACTTTTACCTGTTTTCATACTTAAAGATGTATTTGTATTTGTGTCAAATTTTGTAAAAATATGTTTTACATGTAAGTCCAATATTAGTCCACAAAATATTGTCATCTTTATAACACTTAAATTTTCCCTCAAAATATTAAAGTTGTGTCCAAAGAATCTCATTAAGACAACATTCAGAATTGGTAAACTGCTACTTCTTTATGTAATAACCATCTGAAAAGAGATTTCCCTATTTCATTAATGGTAGTAACTTAATTGGTATAATCAGGATTTTTGGATTATATCTAATCATATCCTGGATTATACCCTTTATCTACATGTGGCTCTTCCTCCCTTTGTACCTCCACTCATCCCAAAGTTCTGAGTGTGCTTCTTTCCAAGGCAAACATATCACTGTGGGTCATCTTGTTCCTAAAGAGGAGATTGTCACTTCTACTTGAATTGAAATTGAAAAGCTTGCAGAAATACTCTTTTGTATAATCTTTCTTTTTCATTTCAGTCTTTTATTTTGAAAATGACTATATCTTACCATCAAAAGTAAGTTTGGGTTCCCTGAAGGGAGTCAAAATGCTGCAAATTCTAATATTTTTATTTTCTCCAGGTGAGGCACATTGAAGTAGATTAAAACGGAGTTTCCAGATTTATCCTAATGGAGATATTCAGAAAGTACAATCTACAAAAATATCTAGGTAAGATATCCAATAATATTTTATTATGAAACTACACAATAAGATTTGAAGAAAATTAGCAAAATGTAAATGAAAAAAGAAATATTCTACACAAAGCACATGTGCCTATAGGCTACTCTCTGAGTGTTGATAAAACATTGTGAACTGAAGCTCCCCCAAAAGCCACACCTATATTAAAGATTCTACAAGACTAACAGCCTGAATAGAAATTCATGGGTATGGAGAGTCAGAATGCTGCAGATTCAGAACCAAATTATCTTGGGCTAGCCCTAGCCCATTTCATAGCCATTCTTCAGCTACATTTGTGTTTCACCTACCACCCTAATGACTACCATATGAAACTCTTAGGGATGTAGGAAGTTAGCTCACTACTACTTTCAATAAACCCAAAAGCTAAGAATGTCTTCTGAATTAATCTGAAACCTATAACAGAGATTTCCCAATTCATTAAAACTCACTAATCTGATATTTCTTGTGACATACCAGCCCAGACCGGGGCAGTTCAGTCCGATGGGAACAGGGTTGTCAAGAGGGTGGACAAGGATTCAGCGAGTGACAAACAGACACAAAACCGCAGAACAGCCATGCTAAGATTTACAATTCCAGAGGTGAAAGTAAAACAATTTTGCCAACACATTTCCCTATCTTATCAACCTGGTACTAGACAGTAAATTCCTGCTTTACTGTGGTTTTTGCTGCCAGCCTTTCTCACACACTTAGGATTCTGCTCGGCTTTGTAGTTCCAGGTCAGAATGACCTTAACCCACCAAGCACTTTCAACACCAGCTGTGCCTGATATTACTTTTTTAACTATTTGATAATATTCCTTGCTTATTTGTGGTGGGCCATAGGGCTTCTAAGTTATTTTTTAACTCCATAGGTCCCAAGAAGGGCCATCCCATGTTAGGGACCTATGAAACCATACTTTTACCCTACCAATTTTCAAATACAGTCTATATTTGCCCTTTAATGCTCTCTTATAGATTCTTTGTCAAAAGACACCAAGGTGGTCTTGATCTTACCGATTTATCCATGAATTGTAATGAATAACAAGAAACCCTTCTTCTATCTATATTTATCCATCTATATTTTTCTTCTAGAAATCCATTATTCCCTGGACTATCCAGCATTAATTCTGCTTAATTACTTCTCACTATGTCTAAAATATCTTTCATTAAAATATCTTTCATTAATAGTGGTGCATCTGAACTAGGATGATTAAAGGATTTCAATAGAGGCGGTGATAGCGGTGTCAAGGAAACCAGGTGCTTTCCGGGCCCCCAGAAAGCCCAAGATGCAGTGACAGTTAGAAAAATAATAGCAAGTAAAAGCATGCCAAGTACACTGTATGTTTCTCAGCACAACCAATTCCAAGAGGCAACCTTCCTTGAAGTTCCAGCCTCAAAACACGGAGGATCTCACACGGGCTTCATTGGAAATGGCATGAAAATTTCCACCAATATATGTGAAAAAAATCCCCTTTTACATCACTTTTTCTCTGTAATAACAAGTTTCACTAACTTGTTTACATTTGGTACATAGTATTTGGGGTTAACATAGTCTACATTCCTGGGCCATGGTCATTCATACTTCCCTGAGGAATAAACTGTCTTTTGATCCCTTTTATGTAAAATCTGTATTCTGTATTGATGCATTTTTATACATAATCACACTTGAGATGTGTTTGTATAAAAGTTTCCAATTATAAATTTTTATGCAACTTCCTAATTTAAGAAATAATTTTAAACACTCTATTTTGTAGTATATTGTCCTATTTTGCACATTTTCTACAATAAATTAATTGCTTTATATTTTGAATAGTAAATTATTCTCATATATTTCTTTGGAATACCTCACGACTGAACCTCAAGCAATATTGGGACAAATCAACATCCACTAAACCAGGGGAACATCAAGCACATATTTAAACATTGTCTCAAAATGGGATTTCCAGAAAGATTAACCAAAAAAATGAACTCTAAATCTGCAAGTCCTAATACAAAATACAAATAACATGAAACTCCAAAACAAAATGTCACCTCCAGAAATTACAAATGCTATGTAAGGCCACCAACATAAGTGACTTAGAAAAAATTCCAGATAAAGAATTTAAAATAAATATGTTCATGGATTTCAAAGAGGACTCTGATAAACTCATTAATAAAGAAAAGAGGACACAAATATACTGTGAAAGAATTGCAAGAAATCAAATTTTATGAAATATGCTAAACTCAATAAATATGTTAAATAAAAATGATGAAATAAGAAAACAATAAAACTGAAATAAAATAAGGAAATTAATTCTGAATATTAAATTAGAATATTAAAGAATGAGAAATACTAAAGAAAAATCAGACTTAAATGGTACTGGAAGTGAAAACTTTAATAAGTCAAAAAAAATTTTGGCAAATTTCACCAATATAATGAATCAGGTGTACTGGAAGAATATTAGAACTTGAAGACAAGGCAGGTGAATTGGATGATTCAGGCAAAGTCAATTATAAATTTACAAAACATATGATCAGAACACAAAAGCCTTTGGCAAAGTTCAACATCTGTTCATGATAATAGCCTTGAAGATCTATGGATAAAAGGACTACAACTCAACTACATATGACAAACCTATAGCCAGCATTATAATAAGTGGGACACACCTAAGAGCATTTCCTCTAAAATCTGCAGTGAGACAAGGCTACCCACATTTCCTGCATTTACTCAGTATGATGCTCAAAGTCTTAGCTTCATCAATGAGTTAATAGAAATAAAACAAAGAGGAAATGCAGTATTTAAATTATCCACATTTTCAAACTTCACAATTATATACTTGAAAGACTCTAAAAGACTCTATCTTCACTGCAAAGGCAGCCTGATGAGCTGTGTCATGTTCCTGTCACTATGCCTTACCCACCATGATGCACTGTTCAATGAAACTAAAATAAACCATTCCTTAAATTGCTTTACTTAGCAGGTATTGTCATAGTAATGAGAAAAGTAACAGAAAATTACTACTAAAAATCGAGCCTATGCTCTGACAACACTGAGCATGTGGTTTTAAGTCCCTTGGAACTAGTTTGAGGGAAAAATGGGAAAAGTTAGGAACTGTAGTTTAGGGAAGCCTTAGTATGTGCTATGAAGTGTTCAATGGGCTCTTCTGATGGAAATTTGGGAACACAGAATACTGATACAAATATGTACATTGAAAGTACTGCTTATGAGGTTTCAGATCATAAACAATAACTATTGCAAAGTGGACTAGAAGCCATTTATGGTATATCCTGAAAAAGAATATGACTTCTTTCTGACAATGTGCTGAAAACTTGAGTGAGAATGATTTTTTTAAAGACAATAAGTTCTTTGGCAGAGGAAACTTCAAGATGTTATGACATTTACATAGTTGTATGGTTATTTTCTACTGTCTTAACCAAATCTATAGTAAGAAAGACATAAAGACATGAAATATATGAGATTTAGGGAGGAGAAGAGTATAAGAATGTTTAAAGTTGTGGACAAGGAAAGTGAAAACAAACCCTCTCTATTTCTTAGATAGATTAGTGCAATTAAGGAAATAGCTGGTGCCCTACACTTGGACAATATTAAAGTTTTTCTAATGGCAAAATCCCCAAATCAGTGGGTCCAAATTGTGAAAATGGAAATTCATTTCAAATGAGATATCTTCAATTGAGAATCCATTGTGTCTTCAGCAGTAAGATGCCCATGTGGGGAAATGTTTCTCCACGGTTATCACCAAAAGCATGCAGAAGCCACTGCAACTGATATCTAAGGGGCCTGGCTACAGCCTGCACTTATAGATGAAAGTTTGGCAGTGTTATCCATGTGGTACTGACTTTGTTGGCATGAAATATTAAAAAATCAGGGGGTGGTGGAAACTTACACGAAGGTTCCAGAAAGATGCTAAGACTAGAAAGTATGTGGCAAGCCAAACTCCCTACCAGCAGGCTTAAAGGGCCATATCATGCAGCAAGGAAGGTGAAGCCTAGGGTGTGATGGAAATTCAAGAATGTTGGTGAAGCAAAAACTGTGGAACATCTACTGAATAAAGATCTTCCAGCATAGAGTAGATTCAGCTCCAGTAAGAAGTCACATTGCTGTACATAACAGAGCTAAGGGTATAAGAATGTCTTAAGGCTATTGAAGACCATGTGACTCCCTAATGAGTCCCAAATGTCACATATGAATCTACAGTACATGGTGTTTATTCTTCAGTGCCTTAGAACTCATCTTGCTCTGCCCCCATTCCTCTCTTTGGAACGGAAGTGTTTACATTTCACCATTGTATACCTCATACATTGAGGTATGTAACTTCCATTTTGATTTTATAAGGGCTCACTGTTTACAGATCAACATGAATCTGAAAAGAGAATTGAACTATAGACTTCTGAAAAATGTGGGAAAAGTAGGCCTTTGGAAAGAGACTGACTGCATTTTATGTTATGAAATGAACATGAGAATTTAGAATCCAGGCGTGGACTGTCATGATTTAACTGTCAGAATTTTGGCTCTTTTGTTGACAAAGAATGATATTGTATGTTTAATATTGATTTTCAAATTCATGGGATTTACAATGACATAAGAAAAAAACCTTTAGACATTTTGTCCTTTCAAGCCGGTGTGACTGAGGTGTTAAGATGCACTATGGGTGGAGTAGACACCATTTCATGGACCGTAGTCCTGAACTGAATGAAAGGAGAAGGTTAGTGGGGGAAGGCACAGTATGTCTCTCTGCTTCATAACTTGAGTTACAATATGACCAACTATCACATGTTCTGATACCGTATCTTCCTGAAATAAAGGATTGTACTGGCAAACCATGAGCCAAAATAAACACTGATTTTTTAAAGTTGTATTTTAGGTATTTTGACACAGCAATGAGGAAGGTAAAATACAGGAATGTTTGGCAAACTATCCTTAGATATTCTAATATTTGATAGCAACTGTAACTTTCTCTATAGCTTTATGATCGATATAGTTTAGAGAATTTGTATTTAATTGAATGTAATTTTAAGTAAACTATTAGCCATGTTCTTCAAGATCTACTCCAGTGTATTTTCTGGGGACTGAGCACTACTATCTAGAGGAAGTACCAATTATTATAACACTAATTGTCTTAAGAGAGATCTACTTAATAAGGAAGGATTTTCAGACTTTTTTTCCTTTGGGAAATCCTAACATGTTAGCAAACTGAATTAAAAGATCTGTTACAGCCCATATGAGTATACAAGGTTTCAAATGAAGTCAGATCAAAATTTATTAAAAGGTAAAATGTTTTCCTTATTGTTTCTATTTGCATTCTTCCATGTTAAGAAGTGGTCACAGTTTAGAACAGACTCCAGTCATATCAGAAGCCTAAATATGTAACTATATGTCATGATTATAGAGTTGTCAAAATAAAGCTAGAATTTCTTTTAACTTTCAAAGTGATCAGCCAATTAACTGAACAGTATTGTGTGTGGAAAAACTTCCTCTCCTCCAGTAAACCTGTTGGAAAATCTTCCTACATACATTTAATGAGTAATGTTTTCAAGGAAGTTGAAGAATCTGAAGTATTATAAGGTATGGTATGACATTCATATTTCTGTTGATAGACTATTAGAATAGTCTGCTCAAAAAAGTCTTACATCTCATAGATCCTGACAAAATTAGGACAGATACCAAAAGAAATGTAACTGAATGATAATTTATTGAGCCTGCTTCCTCCTATTGTGGCTTCTTTGTGTATTTCTCAAGCCTGATGGTAGAAAAGCCTGACATACATCATCATAATTCTTATCCTTGTACCATATATTCTCTCTGTTCACCAAAGACTGTTATCTCCAAATGATCTAAAGATGATTCACCTTTATTTTATGTTAGAGTTGTGCTTTCTAGTCTCTTCTCTAAAGATACTTGTCCTGTTTACTTGTCCTATGCATTTTTGTGTAAACATACTGAAAGTCCATATCCTCTAGCAGTTAATCTCTACATTAATGAACCTACACTATGTCACCATTCCCCCCGAAAAAATTGATAGCGTAAGTAAGATGGAGCTCCATGAGTGGGAGAAGTGTCTGTATAAATTAGGTTGCAAAGAGCTCTAAAGATGAGAGATAGGGGAGAGAGAGAGAGAGAGAGAGAGAGAGAGAGAGAGAGAGAGGGTTTCTGTATAACGAAGGCTTCCATCCAGATCAGCTCCCAGTTCAGAGTCACATACTGGGCTTACAGACACATATTACTATGCCTGTCCTTTCAAAAAAAAAAAAACTTTTAAATAGCCAAATATTTGATATTGTGTTTATGTATTTTGAAGACTCCAGAACTTTGGAAAATAAATTTCTGTCTTCCATGAATAAAAAAAGCAAGCAAGCAAACACAAAATCACAAAAAATGTCATCATCCCAGTTTTATTTTTTGTTTCGTAATTTGTAAATTCACATTTTTTCCTTATAAGGCCCCATTAAAATCCTAGTCTCTGTCATTTTATTCAGTGACTGATCTGTCAATTTAATATTTAAATGTGTCAATATATTATTTTTCAATAAAGAGTAAGAAAATGACTTTGCCCTTGTAACTAATAATCTATACCAACTTGATTATACAGATAATAGATCAGAATATTTGGATCATATGAAAGAGTGAATTACAAAAATAGTGATTCATAAAGATAATACTGAGGGAAATGGGAGAAGCATCTTGATGTGTTGAGCATTCAAGTGTCCTGTACAAACAAATCAAACACCCAAAACCCTTGATACTTCTCTACTAC
The DNA here is from genome assembly GCF_000622305.1 of Nannospalax galili. Classification (NCBI taxonomy): domain Eukaryota; kingdom Metazoa; phylum Chordata; class Mammalia; order Rodentia; family Spalacidae; genus Nannospalax; species Nannospalax galili. The sequence goes on along the minus strand of NW_008355786.1, from coordinate 2,232,689 downwards.
AATCTGGAGGTACAGCAGGCCTATGCAGACTTTTAAGTTGCACTAAAAGCATTTTGCATTTTATATGATCATGAGCCAATGGGGGACCAGGGGATGAAATGTGATGGTTTGAATGAAAATGTCCTCCATAGACTCCAATTATTTGGACATTTTGTCCCTAGATGATGACCCTGTTTTGGGAATTTTTAGAAGGTGTGGCTCTCCTGGAGGAAGCACATCACTAGGGGTGGGCTTAGAGAATATTTAAGCCTTGCTGGATCTCCAGTTGCTCTTTTGCTTCCTGTGCCTGCATGATGATGTGAGAGCTTAGCTTCTGCTACTCCTGCTCCAGCCATGTCCAGCCACCCCCAGACACCATGCTTTTTTGCCATGACGGACTGTAATTCTCCTTGAGTTATAAACTCAAATACTCTTTGTTCTATAAATTTCTTGGGTCAGTGTTTCTATCACAGCCATAGATAAGTGACTAATACACCAACTTAATTGTCCTCACAATCAATAACAAGGTATATATTTTAAAAATATTTCATTAATTCTTTGTGAATTACGTACAATGCATTTTGGACATACTCATCCCCAATTTTTCTTTTTAATTCCTGTCAGATCCAACTCCATCTCCATACCCCCTAAATTTCTAGTCTAATTTTTTTTGGTTTTGGTTTTGGTTGTTTTGGTCTTTTTGAGACAGGGTCTCACTGTAGCCCCAGCTGTCCTGGAACTCACTATGTAGATTAGGCTGGCCTTAAACTCACAGAGATCTTCCTGCCTCTGCCTCCCTAAGCCTGGGATTAAAGGCGTGCACCACCACGCCCATCTTATTTTTTAAAATATACTTTCATTGAATTTCTGTGGATTTCATACAATACATCATACATTTAAAAAATTTTATGTATTACTTTTATTTTTATGTGTATGTGAGCGCACCCATATCATGCAATGCTGGCGGAGGTCAGAAGGGCATTTCGGATTCCCTGGAACTGGAGTTAAGGGTGATTCATATCTGCCATGGGTGCTGGGAATTGAACCCAGGCCCTCTGCAAGAGCATTCAGTGTTTTTAACCAGTGAGCCATCCCTCCAGCCTGCATTTTTAAAAATATTTGTTGAAATATACAAGCCTATCTACCCAAACGTTCAGAGGTGTGAGTTCATCAACTCAAGCCTGTTAAGCATGTGTAGTCTCACTCTATTAAAAATCAACTCTCCTCACCTGGCAGTGATAAATTGGCAAGAGTTCCTCACCAAACTTGTATGTTCTGTACATATCCCCCTCGATAATACTTCCTCCTGTGATCTCTCCTCTCATAGTGTCCTTCTTCCCCTTGCTCCCATGCTGCTGTGTATAACCTTCCTCACTCCTCCCAGCTAAATACACCCATTTTAGTGACTTTACCCATGGTAATACCTGTCTCTACTATCCCTCTCTCTTAGGTTCCTTCTTTCCCTATATAAACATGTTTTCCTTCCATTTTCCTGGCTTCTGTGGTGACATCAAGATATACATTCACATATAAGGATTTGGTGCTAAGATCCATAAATGAAGAACATACGATGTTTATTTTTCTGAGTCTGTGTTATTTCACCTAGTATAACAATTTCTTGTTCCATCCATTTACCTCCAAATTTCATGATTTTGTCTTTTTTCTTGTTGAGTAAAATCTCATTGTGGAAATTTACCATATTTTCATTATCCATTCATCAGCTAAGGGATACTTATGTAGTTTCTATTTCTTAGCTTTTATGAAAAAAGCATCAAAAAAAGGATGTTCAAATATCTCTGCAATAAGATGAATCCTTTTGGTTTATGCAGAGGAGTGATATAACTGGATTATATGGCAGAATCATTTTTTAAGTTTAAAAAATATATAATTTATTATTTTTCTTTTTATGTGTATGAATATATCACCTGCATATGTGTAAGTGCTCCTGTATCATGCAGTGCCAGCAGAGCTCAGAACAGGGTGTTGGAATCCCTAGAACCGGAGTTACAAATGGAGGCTAGCTTTGTCTGGGTACCAGAAATTGAGCTCAGGTCCTCTGCAAGAGCAATAACTGCTCTTAACCATTGAGCCATATCTCCAGTCCACACTTTTAAATTTTTAAGAGTTCTCCACACTGCTTTCCATAGTGGCTGCACAGAATGCAATTCTACCAATAGTGAATGAGACCAATAGTGAATGAATGAGAATTCTTCTTTCCCCAGGTCACTGAAAGCATCTGGAATCATTGTTCTCTTGATCTTAACCACTCTGAGAGTGTAGGATGACATTAAAGAGGTTTTTTTATTTGCGTTTTCATTATTAAAATGGTTGTCAAACATTTTTTAAGGGGTTTCTTGGCCATTTTTTCTTTTCTTTTCTTTTTTTTTTTTGAGAATTCTCTGTCCAGATCTATAACCTACCATTTAGGTCTTTCATTTGATTCTTTTCTTTAAAATTTGTTTCTGTTGAATTTTTGTGTACTTTATACATAATATTTAAACATTGTTAATCATCCATATACACTGACACATTGGCTCCCTCCCATAGCCTCTCAGCAACTGGAGCCCATATACTCTATTATCCATGTTGAGCCCACTTTGTGAAGTGGGTATCCACAGATATTCCACAGTGTAAGTCCATCCACTAAAGTCTAGTCAGCCCATCTAGAGTCCCTTCTTTGAGGAAGATCAGCTCATCTTCGCCTGCCAGCAATCAGTTGCCAAAATTTCTTCAGATAAGATTGGGGTCTACTATTCATTTTCTGAGTTCTATAATTATGTTTTTGTTGGCTTGAACATGCATGGGGCTTGTGTATGTTGAAATGATTGCCAAAGAATCATATGAGCAGATTCCCCAGAGCTTATATGACTGTGTTTCCATATGGTCATGCACTTCCTCCCTGGCTCTTATAGTCTTTCTGCAGCCTCTTCTGTAATAGTCCCTGAGCCTTGAGTGGGTGAAGTTTAATAAAGGAATCCTATATGAGGACCAGCATTCAGCAGACTCTTGATCTCTACTCTTTCGCCATTTGTGACCTTATGTGTTCCTGGCCCTCTGATTCAAGAGGGAGCTTCATTAATGAGAACTGAGACATTCATTAATATCCTCTTCTTTATCCCTTTTATTTGTTCCATGAGCATTTCGGTGTAGAGGTTGCATTGTTGATGTGTCATTTAGGCCTGGGAAATTCATAAACAGCTCCTCTGTGTTACTAGTTGTAATTGGTAATAGTCATTGACTGGTGTAAAACCAACTTCTTTGATGTGTGGCGACCGGGATATTTGTCTGTAAATATAAGGATACATATTATTTCATATAGTAAGATCTCACATTAGTCTAGGGATGTGACAAACTTGAGGTTTTCTCTAAGACCTATGACCACTCCAACCATGTGTATTTGGCTATGCTTATAGTACCACACTTGAGTTCCCTCCCTTTGAGTGGGTTTTTAGTCCAATTAGGTAGTTGTCGACTGTCCCCAAGATAAAAGAACCACTACTGCATCAAAGATATATGCTGTGCTTGCCATCAATGTGATTATTTGGTCTTAAGCTGATATTGGACCATCAATTGAGGTTTTTCCTTGCTATCTTCATAGCACTCTCCAAAGCTGTGAGAACTAGTCTTCAGAGGAAGCAGTTTCAGGTCAGTTGCAGCTCTACTGCTCCAGATTCTGTGTCTGAAGTATGTTCTGTCTTCAGCAGTGGGGTCTTACCTTCAAATTCTTGAAGGACATTAAGCTATGTGGCAATAGCTTGAGTAATTTTAGGAGTCTTCAGGTGATTATCCACTTTTCACAGCTTCAATCATTTGCTGAAGATGCTGTCCTTCCTCCATTGTATGTTCTTCATACCTTTGGAAAAATCTCAGGTGGTTTAAATTGTGTGCACTTATGTTTCAGTCTTCAATCATGGTCCATTGAAATATGCGTCTGTTTTAGTGCCAGTGCCATATTCTTATCACTATAGTTATGCAGTGTATTCTAAGATCTAGTATGATAATCTCCACAACATTGCTCTTTGTGCTTAGGATTCCTTTGGCTATTCAGGGACTTTTGTGATTCCATATGAGTTTCAGGATTTTTAAAAATATTTTATTTATTATTTTTATTTTATGTGTATGAGTGTACTGCATGCATGTATGTGAGTGAACCCATGTTGTGTAATGCTATGGAGGTGAGAAGAGGGCTCCAGATACCCCTAGAACTAGAGCTAAGGATAGTTTGTAGTTGCCATGTGGGTGCTGGGAATCAAAGCTGGGTCCTCTACAAGAGCAGTCAGTGCTCTTAACAATTGAACCATCTCTCCAGCCACAGGATTTTTTTTAATTCTGTGAAGAATGTCATGGAGTTTTGGTTTGATATTGCATTGAAACTACACGTTGTTTTTTGCAGGATATTCTTGTTAACATATATTAATTCTACCAATTTCTGTGCACTGGAGGTCTTTCCATCTCTCCTTCTTCCACTCTCTCTTAGAAGATTTAAAATTTTCTCTGCTTTCCTGGGCCTGCATGACCCACTGCCTTCTCTACTGGATAAGTCCATCAGGCCCTCTGCGTCTTGACTTCCCCAGCCTCATTCACCCTCCAATCTCACCCACCCATCTCTCCTCCTAGCTGGGGTGCTGTACCATTCCTTGTCTTGGTGCCCTACACAACGGGGGAACCACCACTTCTTCCTGATTCTTTGCATTCAAAGGAACCCAGTTCCTGGTTGTGGTCCCCAGGAGCCCTCTGGGCCTGGTCTCACCCTCAACTCCCTCTGCTTTCCTGAGCAACACAACCCTGCCAGCCTCTCTCCCAGGAGTACTCTGGGCCTGGCCCCACCCCCATCTCCCTCTGCTTCCCTTGGCTGCACAACCCACCAGCCTCTTTCTTGACACTCAGGCTGACCTCTCAGCTTCCTGATTCTTTGCATCTGGACCAACCCAATTCCTCAGTGCAATCACCAGGAGCACTTGGGGCCTCTTCCTGCCCCCATCTCCCTTTGAATTTCTGGGTGGCATGGCTAGCAGCTGCCCAAGAGCAGCATCTTTCCTGGTCCCTGAGCCCAGGCCAGTCCATCCACCAAATTACTGTGGACAAAATATTTCCTGAACGGATCTAGACCTTAGAAGAAAGCCTGAGAGCATCTGATCCTCATCTGACTTGGGCCTTTGTGGGAACTCCTGAAGACAAAAGCAATCTTGCCACTACAACATAAAATCCAAAGAGAGGGCTGGAAGCTTAGAAGAAGCAGCTTTTCAAGCCCAAAAAGTAAACCACAAAGGCATATACAGTTTACAAAAAGAAGCACACCTAAACTTGAAGGCTTGAATCACACAAGAATCAGAAACTACAACAGAAATTCACATGTCAAAATCACAGAGGAAAAATAATAACATGAAAAACCAAAATAACATATCCCCAACAAATACCAGTAGTCCTCTAGAGGAGTACAATGAGAACACTCTAGAAATAATGCAGGACCCTGAACTCAAAAGAACAACTATAAACATGAAAAAAGAATTCAGTGAATTTAAAGAACACCCAAAGAAATCAAGAACTGAAGGAAGATAGGGATAAACTTCTGAATGAATTCAGAAAAGAGCTAGAAATATTGAAGACTACTCAGGCTGAAGTGAAGAAGGAAGTGAAACACTCAGTAAGCCAATTAGAAAAGACATGAGAAAGCCTCAACAATAGGATGAATGAGGTGAAAAACAGAATATCAAGCTTAGAATATAACATGGATGAACTGGACCACTCAAACAAAGATTATGAAAAATTAAAGAAAGCACAAGAATGGAATATTCACGAACTGTGTAACACCATAAAAAGACAAAACTTATGAATCATAGGCATACAGGAAGGAGAACAATCCTAAGATAATGGCATTGACCTGATCTTAAAGGGAATCCTGGAAGCAACTTTCCCCAAAATAAGAGAGAAGAATCCCAAGATAATGGCATGGACCAGATCTTCAACAGAGTCGTGGAAGAAAATTTCCCAAAATTAAAGAAAGACATGCCCGTACAAATTCAAGAAGCATATAGAATACCAAACAGACAGGACCAGAAAAGAAACTCTCCACAGCACAACATAGTAAAAATACTAAATGTACAAAACAAAGAGACAATACTGAAAGCTTCAAAAGAGAAACAACAAGTCACATATAAAACAAAACCCATTTGGATTACAGCTGACTTTTAAGGGCAAACTATGAAAGCCAGAAGATCCTGGACCAAAGCATTCCCAGTTTTAAACAACCACAGATGCCAACCCAGATTACTATGCCCAGCCAAAATGTCTATTATAGTCAAGGTAGAAAGAAAAATGTTCCATGACATAAATAGGCTGAAGGAGTTCATATCCAAAAATCCAGCCCTTCAGAGAGTTCTGGAAGCAATACAAAGAAAGGAATGACTATACCCAAGGGATTGCAGAAAGAAATCCAATGAAGGTATAACTGTGGAAAAGTACAGCTATATCAAGAATATAAACAGAAATAAAAATGGCAGGATTCAATACTCATCTTTCATTAATAACTTTAAATATTAATGGCATGAACTCCCCAGTCAAAAGACACAGACTATGTGAATGGATTAAGAACAAAGCCCATCATTTTTTTTCTTCAAAAAACTCATCTCACTATCTTAAGGTGAAAGATGGAAAAAAAATATATACCAAGTGAATGATAATAAGAAAAAAGCAGGTTGCCATTCTAATATCTAAATAAATAGATTTTGAACTGAAACTCATCAGAAGAGATAAAGAAGGCCACTTCATTCTGATAAAAGGAACAATGAACCAAGAAGATATTACAATCATGAACATATATACACTAAACTCTGTTGCATCCAACTTCATAAAAACAATACTACAGTACTTTAAGATCCAGATTAATCCCAACTCATTAATAGTAGGGGACTTCAATACCCCACTGTCTCCATTAAATAGGTCAACAGGGCAGAGAGTTAACAGAGAGACATCTAAATTAAGCAATACCATATACCAAGTGAATGTAACAGACATGGGCCGAGTATTCCACCCAAGCACTGCAGGACATACTTTCTATTCAGCACCCAATGGAACTTTCTCCAAAATCTACTATATACTGGGGCACAAAAAAACCTCAACAAATACAAAAAGATTGAAATAATTCCATGAATTATATCAGACCACTATACAATAAAGCTTAAAATCAACACCAGAAGAAGCCCGAGTCAGCATAGGAAGACATGGAGATTATACAATACGCTCCTGAATGATGAAGGGGTCAAAAGAGAACTTAAGGAAGAAATGAAAGTATTCCTGGAACTAAATGAAAAGGACAATACAACACAACAAAACCTCTGGGACACACTGAAAGCTGTCCTTAGAGGGAAGTTTATAGCTCTAAGTACCTACATCAAAAAATTGGAAAGAACACAAATGAATGACTTAACACTGCAACTCAAGACACTTGTAAGGCAACAACAAATGAAACCCAAACCCAGTAGGCAAGAGAAATAACAAAAATGAGGGCAGAAATTAATGAAATGAAAACAATACAAAGAATCAATGAATCCAAGAGATGTTTCCTTGAAAAGATAAACAAGATTGACAGACTGCTACCTCAGTTAACCAAAAGAAAGAAAGAGCACCTCCCAATCAACAAAATGAGAGATGAAAGGGGAAAAATCAAAAACAGACACCAGAAATATACAGAACATTATAAAGGAATACTTTAAAAGCCTACACATTACTAAATTTGAAAACCTAAAAGAAATGTACAGATATATAAAGGTACTGGAAACACAAAAACTAAACCAAGAAGAGATTAACAGCTTAAACAGACCCATAACACAAAAAGAAATTGAAGCAGTAATACAAAACATCCAAAAAAAAAAGCCCAGGTCCAGATGGATTTAGAGCAGAATTCTATCAGATATTAAATGAAGATCTACATCCAATACTACTTAATTTATTCAAAAAGAAAGAAATGGAGGGAGAACTTCAAAATTCCTTCTATGGAGCCAGTATCACCCTAATACCAAAACCAGGCAAAGATACAACCAAAAAAGAAAAATATAGACCCATATCCTTAATGAGCATAGATGCAAAAATTCTCAACAAGATACCTGGAAATTGCATACAGACACACATCTGAAAAATTCTCCACTATGATCAATTCAGCTTTATCCCAGAGATGCAGGGATGGTTCAATATATGTAAGTCAATAAAAATCACAAATCATATAAATGGGCTCAAAGACAAGAACTACAAGCTTATCTCATTAGATGCAGAAAGGGCCTTGGAAAAATTCAACTTACATTTATGTTCAAAGTCCTAGAGGGAATCAGACTGGAAGGAACCTACCTCAACATAATTAATGCCATATATAACAAAACCACAGCCAAAATCATTCTAAATGGAGAAAAACTGGAAGCATTTCCATTGAAATCAGGAGCCAGACATGGCTGTCCACTATCTCCACTTCTCTTTAACACAGCGCTTGAAATTCTTGCAAGAGAAATAAGACAAGAGCAGTAGTTTAAAGAAGTAATAATTGGAAAAGAAGAGATCAAAGTATCCCTTTTTGTAAATGATATGATAATATAACTGATAGACACCAAAAATCCCACCAGAAAACTCCTAGAAATTATTAACATGTTCAGTAAAGTGGCAGGTTATGAAACTAACATACAAAAGTCTGTAGCCTTTCTATATACCAATAACAAGCAATGAGAGATAGAGCACATGGAAACACACTCCCCTTCACAATAGCGGAAAAAAAAAAAAAAACTCAGAATAAACCTGACCAAAGACACTAAAGACCTCTAAAATGAAAATTTTAAAGACAGAAATTGAGGAAGATATCAGAAGATGGAAGGACCTCCCATGATCATTGATTGGAAGAAATAATATTGTGAAAATGACCGGCATACCAAAACACATTTATAGATTCAATGCAATGCCAATCAAAATCCCCATGACATTTTTCACAGAATTAGGAAAAAATATCCTAAGATTCATATGGAAGCACAAAAGCCCTCAGATAGCCAAAGCAACCCTGAGTACTAAGAGCAATGCCGGGGAGAATACTATATGAGATTTTAAGCTGTGTTACAGAGCTATAGGCATAAAATCAACTTGGTACTGGCATAAAAATAGACCCATAGATCATCAGAACAAAATTGAAGACAGAAATAAGAGTACATGCAATTTCAGCCACCTGATAATTGACAAAGTGGCCAAGAACATTCACTGGAGGAAAGGCAACATGTTCCACAAATGGTGATGGCAAAACTGTATTTACACCTATAGAAGAATTAAACTAAACCCCAATCTTTCACCTTTCACAAAAGTCAATTCCAAATGAACAAAGACCTCAATGTAAATCCTTAAACTCTGAAACTGTTAGAAGAAAACATTGGCAAAAACCTACAAGAAATAGGTGTAGGAAAGGATTTCTCTAAACCAGACATCAATTGTTGAGGAAACAAGGGCAAGAATTAACAAATGGGACCTGATTAAACTAAAAAGCTTCTGTGCATTAAAGGAGGAAACTATGGAAGTTAAGAGAAAACCCACAGAATGGGAGAAAATCTTCATGAGTGACACATCTGAGAGAAGTTTAACTACCAGCATATATAATGAACTCAAAAAACAGAGAATTAAGAGAGGAAGTAACCCAAATAAAAATGGGCTAAGGAGCTAAACAGAGAGTTCTCAAAAGAAGTAAAGACGGCTAAGAAGCATCTTAAAAGACGTTCAACATCACTAATAATTAGGGAAATACAAATTAAAACCACTTTAAGATTTCATCTTACCCCAGGCAGGCTGGCAAAGATCGAGAAGACAAATGACACCAAATATTAGAGAGGATGAGGGGAAAGGGGAATACTCATCCACTGCTGGTGGGGCTGCAAATTTGTTCAACCCTTATGGAAAGCAATGTGGAGAACTCTTAAAAAACTGAAAATGAACCTATTGTTTTGTTGGGAGCCTGGGAGCCTGAGGTTCAACTGAGTCTCAGATTCATCTCTAAACTGTTGACAGGCCTGAGCTGGCAGCTTTCCATTCTGCCCGCAGCCTTGGCCTGGAAACTCTGGCAGGCGGCCGGGGCCCTTGGCCTTGGCTGACAGCCGGGGCTTACAACCTTGGCCCAAAACCTTGGCTTGAAGCCGGGGCCAGATAGCCTTGCTAGATAGCCTTGGCCCACAGCCTTAAGCATACAGTTCTATTCTTCTATAATCAAAGATTCCTCCCTTAATGTGCGTCAGAGCCCTCATGCTCTGACTGATGTAATGGTTTGCAGTCTGTGTGCCTTTGTTCTCATTCTCTATAAAAACTCTTGCTTGAGCTTCAATAAACGAGACTTGATCAGACTCCTGTCTTGTCTCCATTTCTCTTGTCACTTGTCCCATCCACGGCCTCACCCCCCAATCCAGGTACCCAGGTGGAAGTTCTGCAGGTTGGAACTGAGTTGCATTGTGGAGTAGCTAACCACAGCATGGCGCCCAACGTGGGGCTGGATACTGGGGGACAACTTGAGGGTCTGACGACGAAGGTAGAAGGGGTGCGCACCTGATGAAACAAAAATTCGGAGACGTCACGGTAGCCTGCCGTGACCAAGCCCACAGGTAAGTTGGTCATTCAATCAAGGGGCAAGAATTGAGTCAGCATCAGAAATATGTAATGCAGTTAAAAGAAGCTTTACAGGCAAGAGGAGTAAAGGTTACAGCTGAGGATTTATTTCATTTCTTTGATTTTGTGAAAGACATCTGCCCATGGTTTCCCCAAGAGGGGGTTATTGATGTAAACAGATGGAGAAGAGTGAGAGATACATTACAAGAATTTTATAAGGTGTTTGGACCAGGAAAGGTCCCAGTTACTGCTTTTTCTTATTGGAATTTGATTAAGGAATTAATAGATAGTAGAGATGTACATGAACCTGTAGTGACAGCAATTTCTCGAGCTGAGGAAAATTTTAAAACTAGTTCCAAGTCAGGGTTGAGAAGAACTCCCAAGGAGGAGCCTCCGGCACCTCCTGACTTAATTTCTCTTGATAGTGAAGATGAGAGTTCTGCTAAAAGTTCAAGAAAGGAGTCCTTGAAAAAGGAGTCCTCAGAGTAAGTCAAAGGAAAGGGAGATCAAGAGAATGATGTTCAGGAGCTTAAACAGGAGCATGTTCGCATTTATCCTCTTTTACCAGAGGCTCTTTTGTCAGAAGCTGCTTGTCCAGTCTTGGACACAGATGGCACAGAGGCTGTGAAAGAGGGGGTGGTTACTAAAGTTGAGGATAGATCTCAAGATGGCTGCAAGAGGCAGGTTTTGTGGCCTCCTCCTCCTTCCTATAGTATACCACCTGTTCCAGCTGTCATGGTGGCGATAGACCCTAGACCAGGATTGAGAGGACAGATGGAGCAGTTGCAGGAGGATATTAAGTTGGAGGAGGTGCATCAGTCATTGATACTCAAGCACATTAAGCAAGAAGAGATGCGCCAGGTGCTAATGCTTAAGTTACAAAAGCTTAGCTTAGATAACAGTAATGAGGCTGTTATGGATAAAGGAAAAGTGGATGGAAACAGAGCTCGCCCCACTCTCGGGAGGCCTGGCCTTCATTCGTATAAGGAAACTTTTGAAGGCCCTGAGAGGTTTTCCTCTCATATGGAGGTTTTTCCGGTAACAGAAACAGTGGATGATCAGGACCAGGCATGGCAACATCATGACGGATTTCACTTTCCAATGATTAAAGAGTTAAAGCTTGCTGTGTCTCAGTATGGAGCTACGGCTCCGTTTACTGTAGCTATTATAGAAGGTGAATCTGAAAGTTGGCTAACTCCTAATGATTGGAATCAGTTGGTGAAGGCAGTTCTTAGTGGAGGTGATTATTTGCTATGGAAATCAGAATATTATGACAATTGTAAGGAGACAGCTAAGAGGAATCAACAATGTGGAAATGAATGGGGTTTTGATATGTTGATAGGTGGAGGTGAGTATGAGTCCAATGAACAACAGATGCATTATGATGCAGGCCTTTTTGTGCAAATTCGAGCTGCTGCTCTGAAGGCATGGAGGAAGCTTCCAGTTAAAGGGGACCTGGGAACTTCTCTCACTTCTGTTAAGCAGGGGCCCAATGAGCCATTTACAGATTTTGTTCATTGCTTGATGACCACAGCAGGAAGGATATTTGGAAGTATGGATGCAGGACTAGAGTATGTGAAACAGTTGGCATATGAAAATGCTAATCCTGCCTGCCAGGCAGCCATCAGACCTTATAGAAAAAAGACTGATTTGACTGGCTATATTCGCCTGTGTTCAGACATAGGGCCATCTTATCAGCAAGGGCTTGCTATGGCAGCAGCTTTCAATGGACAAACAGTAAAGGAGTTTCTGGCTGAGAAGCATAAGGCTAAGGACAAAGGATGTTTTAAGTGTGGTAGGAGTGGGCATTTTTCCGGGGAGTGTAAGGCAGATAATGTTCAGCAGAAGACTGATAATGGGAAGAGTCCTGGAATATGTCCCAGGTGTAGGAAGGGAAGACATTGGCTC
>NW_008355786.1:2218889-2220125 GCF_000622305.1 Nannospalax galili | reverse complement strand
TGTAGAGCTAAAACTGACTTTCAGGGTAATGCTTTGCCTCCCCGTCAGGGAAACGGGCAGAGGGGCCTCCCTCAGGCCCCGACACAAACAATTGGGGCAGTCAACTTTATCCCAGCAAGCGACAGCAATCCATTTCTGACCTCTGCAGAGCCACCCCGGGAAGTGCAGGACTGGACCTCAGTTCCTCCTCCCACACAGTACTAGCTCCAGAGATGGGAGTGCAGATAATAAAAACGGGTGTGTACGGCCCTTTGCCTCTAGACACTTGTGGTTTGATTTTGGGACGAGGTAGCTCAGCCCTTAAAGGCTTAAGCATTATACCTGGAGTGCTTGACTCTGATTATACAGGAGAAATTCAAATCTTGGTAAAAGCCAATGTTAATATTGTCTCCATATAACCAGGAGATAGGCTTGCACAACTGGTTCTGGTACCTTTAGTCACTTGTTCAAATCCTGCCAAAAAGAATTTTCGTGCAGCTCATAATTTTGGTTCTTCTGATGCTTATTGGGTTCAGGCCATTACTTATAAAAAGCCTACATTAACTTTATGGCTTGATGGGAAAAGATTTGATGGTCTTATTGATACTGGAGCTGATGTTACTATTATTTCTGCTGAGGCCTGGCCTGCAGCCTGGCCCACGGTGGAGACTCTGACTAATTTAAAAGGTATAGGGCAGAGTCAAAATCCAAGACAGAGTTTGAAATGTCTCGCTTGGAAGGATTCTATGAATAATTCTGGCTTGATTAAACCTTTTGTGGTTCCTTATTTACCAGTAAACCTGTGGGGAAGGGATTTGCTTTCACAAATGGGAGTTGTGATGTGTAGTCCCAATGACGTTGTTACTGCGCAGATGCTTGCTCAAGGAGCTAGGAAAGAAAGAGGATGGACAATTGTTTCCACTACCACTCCAAGGACAGAATGATACGAGAGGTTTGGGAAATTTATGATGGTGGCCATTGACAGTCCTGCACCCTCAAACTGTGTGGATCGAATAACCTGGCAATCAGACGATCCTGTTTGGGTAGATCAATGGCCGCTCACAGCAGAGAAGTTGGCAGCAGCCACTCGCTTGCAGGAAGAATTTGAGGCAGGGCGCATTGAAGAGACTTGTTCTCCATGGAACACGCCCATATTTGTTATTAAAAAGAAATCAGGAAAATGGAGGTTATTGCAAGATTTAAGAGCAATTAATTCTACTATGGTTCTTATGGGGGCATTACAACTAGGTTTGCCCT
>NW_008355786.1:2214684-2218792 GCF_000622305.1 Nannospalax galili | reverse complement strand
AATAGCCCTACTCTTTGTCAGAAATTTGTAGCTGCAGCTCTTCAAAATACTAGGAATCTTTGGCCTTCCATGTACATAATTCATTATATGGATGATATCCTGATAGCAGGTGCATCAGGAGAAGAGGTGTTGCAATGTTTTGCTCAATTGAAATCTGATTTGTTGGATGCGGGTTTGCAAATCGCTCCTGAGAAGGTGCAAATGCAAGATCCTTATTCTTATTTAGGTTTTCAACTTGATGGACAAAGAATAACTAATCAAAAGGCTATTCTTAGACTTGATAAATTACAAACTGTTAATGATTTCCAAAAGTTATTGGGTGATATTAATTGGCTACGTCCTTATTTGAAATTGACTACTGGTGACTTGAAGCCTCTCTTTGACATCCTTAAAGGGGATGCAAAGCCAACTTCATCCAGAGAACGTACTGAAGAGGCTAGAGTTGCAATACGTAGAGTTGAGGAAGCAATTGCTAATCAATTTGTTACTAATGTTGATTATTGTAAACATTTGTGGCTTATGATTTTTAATACTCAGCTGTCACCCACGGGTCTTCTTTGGCAAGAGCCTGCTCATCCTCTTATGTGGATACACCTACCTGCCTCCCCTAAAAAGGTGTTGCTTCCATATTATGATGTAGTAGCTGATTTAATAATTAATGGTAGGGACCACAGTCGTAGATATTTTGGTGTGGACCCTTTTCATATTGTACAGCCGTATACTAAAGCTCATGTTAATTGGTTGCTTCAGAATTCAGACACTTGGTTAATAGCTTTTGCTGCTTTCATTTTTCCACGCATTACCAGCCATCAACCTTTATCTACTGCTTTGTTAGTTTTTACAGATGGTTCCTCTAATGGGATGGCAGCCTATGCTTGGAATGATCAGGTTGTGCGATTTCAAACTAATAAAACCTCTGCACAGCTTGTGGAATTGTCTGCCATTATATCAGTTTTTTCTGCATTTCCAGATACGCCTCTTAATGTATATACTGACAGTGCATACATAGCTCGTTCTGTACCTCTTCTGGAAACTGTTCCTATAATTGGGCATATTTCTGAGGCCACGGAGCTGTTTTGTCAGTGTCAGCACCTTATTCGTCAAAGGATGGCCCCCTTCTTTTTAGGACATATTCGAGCGCATTCTAATCTTCCAGGGCTGTTAACGGCAGGCAATCAGATTGCTGACACAGCCACCAGGCTTGTTGCTCTTGCTACTACTTCTAATATTACACAAGCCCAACAAGCCATGAACTGCATCATCTCAATGCAGCTTCTTTACGATTGATGTATAATATTACCAGGGAACAAGCTAGGAAAATTGTTAAAGGATGTCAGACTTGTGCTTCTCTTCTTCCTGTTCCCCACTTAGTAGTCAATCCTAGGGGACTTGTTCCTAATATTCTTTGGCAAATTGATGTTTCTCATTATAATGACTTTGGCAACCTTAAGTATGTTTATGTTTGCATTGATACTTTTAGTGGTTTTCTATGTGCTTCCTTTCAAACAGGGGAAGCTACTAAACATGTTATTGCCCATTTGCTTCATTGCTTTTCTATTTTGGGTATTCCTAAGAGTGTTAAGATGGACAATGGTCCTGGATATGTTTCTCATGCTTTTCAGAAATTCTGCAGATCGCTTTTGGCACCCGGAAACAAAACGGCATTATGCCATGGTCAAATGGAAAGATCCTCTGGATAATTCGTGGCATGGCCCAGATCCAGTGTTAATATGGGGCAGAGGATCTGTCTGCATTTATTCACAGCAGCATCACGCAGCCCATTGGCTGCCTGAACGCTTAGTAAAGCAAATAGATACTAATCAATGTTCCAGGGAAGATGAAACTCCCTGAGAAATGTTTTTTTCTTTTCTCTGTTTTCTTTTAGACTGCAATGGCTTCTGTCTGCTGCATCCTGTTTCTCCTAATTGGCTTTGTTTGGTCACAGATGGTGATGCAGTGGGAATTCCAAGTTAAAGAAGGAAAAACATATTCTGATGATGACATGCAGATCATTGGCACTGCCTGTTGTCCAGTGAAGGGTTGTCAAGCAACCATTGTCATTCTGATCACTTCATCTATTTTATCCTCTAAGTCAAGACCTTTTCTATGTTTCACCTATGATAATAAAGGCAGCCGTCTTGCAGATAGTGACACATATGGCGGATGTAGGTATTGGGATTGCTGCCTTCATGATGCTTTTAGCAAAAATGCCATATTGAGTTATGATAATGGTCCCTTCCTAATTCGTATAAATGATCCTTGGAATGCCAGGTGGCAGGACGGAATCCGAGGAAAGATGTTTAATAGAGATCACAGAAATAGAGGTCTGAGCTATAGGCTCCCATCGGGGTTTTCCTTACCCCCGGCAGGGTCTGTAAATATTTCCCGCTGATTGGTCCCTGCTGCTATTGATAAACAGGTAAAATAAGTCATTATCATGAGTGAAACTAAGCTTCAGTCTGCCATACAGTCAAACTCAAATTCGACCCTTAATCTTGCTCTTTGGCCTAATTATTTAAACTTTGCTTTGCGTTTGATGAATCTTTCTCATATTAATGCTTCAACATGTATGCTGTGTGCTTCCTTGACTTGGCCTTTGCTGGCCACTGTTCCTGTTAATGATTCTTCTGCACTTAGTACTGTTGTTGCTGGCATTATACCTTCTCCTCCTATGTCATCAATTCCGTTACTTCGTAATCTTGCTCACAATATTTCTCTCTGTTATGTACCACTGTTTATGTTTCTCCCTCTTTTACATGTCGTAACAAGCGTTCTGTTAGTTCACCTCTATATGCTCCTCCCCTTACGTCTTTCTGGTGCAACGAATCTCTGATTCAACAGATCACTGTTTCCTCTCCAGGACCTTGTGTATTAATTACTATTGTACCCCAGCTAAATATGTATACACCAGAAGAGTTTGCTTGGCTACTTCGCCCCCGCATTAAGAGAGGGGTGTTTATTCCTTTTGCAATCGGGATAGGACTTACTGTGTCTGCTAGTCTTTCTGCAGGAGCTTTGGGGCATATTCTTTATACTGATCTTTATACTGCAAAAGAGTTTAATTCCCAATTACAGCAAGTTATAGATTCTACAGCCAGTAGCCTTGCGTCCTTGCAATGCCAATTAACTTCTTTGGCTCAAGTTGCCCTTCAGAATTGTAGAGCCCTTGATCTTATTACTGCGGAGAAAGGGGGTACTTGTCTTTTCTTACAGGAAGAATGCTGTTTCTACATCAATGAATCGGGATTGGTGGAATAGAATATACAGACCCTGAAGACCATCAGCTACAAGCTGCATAATTTCTATCAAAACCCTTCTAGATGGCTGGATTCCCCTTTTCTTTCTTGGATTCCTTCTATGACATCCCTTATTATCATTCTGCTTCTTCTCACACTGGGGCCGTTTTTAGTGAAAAGGTTGTTAGTCTTTATTAAACAGCAGATAGAGGAACTCCATGTGGCTAAACCAATACAGGTCCATTACCATCGCCTTGATCTTATGGAGCAAGAGCGGATTGGGACACGTTGCTATGATGGCGCTACTAGCCATCTCCCTTGAAAGATGAACTGGACAGTCAAAGATAGGTACGTGAGAATCTCCCCTTGTAGCAACCTAAGACAGGAGGGTAGCCTATTGCTGCTGCCTTATCCCATGATGGGTAAGCACTTGGGGAAAGATACTCCAACCTAAGACAGGCGCAGTTCCCTAAAGGTATAACAATTTTTGATCCCTAAGCTCTATAAAATAAAAAAGGGGGACCTGTTGGGAGCCTGGGAGCCTGAGGTTCAACTGAGTCTCAGATTCCTCTCTAAACTGTTGACAGGCCTGAGCTGGCAGCTTTCCATTGTGCCCACAGCCTTGGCCTGGAAATTCTGGCAGGCAGCCAGGGCCCACGGCCTTGGCTGGCAGCCGGGGCTTACAACCTTGGCCCAAAACCTTGGCTTGAAGCCGGGGCCAGATAGCCTTGCTAGATAGCCTTGGCCCACAGCCTTACTCTCCTTTTCAGCATACAGTTCTATTCTTCTATAATCAAAGATTCCTCCCTTAATGTGCGTCAGAGCCCTCATGCTCTGACTGATGTAATGGTTGGCAGTCTGTGTGCCTTTGT
>NW_008355786.1:2117965-2214582 GCF_000622305.1 Nannospalax galili | reverse complement strand
CACCCCCCAATCCAGGTACCCAGGTGGAAGTTCTGCAGGTTGGAACTGAGTTGCATTGTGGAGTAGCTAACCACATCGTTTGACCCAGTTATACCACTCCTTGGCATATACCCAAAGAACTCATCCTATTGCAGAGAAACTTGTACATACATGTTTGTTGCTGCTCTTCTCACAATAGCTAAGAAATAGAAACATCCTAAATGTCCCTCAGTTGATGAGTGGATAATGAAATGTGGTTCACTTATACAATGGAGTTTTACTCAGGAGTAAAGAAAGATGAAATCATGAAAGTTGCAGATAAATTGATGGAACTAGAAACTGTTACACTAAGTGAAGTAACACGGACTTAGAAAAAAAATCAATGTATGTTATCCCTCTAATTTGTATCCTAGCACCAAATCCTGATAAGTGAGTATGTATCCAGACATAAATACAGGAATCAGGATAATGGAAATGAACCAGGGAGGTAAAGGAAAAGAAAGAACCTGAAAGAGAAGAACAGTAGGAAACAGTCCTTAATAAGGGATATGTGGATAAAAATTGGGTTAGTTTAAGGCAGGGGGGAGGGAAGGGTATATCAGGAATCTAGAGAATAAATGGAAATAAGGAGTGCAAGAGAAGTAGGACAATGGGACAAGGGTATTATTAAGTGAAAAGGGGGAAAATGGGGCCACCTTAATTGGGGAATCCATGATGGAGTGGTTAGACAATGCAAGAGATAAATAATGCCTAACTAGCCTTAAAAACCAGAGGGAACCATATTAGTCCAACAACCTACTGACAAATTACACGTAGCAGATCAAGAAATATATGTTTAGGCAAGGTTTTTCTGAGAGCAATTGGTCATTGTCCAAGATTTATCTGCATGGATAACAGTAATTAATAGTACCAGACTGATGGAACTAACCTTCTTGGATGTTTAACAGACACACTTTGAGGCCTATACTAATTTGGTCAAAGGGACATAAAGGACAGTTTTTGCTCCTTGCCCTCCTTCTTCAACTAGTACAGGGACTATGAGCATCTCTCAAAGAGGCTGAGGAGAATGCACCTGATGGACTTAAATGAGATTCCAGTCTACAAAGAGGAGGGTCAAGACAGAGGAAACATTTCCTGCATGCTTCAAAGTGAATCCAGCCATGGTCAAGTAGGACCATTGACTTATTTTCACATAGGCAGAACTGGTAAAAGAAAGGAGCCAGGGTTTCCTCCAAAGCCTATGTGACTCCTCAGGAACAGATCCTCAAATTCCCTTAAGAGTAAAAATAAATTGATTTATCTGGGCCAACTGTATGGCCTTAAACACCCAAAAGGAAAGTATAACCAAAGATTAAAGGGGGTCAATATGATTTTTAAGAGCCCATCTGTATAGCTAAAGGCTACATTACAAGCAACAATCCTAGATAGGAGATACATTCTTTTGAGTTGTTGGCCAGGGTGGCCCAAGGGACTCCCAGATAGTAACCCAGCATAGAACTGGGAAAATGAACAGCAGACTCCACTCTTATCTAAAGGAATAGTGACAACTGATTTCTGCTAGGTGGGGAACAGCTTACCTTCCTAAAAGAAAGACCTTTAGATAGGATGACTAGATTCACCAGATGAAAAGCAGTGGGGAATGGCTGGGGTGCTGATAACACAGCAGATGGTTTGGTCTATATGATATACACCCACAAAAAATCAACAAATTAAAAAATGAGTTATATTTTAGGAGGAAGAATAAAAATTTACATCTTGTTAATTAGTAGAGGTGATAAACATTACCTTTGAAATCTACCCCATAACTCTATAGACATACACAGGTGCCAAGGATCTGAGTGCAACCGATTATAACTAGTAATAATCAGATACATACTGATTAGAGATGCATGTGCAATCACCTCAGTGTTAGGAGCAAAAACAATGAGTCTTTCTGTAAGTAACAATATATTTTAAAATGAAATGTAGATATTTTTAAAGGTTAAAACTCATTCAATTTTATGTCTTACAGGGCTTATACTGACTTCAATATTGTATAACTGTATTAACTCAACAGTAAACCTAAACATTTTATAGCCACTTTTGAAAGAGATGTGTCTTTGCTCTGGAAACTGTTATTGAGTATTTTAAAGCTGTAAGGATATGCTTCTTCTATAAAAAATAAAAAGAATATTAAAAAAAAGATCTACAGCTTCAGTCTCTGTGTATGATGGTAGGTGCTCCATCCACATATTTAAATTAGGAATAAAAAATGAAACTAGAATTCAGATCTTTGCATTCATTAAACAGCTCTGTGTGCCTGGTGTCAACCCTGATCAATAGGGCAGATTAAAAAATATGTACTTAAAATAATAACACTTCCCTCTGCTTCCTGGACCTGCAGGACCAGCCCAGAACTCTCTACTACCCGCAGGCCACTCTCTAGGGTAAGTCCATTGCACCCCCTGTGACTTGACTCCCCCAGCCTCATTCACCCTCCCATCTCCCCTGCTGTTCTCTCTTCATAGTTGGGGTCCTGTCCCATTCCTTGTCTTGGGAACCCAGACACATGTGGAACAAATACTGCTTCCTGATACTTTTCATCCAGAGCAATGTAGTGCCTTCTATGGGCCCCAGGAGAACTGCTTCTGCGCCTGGCCCTGCCCTCACCTCCATCTGCTTCCCTGGGCCTGGACCACCCATCAGCCTCTTTCTGGATGCAGAGGCTGACTTTTCCTCTTCCTGATCCTCTGCATCCAGACCAACCCAGCTCCTCAGTGCAGGTCCAGGAGTCCTTGGGCCTCTTCCTGCCCCATCCGCCTTTGCATGTCTGGGTGGCATGGCCACCAGCTGCCCGAGAGCAGCATCTTTCTTAGGCCAGGCTCCCAGGGCAGTCCAACCCCAAATTCCGAGGCTAGAATCATTCCTGGAGGGATCCAGACCTTAGGAGAAAGCCTGAAAACATCTGACCTTTATCTGAATTGGGCCTCTGTGGGAACTCATGAAGACAAAAGCAACCAGGTCACTCCAATATAAAATCAAAAGAGAGAACTGGAAGCTTAGATGAACCAGCTTTTCAAGCCCAAAAAGTTAACCACAAAGACACATAAAGTTCACAAAATGAATCAGACCTAAATTTGAAGGCCTCAATCTCACACAAGAATCAGAAACTACAAAAGAAAGCCACATGTGAAAATCAAAGAGAAAAAATAATAACATGAAAAAACAAAATAACATATCCCCACCAAATACCAATAGTCCTCTAGAGCAGTACAATGAGAACACCCTAGAGATAATGCTAGACATGGAACTCAAAAGAACAATCATAAACATGATAAAAGAATTCAGTGAATTTAAAGAACACACACAAAAAATAAATCAAACATGAAGGAAGATACGAATAAACTTCTGAATGAATTCAGAAAAGAGTTAGAAATATTGAAGAATACTCAGGCTGAAATGAAGAAGTAAGTGAAACACTTAGTAAGCCAATTATAAATAACAGGAGAAAGTGTCACCAATAGGATGAATGAAATAGAAAACAATATCAAGACAGTAAGATAAAGTGGATGAACTAGACCACTCAAGCAAAGATTATGAAAAATTTAAGAAAAAACAAGAATGGAATATGAAGAAATTGTGTGACACCATAAAAATACAAAACTTACAAATCATAGGCATACAGGAGGAGAAGAATCTCAGGATAATGGCATGGAAGCAATCTTCAACAGAATCGTGGAAGAAAATTTCCCAAAATTAAAGAAAGACATGCCCATACAAATACAAGAAGCATATAGAACACCAAACAGAAAGGATCCAAAAAGAAACTCTCCACAGCACATGATAGTAAAAACACTACACGTACAAAAGAGAAAATACTGAAAGCTGCAAAAGAGAAACAACAAGTCACATATAAAGGATTACAGATGACTTTTCAGTGCAAACTATGAAAGCCAGAAGATCCTGGACCAAAGTATTCCCAGTTTTAAATGACCATAGATGCCAACCCAAATTAATATATCCAGCCAAAGTGTCTATTATAGTCGAAGGGGAAAGAAAAATATTCCATGAAATAAATAGGCTGAAGGAGGTCATGTCCACAAAATCAGCCCTTCAGAGAGTTCTGGAAGCAATACAAAGAGCTGAAGAGAGGAATGACTATACCCAAGGGACTGCGGAAAGAAATCCAATGAAGGTATAACTGTGGAAAAGTACAGCTATATCAAGAATGTAAACAGAAATAAAAATGACAGGTTTCAATACTCATCTTTTATTAATAACTTTCAATATTAATGGGCTGAACTCCCCAGTCAAAAGACACAGAGTATGTGAATGGATTAAGAAACAAAACCCATCTTTTTGTTGTCTGCAAGAAACTAACCTCACTTTCAAGGACAGACACTATATCAAAGTGAAAGGATGGAAAAAAATATAACAAGATAAAGGCACTAAGAAAAAGCAGGTGTAGGAATTCTAATATCTGACAAAATGGACATTAAACTAAAACTAATCAGAAGAGACAAAGAGGGCCACTTCATTTAATCAAAGGAACAATAAATCAAAAGATATTACAATCATGAACATATATTCACCAAACTTTGGTGCACCCAACTTCATAAAAACAATACTACAGGACTTTAAGACCCAGATTAATCCCATCTCACTAATAGTAGAGGACTTCATACCCCACTGTCTCCATTAGATAGGTCAACACAGAAGAGAGTTCACAGAGAGACATCTGAATTAAACAATATGATATATCAAATGAACTTAGCAGCCATCTACCAAGTATTCCACCCAAGTACCAAAGGACATACTTTCTATTCAGCACCCCATGGAACCTTCTCCAAAATTGACCATATACTGGGGCACAAAACAAACCACAACAAATACAAAAATATTGAAATAATTCCATGCATTCTATCAGACCACAATGTAATAAAGCTTACAATCAACATCCAAAGAAGCTCTAATCACCACATGAACACATGGAGATTAAAAAACACACTCCTGAATGATGAATGGGTCAAAAGAGAAATTAAGGTATTAATTTAAATAAATACTTTGAAAGAAATAAATACTTTGAAAGAAATGAAAGTATTCCTGGAATTAAATGAAAAGGACAATACAACACCACAAAACTTCTGGGACAGGCTGAAAACGGTCCTTAGGGAGAAGTTTATATCTCTAAGTGCCTACGTCAAAAAATCAGAAAGAACACAGTTAAATGACTTAACTTTGCAGCTCAACATTCTTGAAAAGCAACAGCAAATGAAGCCCAAACCCAGAGGACAAGAAGAAATAACAAAAATCAGGGCAGAAATTAATGAAATTGAAACAAAGAAAATACAAAGAATCAACAATTCCAAGAGCTGGTTCTTTGAAAAGATAAACAAGACTGACAACCCACTACCCCAGTTAACCAAAAGAAAGAAAGAGCACCTCTAAATCAACAAAATCAGAGATGAAAGGAGAAACATCACAACAGACAACAGAATGATACAGAACTTTATAAGGGAATACTTTAAAAACCTATATGCTACTAAATTTGAAACCCTAAAAGAAATGAACAGATATCTAAAGGCATGGGAACCACCAAAACTAAACCAATAGGAGATTAACAGCTTAAACAGACCCATAACACAAAAAGAAATTTAAACAGTAATACAAAACCCCCCAACTAAAAAAAGCCAAAGACCAGAAGGATTTACAGTACAATTCTATCAGACATTTAAAGAAGATATGCATCCAATACTTCTTAATTTATTCAAAACAAAGAAATGGAGGGAGAACTTCCAAATTCTTTCTATGAAGCCAGCATCACTCTAATACCAAAGCCAGGTAAAGATACAACCAAAAAAAAGAAAACTATAGACCCATATCCTTAATGAACATAGTGCAAAAATTCTCAACAAAATACTTGCAAACCACATAGAGACACACATCAAAAAGATCATCCACCATGATCAATTCGGTTTTATCCCAGAGATGCAGGTATGGTTCAACATACATAAGTCAATAAATGTCATAAATCATATAAATGGACTCAAAGACAAGAACGACATGATCATCTCAACAGATGCAGAGAAGGCCTTTGACAAAATTCAAAATGCATTTATGTTCAAAGCCTAGAGAGAATTGGACTGGACTGAACCTACCTCAACATAATTAAAGCCATATATAGCAAACCTACAGCCACTATCATTCTATGGAGAAAAACTGGAAGCATTCCCATTGAAATCAGGAACCAGACAAGGCTGTCCACTCTACCCACTTCACTTTAACATAGTACTTGATACACTTGCAAGAGCAATAAGCCAAGAGAAGGAAATTAAAGGATTAATAATTGGAAAAGAAGAGATCAAATTACCCCTTTTTGCAGATGATATGATATTATATCAAAAGGATGCCAAATATTCCACCCCAAAACTCCTAGACATTATTTACATGTTCAGTAAAGTGGCAGGTTACAAAATTAACCTACAATAGTCTATAGCCTTTCTATATACTAATAACAAGTAATCAGAGAAAGAGCACATGGAAACACTCCTGTTCATAATAGCTACAAAAAAATATCTTGGAATAAACCTGATCAAAGACATTAAAGAGCTCTACAATGAAAAAATTAAATCTTTAAAGAAAGAAATTGAGGAAGACATAAGAAGATGGAAAGACCTTCCATGCTCATGGATTGGAATAATAAATATTGTGAAAATGACCATTCTACCAAAAGTCATATATATATTCAACACAGTGCCAATCAAAATCCCCATGACATTTTTCACAGAATTGGAAAACACTATCCTAAGATTCATTAGGAAGGACAAAATATCTCGGACAGCCAAAACAACCCTGAGCACTAAGAGCAATGCTGGGAGGATTACTATACCAGATTTCAAACTGTATTACAGAGCTATAGTCATAAAAACAACATGGTTTTGGCACAAAAAATAGACCCATAGACCAATGGAACAAAATTGAAGACCCAAATATGAGTAAATGCAATTTCAGCCACCTGATATTTGACAAAGGGGCCAAGAACATTAACTGGAAGAATGACAGCATGTTCAGCAAATGGTCCTGGCGAAACTGAATCTCCACTTGTAGAAGAATGAAACTAAACTCCTATCTTTCACCCTACACAAAAGTCAATTCCAAATGGCTCAAAGACCACAATGTAAAGCTTGAAACTCTGAAACTATTAGAAGAAAACGTTAGGAAAAACCTACAAGATATAGGTGTAGGAGAGGATTTTCTAAACCAGACATCAATTGCTCAGGAAAGAAGGGCAAGAATTTAAAAATAGACCTCATTAAACTGAAAAGCTTCTGTACATCAAAGGAGACAAGGAAGGAAGAAAACAGAAAGCCCACAGAATGGGAGAAAATCTTCACCAGGGACACATCTGACAGAGGTTTAATAACCAGAATATATAACGAACTCAAAAAAAAGAATCAAGATAAGAGGCAACCCTATTAAAAGATTGGTTAAGGAGCTGAACAGAGAGTTCTCAAAAGAAAAAGTAAAGATGGGTATGAAACATCTTAAAAGATGTTAAACACCAGAAATAATTAGGGAAATGCAAATTAAAACCTTTTAAAGATTTCATCTTACCCAGTCAGACATCAAGAGAACAAATGATACCAAATGGTGGAGAAGATGTGGGGAAAGGGGAATGCTCTTCCAATGCTGGTGGGATTGCAAACTTGATTCAACCCTTATGGAAAGCACTGTGGAGAACTCTTAAAAATCTCAAAATGAACCTTCCATTTGACCCATTTATACTGCTCCTTGGCATATACACAAAGAACTCATCCTATTGCAGAGGCACTTGTACATCCATGCTTGTTGCTGCTCCTTTCACAATAACTAAGAGATGGAAGAAATGTAAGTGTCCCTCAATTGATGAGTGGATAATGAAAATGTGGTTCATTTATACAATGGAGCTTTACTCAGCAGTAAAGAAAGATGAAATCATGAAATTTGCAGGTAAATGGATGGAGCTAAAAACTGTTATAATAGGTGAACTAACGCAGACTCATTAAAAAATCGACATATGCTCCCCCTCATATGTGGATCCTAGAACCAGACTATGATAAATAAGTATGCAACCAGACATAACTACAGGAACCAGGAAAATGGAAAGGAAACAGGGAGGTAAAGGAAAAGAAAGAACCTGAAAGAGAACAATAGGAAACAGGCCTTAATAAAGGAGATGTGGATAAAAATTGGGCTAGTTTAAGGGAGGGGAGAGGGAAGGGTGTACAAGGAACATAGGGGATAAAGGAAAAGAAGGAGCTCATGAGAGGTAGAACCATAGGAGAAGGGTATTAGCAAGGGAGAAAGGGGGGGAAATGGGGGCACATTAAGTGGGAAAAAATGATGGAGGAGTGAGACAATGTGAGAGATAAACAATGCCTAGATAGTTTTGAAAACTGGAGGGAACCATATTACTCCTACAACCTACTGACAAATTATACATAGCAGATCAAGAAATACATATCTAAGTAGGTTTATCTGAGAACAACTGGTCTTTGCCCAAGATTTATCTACATGACACACAGTAATTAAAAATACCAGACTGGTGGAATTAACTTTCTTGGGTGTTTAACAGACATACTTTGAGGCCTATAATAATTAGATCAGAAGGACATAAAGGACACTTTTTGCTCCTTGCCATGCTAGGTTGACTAGTTCCAGGGGACTATGAGCATCTCTTAAAATGTCCTGTGATAGTGGTGGGTCACCTGTCCCTTGATCAAGGAGGCAAAGGAGACCCCACGAGATGGACTTGAACCAGTGTCCAGTCTACAAAGAGGAGAGTCAACACAGAGCATTCATTTCCTCCATGCTTCTAAGCGAAGCCAACCATGGTCAAGCAGGACCTTTGACTTATCTTCACATATGCAGAACTGGTAAAGAAAGGAGCCAGGGGCTCCTCCCAAGCCCATGTGACCCCTGAGGAACAGATCCTCAAACGACCTTAAGAGTAAAAATAAATTGGTTTTTCTGGACCACTGTATGACCTTAAACACCCAGAAGGAAAGTATAACCAAAGATTAAAGGGTCCAATATAATTTCTTAAGAGTCCATATGCGTAGCTAAAGGCTACATAACAAGCAACAATGCCAGACAGGTGATATCTTCTTTTGAGCTGTTGGCCAGGGTGGCCAAAGGGACTCCCAGATAGTAACCCAGCATAGAACTGGGAAATGAACAGCAGACTCCAATCTTGTCTAAAGGAATATTGACAACTGATTACTGCTAGATGAGGAACAGCTGACCCTCCTAAAACAAAGACCTCTAGATAGGCTGACTAGATTTACCAGAGGGCAAGTAGTGGGGAATGGCTGGGGGTACCGACAACACAGTAGACAGTAGCAGGGATATCAGAGTATAAGGGCTCTAGTGGGGGAGGAAGCCAGTGGGAGGGTGCTATCTGGGAAGTAACAGAAAAATAAGTAAACAAATAAAAAATTAAAAAAAAATAATTCTTCAAAGCATAAAAATTTCCTCCTTAATAATTAGTAAATATGGAAAACATTACCAATGAAATCTACCTGATGAATTTATATCCATGCTCAGATGCCAAGGAGCTCAGAAAGTAACCGACTGTGACTAGTAATAATCAGATATATAGATATATAGATAGATAGATGATAGACAGATGATAGATAGATAGATATAGAAATATAAGATGCATGTGCATCTTAGTGTCAATTGTATTAAAAATGAATTGCTCTGCATGAAACTGTATTTTAATAATGAAATGGAGTTTTTTAAAGGTTAAAACCTCATTTACTTTTATGTCTTATAGGGTTTATGCTGAGTACAATGTTGTGTAGCTGTTTTAATTCAATTGTAAACCTAAAATTTGACAGCCAATTTTGAAAGAGATGCATCTTAGCTCTGGAAATTTTTATTGACTATGTCAATGCTTTTGTAATGAAATGCTTCTTCTAATTATATGGTTATTAAATAAATAATTAAAAGAAAAAAACAAAAGCAAAGGTTTCAGAGATGGCTCAGTGGGAAAAGGGCATCTGTTGCCAAGCCTGATAACCTGAGATGGGTCCTTGGGAGAGAACTTGCTCCCTTGGATTGTCCTGTGAACACCATAGGTTCAGTGTGTCATGTATATAAGCAGGTGCATATGCATACGTGGCAAGACATGCTTAATGCTCACTGGTGCCATAGTGATACAAATGAAGGGGTAACCAAGCACTTTCTGATTGGATTTAAGGCCCATTGCATAGATGGAATCCATATCTGGCACTATTGTCAGGGCTAAGAACCAATGGCTAGACAGGTCATAAGACTTAGGGGAGAACATACTACTGCTGTTATTTAGCTAAGTGGGCACAGTATTAAGCTTACTTCTAATGAATTATCTGAATTATCATTACATCTATAGATTAGTGTATCTCTCAACCCTCATCAAAAAGCTCCTTTTGACATTAGATGGAGATTTTCACAGACACCCACAACTGGTCAAGGGGCAGAGACTGCAGAATTATCAGCCCTAAATGGTCATATATGTCATACCTTATCCTCCCAAGACTCAAGGATCATTGTGGAAGATAGGGGGGAATGATTGTAAAAGCCAGAAGTGTTTATTGACTACAACAAAACAATGTTTCTGGACAAAACATGGCAGTTGCACATGTGGCACATATGAACTCACAGCAGTTGTGACAGTATGCACAAGATGTGGGCACCCTCAAGCTAGACATAATTCTAGCATGGAGTGGGGAAGAGCTATTGGCAATTGATAGCAAAATACAAATAGAACTTGGTGGGATTTTAAAAAGGGAGGAGGAGGAGGAGAGGAGGAGGAGGAGGAAGAGGAAGAGGAAAAGGAGAAAGAAGGGGAGAGAAGGTGCAGGAGGCAAAGGCAGGTGGCTCTCTGTGAGTTTGAGGTCAACCTGGTCAATATAGTGAGTTTCAGGCCAGCTAGAACTACACAGTGAGACCCAGTCTCAAAAAATATATGTATAAAATAAAAGTGAGACATGAAGTGAGTTGATAAGGACATGAGGAAGGATTCTGAGAGAAATTGGATGCAGCTGATGAATATGGTCAAAATACATTGTATGGAATTCTCAAAGAATTAATCAAAATATTGTTTTGAAAAACTATGGGATGGGTCTGGAGAGATGGCACAGGGGTTAAGAGCAATGACTGTTCTTGCAGAAGACCCAGGTTTGAAAGCCAGATCGACATGGCATCTAACAATCATCCATAACTCCAGTTCCAGGGAATCCAATGCCCTCTTCTGCCCTCTGTGGGCATTGTGTGACACAGGTGCACTTATATACATGCAGACATAACACTCATACACATTAAAAAAAATAGCTGGGCATTGTGGCACACCCCTTTAATCCCAGCACTCAGGAGGCAGAGGCAGGTGGATCATTGTGAGTTCAAGGCCAGCCTAGTCTACATAGTGAGTTCAGGTCAGCTGGGACTACAGAGAGACCCTGTATCAAAAAAGACAAAAAAAATTAAGATTAAAATCTATGGGGTGCAGAGAATAAGTGGCTTCAGACTTCTTATCCCTGAACAGGAGACCTACATCAAACTTCTGCCTCCCAAGCCTCAGGAATCATTGCAGAAGAGGGGGAGGAAAGACTGTAAGAGCAAGAGGTTGTGGATGACCAGAAGGAATTTTCCAGAGAGCTTGGAAGTTATCCATATGAACTCACAGCAATGGTGTCAGCATCCACAAGTTCCATGTAAACTGAAGCCAGACAAAGATGTGGGGAAGTAGACAAGAAACCCCAACCCTACATTGGCAAACGATGGCTGAGGGAGGGGAGATTCAGTTTTAGTTAAGGGTGAGACTCTTGGTAGGTTGACCAGGCTCCAGTGGATGAATCCATACCAAGGGCATTTGGAGACACAAATTTGACTCTATAGGGCTTAATATGATATTTGTGTGTGTTTGTGTGTGGGTTTGTGAGAGTACAAGAAATTGGGTGAGAGGAGTAAGAGGCACAGTTAAGGGAGAGGATCTAAATATGATCAAAATACATTGTATAAAATTCACAAAAATTCAGTAAAATATTTTAAACTAAAATAATAATTAATAATAATAATAATAATAATAATAATAACAAGTTCAAGGCCAGCCTCGTCCACATACCGAGTTTCAGGTCAGCTGGGGATATAGGGAGACTCTGTCTCAAGAAGACAAAAACCTAAATTAAAACAAAAATAAAAATAAAAATAAGCTTTAATCGGGCATAGTTGGGCAAGCCTTGCACTAGTCCATGCACTTGGGAGGCAGAGCCCGGCAGATCTCTGTGAGTTTGAGAACAGCCTGGTCTCCATATCAAATCCAGGTCAGCTGTGGCTATAGCCTGATATTAAAAAAGGACAAAAAAAAGATTAAATAAATAAACATCCTTGAGGGGATAGATAAATAGATAGATAAAATAGGCTTGAGACCTGGCTTAGCAGCTAAGAGCACTGGCTGCTCTTGCAGAGGATCCTGATTTAGTTTCCAGCACCCACCTGGAGGCTAATAACTGTTGTTCCTCCAGTTCCAGGGGATTCGACTGCTTCTTCTGGCCTCCTTGTGCACTGCATGACAAGGGTGCTCTTACATACATAGAGGCAAAACACACACAGAAAATTAAAAAAAAATAGCCCAGTTTAGGGGTGAAAGGCTTAAACCCACCCCTCAAAGGCAGGGGCAAAGCATATCTGTGAGTTAGAGGCCAGCCTTGTCCTCATAGCAAGCTCCAGGCCAGCCAAGCCTGCATAGTAAGACCTTATCTTGAAAAACCCAACAATAAATAAATGATAGAAGTAAGAAAAAAAATAAAAATAACAGGTTTGGTGGTACACACCTTTATTCCAAGCATTCCAAAAGTAGTGGTAAGCAGACCTCTGTTACATGAGGCCAACCTGGCCTACCTGGAGAGTTCCAGGCCAGCCAGGACTACATAGTGAGACCTTGTCTAAAACAAAAACAAAATAATAATAAAATAATAATAATTTAAAATAAAATACTTACAAGGACTGTGGCTATAGCTCAGTTGGTAGAAATATTGCTTCGCATGAAAAGGCCCTGGGTTCCAACTCGTAAACAAGACATGGTGGGGGCCCACACATTTAATTCCAGTACTTTAGAGGCAGAGAAAGGTGAATATCTGTTAGTTCAAGCACAGCCTGGCCTACAGAGCCAGTTCCAGGCCCATAGGCGCTATCCAGTGAGGACCCTGTCTCAAACAAGAACAAGAAGATTGAAAAACATTCATCAATAAAATGGAATACTTAATTATTTTTCAATTAAAATTAAAGGCCAAGGAGACAGCTCCACTGGTTAAAATCCTGGATACGAAGCCTGAGGACCCGAGTTAGTATGCTGGATAACTTTAGTGTCAACTTGAAACACCTGGGTTGAGGGAACCTCAATTGGGGGAATTGCTGCCATTGGACTGGCTTGTTGCCATGTCTGTGGGGTAACTTCTTGATTATTGAGTGATGTGGGAGGGCCCAGCCCACTGTCTTTGGTTCCACCCCTGGGCAGGTGGGCCCATGTTGTGTAAGAAAGAAGGTTGAGCATTGGCCAGGGAGCAAGTCAGTAAGCAGTACTCCTCCATGGCCTGTGCTTCAGCTCCTGCCTCCAGGTTCCTGCCCTGATTTCCTGCCTTATGCTCCCTGATGAACTGTAGTCTGGGAGATGTAAGATAAATAAACACTTTCCTCCCTTCCCCCTAAATAAAAAGGTTTAAAATTTTAACTGTAGATATCTTTTATATTTTTTTCAGGTTTATTCCTAGTTATTTTATTTTATTGAGGTAATTTAAAATGGGAGGTATCCATAATTCTTTCTCTGATTGATTGTTATTGCTATATAGAAAGGCTATTGATTTTTGTAAATTGATTGTACAACCTGTCATTTTGGCAGAAGTAATCATTTCTTGAGGTTTTCTAGTGGAATTTTGGGGATGGCTTATGCATAATATATCATCTGGAAATAGATATAATGCGACCTCTTCCAATTGGTGTTCCTTTAATTGACTTTCTTGTCTTTTTGCTCTAGCAAGAGTTTCAAGCACTATTTTGAAAGGGAGTGGAGATAGTTTACTACAGCCTTGTCTCATTCCTGATTTTAAAGAGAATGCTTTCAATGTTTTCTCCATTTAGAATATTGTTGGCCTCGGGTTTGTTGTACATAGCTTTAATTATGTTAAGGTTTGTTCCCTCCATTCCAATTTCCTATAGAACTTAAAAAAAAAATCCATGGTGGATTTTTTCAAAGGCCCTTTCTTCATTTATTTAATTGAATAAATGATTTCTTTCTTTAAGTTTATTTCTATGATTTATTACATTTTTAGTATTATGTATATTGATACATCCCTGTACCTCTGGAATAAAGTCAACTTTATTATGATGGATAAACTTGTTGATGTGAGTCTGTTTGCAATTTTCAAGTATTTTGTTGTGAATTTTTACATCTCTGTTCATTAAGGGTATTGGTCTATAGCTTTTATTTGTTGTGTCTTTATCTAGTTTTGGTGTGAGAGTACTACTGGCTTCATAGAAGAAAATTTGGAGTTCTCCCTCTGTTTTTATCCTTTCAAATAATTTCAGTAGCATTGGTTGAAGATCTTCTTTAAATATTTAGTACAATTCTACTGTGAATTCGTATGGGCCTGGACATTTTTATTTGGGAGGATTTGTATTACTGTTTCAATTTTCTCATTTTTTATGCATTTGTTTAGCTGTGGATTTCTTCTTGGTTCAGCTTTGGTGGTTTCATTGAATTTAGAAATTATTCCATTTCTTTTGGTTTTCAAATTTAGTATAGCTTTTAAAATTTCATGTGAATGAGTGTATTGCTTGCATGTGTGTAAGTATACCCATGTTGTGCAATGCCAACAGAGGCCAGAAGGAGTCAGATTCTCCCATAACTGGAGTTATGGACAGTTGTTAGCTGCTATGAGGTTGTAGGGAATTGAACCTGGGTCTTCTGCAAGAGAAGTCAGTGCTCTTAACCACTGAACCATCTCTCCAGCCACTAGAGTATAGATTTTTAAAGGATTCCCTCAACTTTCAGGATATTTTTTTTTGGTGTCTTGTGATGTTTACCCTTTTATCACTGATTAGGTTAACTTAAATTTGCTCTTTCTTTTGGTTATCTGGGTTAAGAGCCTGTCTATCTTGCTTATCTTTTCAAATAACCAGCTCTTAGATTCATTGATTCAGTAATAGTAGTAATCATTTAATTCAGGTGTCTCTTTCTGTTTATTCCTAGTCAAGTTGTCCTGTCTGTTTGAGGTATTGGGGTCTTGAAGAAACCTACTAATACTGAGTTGGGGTTAATCTGTGTCTTATTGTCCTATAGTACTGTTTTTATGAAATTGAGTGCACCAGAATTTGGTGCATATATATTCATGATTGTAATATCTTCTCAGTCAATTGTTGCCTTGATCAGAATGACATTAAACTCTTTATAACTTATTAGTTTGAATTTGAAATTTATTTTGTTTATTATTTAAATTTCAACACCTGCTTGTGTCTTCTGCCATTTGCTTACAATATTTTTTCTATCCTTTCACAATAAGAGAGTGCTTATCCTTGAAAGTAATATGGTGTTCTTTGAAGATAATGAAAAGATGGATTTTGTTTCCTAATCCCTTCATCTTATTCATGTCTTTTAACTTGGGGAATGAAGCCATTGATTTTTAAAGTTATTTTTGAAACATATATATTAGTTACCATCATTTTAATTTCTGTTTTCATCATTGATCTAAATGTGTCTCACAATTATTCCTTCATTTACTTTCTGTTGCCTCTTGGGTATAGTTATTCCTTTCTTCAGTCCTTTGTATTGCTTCAAGTATTCTCTCTAAGGCAGTTTTGCTGGACATGAATTCTTTCAGTCTATTAATGTCATGGAAGATTTTTATTTTCCCTTCAATGTAAAAGACAGGTTTTCTGGATAAAGTATTTTTGGTTGGCAAGCATGATCACTTAGAACGTGATGGTCTTTGGTGTCACGGTGCAGTGACCACAGTCCAAGCCTGAAGGGCTTGGGGACCCCAACAGATAGAAATCAAGACATAGGAGATGCAAAGGCTTGTGTACCAGTGCATGTTTACTGTGAACAAAACCAAGCTTATATAGGAATCAGATCTGGAGAAACCAAGGAATAACTAAGGATACATTACTAAACAGAAAGTAACCAAGGAATAACCAAGGATACATTATGTTACTACCACCAACCGAAACTCACATGACATTTACAGTATCCAAGATTCAGCTGCATAATATTTATAATATCTTAGATATAAGGTGCACTGTTTGTGGTTACTCTTAGCAACTACTATAATTCATTATTTCTACATAGAAACCAAGCTATAAGTGCTGAGAAACTCCGGTGGCCATAAGCTGAAACAGAATTCTTTAGTTATGTATCCAAGACTGCCAATTAATCAGGTAAGCATAGCCTGTCAACTCAGACCACAGAAGCAGAGAGCACGGAAACTCCCAAGGTGGAAGCATTCTTTCTCCAATGCTTAAGTCAAGACAAGCTGAATAGCTCCCAACACTTTGGTCCAGGTTCTTCTGGTTTTCCTAGGTCTTATTGATTAATCAGCTATATTAGTGATGGTTTTTCCTTTATATGTGACTTTTTTTTTCTCCTGCAGCTTTCAGTATTTTCTCTGCATATTTAGCATTTTAGTATGGTATGACATGTAAAAGTGTGCTGGGTAGCTTTAGTGTCAACTTGACTCACCTGTGTTGAGGGAGCCTTAATTGGAGAATTGCCTTCATTGGAAGGGCCTGTGGTCTTGTCCATGGGGCACCTTCTTGATTGATTGATGTGGGAGGGCCCAGCCCACTGTGGGTAGTGCCACCCCTGGGCAGGTGGGCCTGTGTTACATAAGAAAGCAGGCTGAGCAGAGGCCAGAGGAGCAAGCCAGTAAGCAAAGTTCCTCCATGACCTGTACTTCAGCTCCTGCCTCCAGGTTACTGCCCTGAGTTCCTACATTCAGCTCCCTGATGAACTGTGACCTGGGAGGTGTAAGATAACATAAACCCTTTCCTCCCCATGTTGGTGTTGGTCAGAGTATTTTATCACAGCAACGGAGAAACAAACTAAGACATAGTTTCCTTACTTGTCCTGTCTGTTTCGTGTTCTATGTGCTTTTTGTACCTGTAAGGGTTTGTCTTTCCTTAATTTATGGAAATTTTCTTCTATAAGTGATGATCAATGTCAATGATCTGGGATTCTTCTCCTTTCTCTATGCCTATGATGAGTAATTTGCTATTTTCATGTTATCCCACATTTCCTGCATATTCCATTTCTGTGGGTTTATTTTTGTGTTCTTTGCTTGAGCTGTTCAATTCTTCAAGTATATAATCCAGTCTTTGATATTCTGTTCATTTTATTTACTCTGTTGGAAAGACTTCTCCTGTCATTTTTAATTGGATTTTTGAGTTTTTCCTTACTTCTTCATTTCAGCCTGAGTATTCTTCACTATTCCTAGTTCTTTCATGAATTCAGAAGGAAATTTATCTCTATTGTCTTTTAGTTCTTTGAGTTTTTTGCTTCTGTGTGTTTTTAATTTGTTGAATTCTTTGATCATGTTTATGATTTTTCTTTTAAATTCTGTGTACTGAGTTACATGTAGAGAGCTCTTATTGTAAAAATCTTCACTAGGACTGGTGGTATTTTGTGGGATATATTATTTTGGTTCATATTATTTTATTATTGTGGTTTTGGCATGTTGATTTCCTTTGTTGCTTATGATTCTGGTATGGATCTCAAGCCTACATTTGTTGAGTTGAAGTTTGATTCTGTATGTATTATTGATGTATCTTAGTTGCTTTCCAATTGTTAAAAATTAGCTGGCCTAGGCTTCAGGCTCTCTCTTTTGATTTTAAATTGTCGGGACCAGATGGATCTATTCAGGACACTTAGGAGCTCTCACAGTTCAAACTTAATGAACACACTTCAGGCCTCAGAGGAATAGTTTCAAGGTCCAAGCAGAGGAAATGAGAAAAGGATGTGCAGATCCCTACTAGTCAACAGGAAATCCTAAGTCCTGGATCACTGGGAGGGCCTTCAGATGGTCCCAAAGCAGGGATATCCAGGGCCTACTAGCCAGCAGGGAAGCCTGAGCACCCATTCTTTTCAATTTAATAAGCAACGTGCTCCCATTTGTTCTAATCATATAACTCATGTGGGGCCATACACTAGAGCCAAATGCTTAAGGAAAACTGATTCTCCCTCCTTCAGGATCTATAAATCACCATAGCCCCTATTTTTGTGTGTGTGTGGTCACGACCCCACTCCATGCTAGAATGAGACTGCCTTGATCTCATTCAAATCTTGTGCAAGAAACTGTACCTGCCCTGAGATCGAGATCGTGTGTACAATAATTCTGTCAGGTTCAGAAGAGACTGCCTTTCTCTGGTCCTCCATGTCTTCTGGCTCTTGCCGTCTTTCTGTCCCCTGTTCCATGCTGTTCGATGAAGCCTAGGGAGGATGTGAAAAAATGTCTCACTTGTTGCTTCTTATTTTGGAGACATCTATTCTCTTCACTTCCACCAGTGTGATTTTCTCTGTTAACTACAATATACTAAAAAAAAAAAAAAAACAAAAACAAAAACACTTCTCTGATGAGGGCTCAGAACTTCAACAATCTATTGTTAGAGATCAATGAATTTAGAGATCACTTGGATAATGTGTCTGTTTAACAAAATAATAGTTAGTAGGTTGAACCCTGAGGCCTATGACTTCCCCATGCATAAGAGCAGTACCACGCATGTGTTTTTACCTATGGAAAAAGCCTTAATCCAATCAGAAAGTGGTTTGCTACCTTGGTAACAGTTGTGTTACTACTACACCCATAGACACATCTTGCCATGTTGATCACTTTGACAATTCACAGGGTTCAGAACTGTTCATGATTTATTTTTCCCCAGATTACTTAGCATCTTCCAAGTTATGCAGAGAGCTAGCCAACAGTTAGTAAGCTACATAGTCAGTAACAACTTGATATCTCTATGTTCTATGATCAATGCATGTGGTGTCTTCAGGAATAAGGTCTTATTATTGTGATCTGGTGGGCAACCAGAAACAGTAGCATTGTCTGTTATTTATTGAGGGGTTTCTGGGATAATGTGAATCAAACATTCCTTCATAATAAAAGTCTTGGACCATTTATTGATATAGGAGACACATCTCAACCTAATAAAGGCATTATAATACAAGCTCACAGTAAACATCATACTAAATGGAGGAAAGCTTGAAGCATTTCCACTGAAACCAGGAGCAAGTATATTCAATATATACACTTGTATCTTCTCTTCAGATTCAAGGAAGATGATTAATAACATTATGTGAGTACTTCTTGAATAAGTATGACTATGTGCAAGTTGTGCAGTGCTCTGATCCAAAGACTAAGACAAAGGAAACCACCAAAATGAAGGGTGAAATGTAAAACTATTATGCTACTGTTTGTTACTCAATGAGCATATGAAGTCTCAAGTGAAGACTTAAAAGGTTTAGTAAAAGCAACACATATGTCTCTACTACATTTTTTCTAAAACTTTACAATAAAATTTAGCACAATAACAGTTGACACAAATGCTCAATAAATTGATACAATTTCTGTTTTGACTAAAGGTATCTACCTATGGACAGATGAGGATGAACCTGCAAGAATGAATGCAAGCCTTCCATTTAATTTTATCTTTGAAATTATATGTCAGTTTTTCCCTTTATTTATTTAACCATATAGACCCAATTGTGTATATTAAAGGAATAATGTATTGCATTTATACATTTTTATAATGTGTGTGGAGTATTTTCCATACCTATCACCACCTATCTCTGGCTGTTATTGCTCAGACACTCAAAATCTTATCCTCTAGCTAAATGACATATGTTCAATATTCATAAACCAATGATTTATTGCAACTTAGGTAGAAATGAAATTCACATGAAACCATGAAAAATTCTTATAATTTATCTTGCACAATTCTAAAAACAAAATAATAAAAATAATTATTTTATAATAACATATTATTCATGTTGTTTTTCATTTTAAAAACATTAATGTTAGGAGTGTAACTCAGTACCAGATCACAATTTAAACATAAAAACAGCAGTAAGTAAAACCCACAGGATGCAAGACCGAGGAGAATGAATGAAAGAGCAGGTGGATCTCTGTGAGTTCCAGGCCAGCTAGAGCTACAGGAAGACCTTGTCTCAAAAAAGACAAAAAGAAAAAAAGAAAGAAAGAAAGAAAGAAAGAAAGAAAGAAAGAAAGAAAGAAAGAAAGAAAGAAAGAAAGAAGAGAAAAGGAAAGAAAGCAATGGAAAAAGAAAGGAATAAAGGGATGGGAGATATGGCTCAGTTATTATAAAGACTGACTGCCCTTGTAGAGGACCTGGGTTTAGTTTCTAGCACCCACATGGCAGATAACAATGATCTGAATCTCCAGTTCCAGGGAATATGGCACCCAATTCTGGCTTCCAAAGTTATTCCACGATATGAGTGCACTTACATACATGACAACAAAACACTCATACACAAAAAAATGAATATTTTTTGGAAATAATTAGCTTTAAAAAGAAAGAAGTGATGCTGGGTATGGAGTGGGTATGAGGGAAGGAAAGAATGAAAGAGAATTTTAGGCAAAGACAGACATTTTTAAAGTAGGTTCCTGACATTATTTCCACAGGGGATTTCTGATTGTCTGTACAATTCTTTCAGAATGTGTCAAGTTTTTGTTCATTTCTTATCACTTGGCAGGCAGTGACAAGAAGCCACTATGCCTAATGTCACTGTAGTTAACAAAATCATCCTTCTGGGGTTCTTCAATGTCCACAAACTTCAGACTTTGTGTAGAGTGCTCTTCCTGGTGATGTACCTTGTAGCCCTAATGAGTAATCTCCTCATCATCACTCTCATCACTCTGGACCTGAGGCTCCAAAAACCCATGTACTTCTTCCTAAAGAATTTTTCTCTGTTGGATGTCTTCCATGTGTCATTCCCAATCCCCAAATTCATTTTCAATAGCCGAATTCGTAATAGCTCCATTTCCATCGTAGGATGTGCATTCCAGATACTTTTAATGACTCCCTTCTCAGCAGGAGAGATATTATCCTGAGTGCCATGTTCTATGACCGCAATGTAGCCATCTGCTGTCCCCTGCACTATGAGGCCATTATGAGTGCACTGATGGCAGGCTTCTTCTGGGCCACTGGTATATTCTTTGGTGCTGTATACACAGCTGGCACATTTTCCATGCCCTTCTGTGGCTCCAGTGTGATCCCACAGTTTTTCTGTGACATTCCTTCATTACTGAGGATTTCTTGCTCTGGTACACTGGTAGTCATTTATGTAAGTATTGGAATTTGCGTGTGTGTATGTATATCATGTTTCACCTGTGTTGTGATCTCATAGTTTTACATTTTCTCCACTGTCCTGAAGATTCCTCCCAGTAAAAGTCAGTCCAAAGCCTTTGCCACCTGCCTGCCTCACCTCATCGTTTTGACTATTTTCATTGCAACTGCTTGTTTTGTTTATCTGAAGTCATCATCTAATTCTCCAATGATTACAAACAGGCTCTTTGCTGTGATATATATTGTGCTGCCTCCAGCCCTTAATCCTGTGATCTACAGCTTGAGGAATGCTGATGTTAAATGGGCTTTGAAGAGGTTTCTACATAATATTTATTCAAGGCTCATGTAACACTCTAAAGTATCTTCCAGTAGCATAGTACATCACCAGTTACAGCCAAATTTTTAAATGTTATAAATTTTAACATTGGAAAGATAGAGATAGATAAATTTTTCCC
This sequence comes from Nannospalax galili, assembly GCF_000622305.1. Classification (NCBI taxonomy): domain Eukaryota; kingdom Metazoa; phylum Chordata; class Mammalia; order Rodentia; family Spalacidae; genus Nannospalax; species Nannospalax galili. The sequence continues at coordinate 2,192,794 of NW_008355786.1, read as the reverse complement.
TGAGAAAATGTGAACAAAAGTTCCCAGGAAAAGCTGCATTTTAAAAATGAGCATCTACATATGCTGATCAACTGATTAGAACTTCGATGATTTGGGAGTGTTTGGAATGGTACTGGTCTAGAGTCTATCATTCATCTTGGGCCATCTTTAACTCCCACTCTTTGCCTCCCTTTATTTCTCACCAAACATTCTGTGACTATCAGATAAAAACCTTTTAGAGTTTGTTATTTTAAAATCCCTCTAAACAAAAAGTCTGAGTGTCATCAAATAGCATCTGAGATCTATAGCTAAGATTTCTCTTTTACTATAACTGCTTATTCATATTTCCACAAACGTCTTTGAAAAGTATCTTGATTTATCACTTTCCTTTTTTTTGTTACTATAAGAACTTCATGAAACTGCTGCCACATTGGAATATAGAATATGGGCTAATCTGAATCTGTGTTCTCTGACCATGTTCACTCATATTTGGCTCCAGAATAAACTATGTCTTATTTCTTTGAGATGAGAGTTGTTGTTTTGCATTCACAGAACTAAGAATGTAAAAGCATTGTTAATAATTTTGTCAGACAATTTGATAGTTTCAAGTTAACATATAGAATCAGGATACTCATTTTGCAATTCTATGATATAATTTTTGAATTTGGGACTACAACTGTTTAAATGGTTAATTATTTCTCCTGGTAAGATTTCAAATGCTCATTTTAGTGCAGGGAAGAAAGACCAGAGGAGAAAGATGGAGGGGAGAAGGAAAAAGCAAAGAAGCTATGGAGGTTTAAAGCTGGCTTGGCAGTCAGACATGTGGGGTCCTGGCATCCACATGGCAGGGAGAAGGAAGCTTCAGAGAAAAAGGAAAATTAAAAGCTGCTGTGGCAGCCCAAAGCATTAGAGCAAGCATGATTCAAAAAGGGATATGAAAGATAAAAGGAGAGACTGCTTTGCTGAAGAATTCATAAAAGAGGGAAGACTATATTTGGTTTCCTGCCTACTGTGTTTTGCTCCTCCCTAGGAAATGTTAACACAGCAGTAGTCTATACGTGTCTGTCAACCTAATTACTATAATCCAAGATAGCATTGCTTTGAATTTTGTGAAGGTGAATTCTGGGGAAAGAGTCTACAGAACTTATTACAACTGTAGAAAAACAAATTACTTTGTTATGACAGATTTCCTTTGGTTTATTTGCAAGTGTCTTTGAATGCAAAATATTTATCTTTATTATGCATATAATCTACTTTGCAAATCAGATGCTTTACTAGAATAACTATTCATGTTCTATATTTAATTATTGTAGCAAACCATAAAGTTTTCTATGAAATTTCCATTATTTAAACCAACTTACAGTTATATTAGGAAATTTTTCTGGCTATTTTGTAAAAGTGCTACTACACTGGAGTCCCAGCTTGAGAAAATGTCTACCTCTCTCATTATCCTATCACAAATGAGATTAAATTATCTAATCAGAAAACAAAGGATCAGTGCCTTCTGGAGGGTCTTCTGAATCACTGCAAGCACCAAATCCCCTGAGCACTATGCTATGCACTTCCCTAAAACCTCTTACCAGATTACAGACTCTGAAAGATATTTCTGGGAAAGGGAAGCTTACCTAAACTCTAACCAAATTTATTCTTATATTTTGACATTTTAAAATACTATCTCCACTTATTTACAATATAAACAAGCTTGTTGTGCCTTGGGATCCTTTTGTAGCCTATAGTAATATCATTAATCACTTATGAGCATTTCTTGCCCTAACTCTGAAGGTGTGTACATGTGTGTGTGTGTGTGTGTGTGCATGTGAGAGAGAGAGAGAGAGAGAGAGAGTCATGAAGATATCAAGCACAGAAAATAGTGAATATTCATTGGAAGCAAGGAATTATTTCATTTTTGTTTCTAAAATATAGAGGTTTACATTGATAACATCTATTTGTGGTCATGTATGCTCTTCCGGGTCAGTAGGGGTGAACTAAGAAAAATCTTATGATGATAAGATAGATTCCTCATTACCCATATCAAGCTGGATGCATTGTTTTAGTAAAGTAAGAATAAGTCCTTTGTTCCAGACAGAGCGAAGTTCCAAGAGAAATCTTCTGTGAGCACAGTTCTGGGAGAAATGTGAAGGAACAGCTTGGACCCCACTTTGATTTTTTTAAAAAAAATTATTGAGCTTTTTATTGAGCTAGATTTCCTACAAGTTCTTAATCAAATTTAGACTTCCTTTCCCACCCATCACCTCCCCCCTCCAGACCTTATGCATCCTGTGATACATCGTAAGTCCTATCCCATCAAGCATTTGTACCCACATGTCCTTCAACACAAGTTCATCTATTGGAGTTCAGTCAGAATACCTGGAGATCTTAAGGAAAGTCTACTATCCCTCACTCAGCAGTAATCATTATCCAAAAGTGGCCAAGCTAGGCAACTTTTCCCATTTCCCATTTTGACTGCTCCCAGACTGGGACTGTGTCTGATTGAGATAGCATGGGTCTTGTGCATGATGCTACCATTGCCACAATTTCACATGAACAAGTTTCCAGTGGCCTGAATGCTTCTGTTTCCCTATTTTCATGGACTAACCCTAGCTCTTACAATCTTTCTGTCTCCTTTTCTGTAATGGTCCCTGAGCCATTGTTGGTAAGGTTTAAGATAGTAATCCCTTTGAAGGATATGTAATCTGTAGTCTCTTATTCTTTAAAGCTTAGCCAGCTGTGACCTTCTGTGTATCATGCTATGTTATATATGGAAGCTTCATTAATGAGATCTGAGGGATGTACTAGTATTCTATTTACCTCTATTTTGCTATGTTCAATGAAACTTCCATGTAGGGGTTCTTCTGTAGCTATGTTATCTAGTGCTAAACATCACTCATACACATACTCTTTGTATGCGACCAGTTGAGGAACTCTGCAGTAGGCTTCACTGGCTCAAAAAGAAAATTATTTTATGAATGGTTTATAGAATACTTCTCTGTAAATATAAGAATCCATATTAAGTATATAGTAAGAAAATTCATTGCTCTAGAAAAATGACAGGGATAGGGTTTTCTCTAGGATCTATGACCTCTACAACCATGTATATTTTCTATAATTACAGTGCCACCCACTAGTTCACTCCCATTAAGAGGACTTTACGGAGCTAGAGACATGGCTCAGCAGTTAAGAACAGTGACTGCAGTTAAGAGCTCTTGCAGAGGACCTGGGTTCAGTTACCAGCACCTACATGGTGGCTAACAACCATTAGTAACTCCAGTTCCATGTGATCCAGCATCCTCTCTTACCACCACAGGCATTGCATGACACAGGCGCACTTACCCACAAGCAGGCAATACACTCATACACATAAAAAATAATAAATAAGAAAAGAGGACTTTAAGTCCAATTCAATAGCTATCGGTCCCCTCTCCCCTCACCCCAGATAACAGTGACACCACTGCACTAATAGAGGTAGTTTGCCTTGTCAATCATGGTTATTAGGCTTTAGGGCTGGGTTGGATCATTGATTGATTTTCTCTGTTAGTAACTTGTAGAGCATGTTCTAAAACTATGAGATCTTGTCTTCAAGGTTTCCACGTCAGTTCCTGCTCAAATTTTCCAAGTTGTGTGATAATGAGGTCATAATGAGGTCTCTCCTGTCTGACACTGTGCTCCTTGATATACAGCCCCCAGCTATACATATGCACTAATGTTCAGACATCATACGTGCATTTCTAAGTTGGCTCCTGAGTCAAATCATTTCCCTATGGATTCCCATACCTCCCAAATTCCATTCATTTCTCCTCTCTGTTCCCCTGTCCAAACTTCCTCCTCCTCCCCCAGTCCAAGCATGCCATTTCCCAGCCCTCCACCAATAACACTTGCCTCCCACCATCCCCTCCCCATTCTGAGTTCCCTCTGCCCCACCCCATGGGTCCCTGTATAGCACTTCCTCCTCCCTTCCCAACTGGACTTGCCCACTCTTAGGACAATGATGGAAAAAAATCAGAAAGATAATAAAAATGTGCAATTTTTTTAAGAAAAGGAGAATGAACAAGATTACAGGCAAAGCTTCTTTAACTGTCAAAGAAATTGATGGCATTGTACTGAAACACCATTTTATGCACTATTTGATAGGAAGGTCCATTGAAAGTAAAACCTCACACAGCAACTTGTGAAAAGGCAAATTCAATGAAAGGAGAGATTCTAAACTGAGAATTCCTTAGAATCTCTGTTGCAAAATGCCCTCTTAGGTAAATGTTGGGAGCTATTATTATTATTATTATTATTATTATTATTATTATTATTATGGCACAGCCATTCCTGGGAGTTTCCCTGCTCTCTGCTTCTGTGGTCTGAGTTGACAGGCTATGCTTCCCTGATTAATTGGCAGTCTTGGAAACATAACTAAAGAGTTCTGTTTCAGTTTATGGGCACGGGAGTTTCTCAGCACTGATAGCTTGGTTTCTATATAGAAATAATGAATTATAGTAGTTGCTAAGAGTAATCACAAACAGTACATCTTATATCTAAGATATTATGAATATTATGTAGCTGAATCTTGGATACTGTAAATGTCATGTGAGTTTTGGTTGGTGAAGTAATGTATTCTTGGTAGTAATGTAATGTATCCTTGGTTATTCCTTGGTTACTTTCTTTTTAGTGATGTATCCTTAGTTATTCCTTGGTTTCTCCAGATCTGATTCCTGTATAAGCTTGCTTTAGTTCACAATAAACATGCACTGGCACATAGACCTCTGCATCTCCTGTGTCCTGATTTCTATCCATCAGGGTCCCCAAGCCCTTCAGGCTTTGACTGTGGTCATTGTACCGTGACAAGTAAATGTTTCCCAATTATCAGCATCAAAAGCATGGTGAGACCACTACAACTGTTGTCCATGAGCCAGGCTACATCCTGAGCTGACAGTAGAATTTGCCAGTTTCATCAATGTGATAATGGTTTCATAGGTGTGAAAAACACTAAAATGAGAGTATCATGGATACTTGCATGAGGATCCAGAACATTCCTGAGACCAGGAAATACATAAAAGGTTCAGATAGACTCACTGCAAGGCCACCCCAGAGACCATTGCATGCAACTGGAAAGGTGAAGCCTAAGGTGAAACGAAGACAGCAGAATGTTGGTAACATCAAGAACATCCAGTATTTACAAAAGAAAGCCATAGATATAGAATAAAGCCAGCTAAAGTGAGAGGTAACATGTGCTATAAGTTGCTGTTCTGGAGGGACAGGGCATCTCAAGAACATGGGAGTATAGATGATTCCATCAGAAACCTCGTATTTGAAATAGAGAATTAAAAGTTTCATGTTTTCCCTGTTGGGATCTAAAATTCCATTGACCCAATCTATATGTTTTCCTTGGTATTCCTCTGTCTTTGTTTTTGGAATGGACATATTTACAACTTGACAATGTATATATTGAACTATGTAATTTATCTCTTGATATTACAGGGTCTCATGTTTAAAAGGTTGCTTTGAAAATTTTCACAATATTGACCATAGATTTTTTTCAAATATTGTGTGTGTGTGTGAGAGTGTGTGTGTGTATGTCTGTGTGTGTGTTTCTATAAGAGGGTACATACTTGTAATTGCAGGTACCCACAGAAACCAGAAGAATTCATTCACTTGAAGATGGCACTACAGACAGCTGTGAGCTGCCCAACAAGGGCGTTAAGAACCAAATTTGAGTCTTTTGCAAGAGCAGTACGCACTTTTAACCACAAAGTAACCTATCCAGCCCTATGAAGAATAGACTTCTGAGCAATGCTAGAAATGGTAAGGCTTTGGGAACATTTAAAGATGTACTAAATGCATTTTTCATTATGAAATGAACATAGTCTAATGTTTTAAGAGTGACTCATTTGTCCAAAAGTTGACAAAGAATGGAGCTGAGCTGGTTAATATTTATTGGCAGTTTGAGGGTGTTTAGAATCATCCTGGTAAAATGGATTTGGATGTGTCTACAAGAGCATTTCCGGTCTGGTCTGCAAAGATGCACCGAACAGCAGAAAAAGTGAGGAAGCATATTTCCATCTGAGTGTTAGCATTTGTCTTTTTCTGATTTCTGAAAGTAAGTGGAATGTGAAAACCCCTCCTGCATGATCCTGTGATCATGTCTTCTCTGCCATGATGAACTGTACCTTCACACTATGTGTCAAAATAAATCATTCATTTTTTGTGCTGGATGTTTTTCAGGAATTTTGTCACAGAATAACAAAGGTAACTAATGCAGGAGTTCATGGCCTGAGTCAGTAAGAAAAGTTCTCAGCGTTTATATAGAGTAACATTTGCTTACAATTATAACATTGTATACAACTCTATGCTCTGTTTAACAAAGAGAATGCATAATTAATTGATTTCAGAAAAACATTGGGCATGTTTTTCATGATCTATTCCATTGTGATTTCTTGGCACTGAACAACCCGGTCTACATAAAGCACCAATTATTATACCAATAATTGTCTGCCGAGATATCTATGTAATAAGGAAGGCTGTCCAGAAAGACTTTTTCCTTTGTAGAATCCCAAGGTAGTAGCCAAATGCCTTTAAAAGATCTGTCAGAGATCAATGGTTCTATTACATCTCAAGTGATATCAAATTAAAGTTTATGAAAAGGTAAATATTTGCCTTGTTCTTTATATTTGCATTCTTCTATGTAAATAAATGACAAGAGTTTAACACAAAAGCCTGAGTGTTATCAGAAGCCTAATTTTATAACCTCATGTCATGGATATAGAATTTACAAAAGTGAGTTAGATGTTCTGTCACTTGCAGATGATCAGCCACTAAGTTAAACACTGATGTTGTATGAGAAACATTCCTCAAGTGAAGCTGTTGGAAAACCTTCCTACATACCTGATATGTGATCCTTTCCAGAAAGTTAAAGAATCTTAATTGTTTTAAGGTATGAATTTCAAATTAGTAAAATTTCTATTGGTAAAAAGCTTACACTGCTTAAAAGAAAAATTATTATGCATAGTTGATGTTGAAGAAATTAGGGCAGGAGCCAAAAGCAAAGTAAATTAATATTCACTTCTCAACCCTTCTTCCTCATTTTTGCCTTGTTTCCCTACTTCTGAAGCCTGATAGTTGGAAAAGGCTGACTTGTCATCATAGTTCTTATCCCTCTACTACACGTTTTCCCTGTTCATCAGAGACTGTTTTGCCCCAAATTATCCAACTGTGGTTCACCTTTATTTTGCATTAAACTATGCTTTCAAAAATTGTCTCCACCACAGATATTTATCTAGTGCATTTGTCCTATGCATTTTGCTGTGAACATCTTGCAATCCTTAACCTCAAACATCTATGTGGCTAACCTCTAAAACAAGAGAATTTTTTGCTTGAAATGTGTCATCATCTGAGAAATTTTGTTGTTTATATTATTTTCAAGTGTTTATCTTTTAACTCCTCCAGTTAAGAATATATTCTTGCTCTGGAAATCTATACTTTTGTATCTATCATTTAGTTCAATATGTAGAACACATATGACTTTTTTTCAATAAAGTATAACTTTGTCCTAGTAGCCAAAGATCTATAAATATAGCTTGAACATACAAATAATATATTAGAATGTATTGGTAAGTACTGAAAAGCAAATTACAGCCAATATGTTATGAGAAGGAGAAATATTCAAGAAAAAAGGTGAATTTTAATGGGGTTACCTTATGTGAATCCTATGCCCTGGGAAGCTTTGCTTTATGGAGTCCCAAGAAATTAGGAACTGTGGATCTGCAAGAAATCAACCAGAAAACATAATGGTGAGTGGCAGGACAAAAATGTCATCAATATCACTGCACTGGAAATTACTGAGAAGATCTCCAAAATTATAGAGGGATGCCAGTGCAAGAGCCATTCTCTTCCGCAATGGTTCCTGAGCCCTGGGTAAGTGGGGTTTAATATAGAAGGCCTATCCATGGACACATAATCTGCAATCTCTTATTCTTCACACCTTGACCAGTTGTGGCCTTTTTTGTTCATTACCTTCTGTTGCGTGTAGAAACTTCACTTTTGAGAGTGAAGGTGTGTATTAGTATTCACTGTACCCCTGTTGAGCTATGTTCCATGAGCCTTAGCTCTCCAGGTTCAGCTGTAGATGTCTCACTTAGAGCTGGGCATCATTCATACAGGTATTCTCTGCCTGTGACCTGTTGTTGAACTCTGTAATAGTCTCTATCTGCTGTAATGGGTAGCTTTTTGATGAGTGGTGCATGACATAATTGTCTATAATATGAGGATTAATATTTAGCCTAAAGTATGAAATTACATTTGTCTAGAAGTATGACAGAGATAGGGTTTTCTCTGAGTCATAACCTCTCCATCAATGTGTATTTAGCTATGTTTATAGTGCTACACATTCTGCTAGGGCTGGTACATGAGCATAAAGAAACAGTCTTCCATGCCTCTGGGAACTTGGTTATATGAACATTCAACAATGGTGACAGCTGTTCAGGAAAGGTTTAGGGCATTGAATGAAGATCGTTGGTGGTACTTCAGTGACCTGGAATGGGACCCTGTATAATGGGGCAGGTGATAATAATGAAAATAGCTGCTTTTACCTTGCTTTCTTCAGTCTTGTAGGGACATGGTTACTGGCTTGAGGTGAACACCCTTAAAGAATAACCATGCCTATGGTCAGAGTTGTCAGCACTTTGACTCAAAGTTTAGGGCAATTGAACAGAAACAAAATGAAAGGACATATTCTAAGCTTTTATCATGCTGTTAAGCTACCCATTGGCCACTAGCAATGGTTTTAGAAAAACTAGCCCCTAAATATCTCTCATTCTTTGCTAAAGATTTGTAAAGAAACTTGTTCCAAAACCAGTTGATAGAAATGTCCAGTAAATTGGCACAATTCCTTATTTTCAAAGTTATAATCCTCTTATAGAGAGGTAAGGTTGAGTCAGCACGATTAAATGAAAGTCTGACATTTTATTTTTAAATATTTTTTAATTTACTTTACTGTATTTTTATTTATTGATTCATGTTGATAAATAATAATTGTACATGATATAAGGTAATGTGATATTTTGATATATGCTCAAATTATGTAATGATTAGGATAGTTTATATGCCTATCATCTTACCCATCTATCATGCCTTATTTTTCACACATTAAAAGTAATTTTCCCTAGATAATTGATATACTCAATACTCATAAAATAGATTACTATTAAATGTAAACAAGCCCACCCCAAAATTATACTATGAAAATTCTTACACAAAATTATCATAGTCACATCCTTAACATAAAATAAGTCCAATTGACATTCATATATTATTAAATGTGGTTAATTTAAATATATATTTGCTGTTGGTGTAGGTCAGTGGTATGAAAACAAGCTTAGCATACACACAGCCATAAGTAAAATGTCTAGAAGAAAATACACAGGAGAGAAAGATATAAAGAGGGAGGAAAAATAAATATTGTTGAATGAGAGACTGAGAGAGAGAGAGAGAGAGAGAGAGAGAGAATCTGGCATATTCAAGGTAACATTGCCATAGAAATGATGTAAATACAGTAATAATATATGAAATTCTAAGAAAAAGAAAGAGAAAGGAAAAGTTACAAAAGTAGGAGGGATAAGAATGAGAGGGAGAGAGAGAAATACACAAGAATTTAATTCAAATGTACAGGTATTTAAGGTAGATTTCTGAAACATTTCAACTTAGCCTTACTGTTTTTGTGCAACTCATTGAGACAGTGTCAATTCTTTGTTCATTTCTCATCACCTGACATGCAGTGAAAAGAACCCACTATGTCCAATGTCACTGCAGTGACCACGTTCATCCTTCTTGGGTTCTCTGATGTCCAGAAGCTTCAGACTTTGTGTGGAGTGCTCTTCCTGGTGATGTACCTGGCAGCCCTAATGAGTAACATCCTCATCATCACTCTCATCACCCTGGACCTGCAGCTCCAAACACCCATGTACTTCTTCCTGAAGAATTTGTCCTTGATGGATGTCTTCCTTGTGTCAGTCCCAATCCCCAATTTCATTGTCAATAGCCTAACTCATAACAGTTCCATTTCCATCCTAGGATGTGCCCTCCAGATACTATTAATGTCTTCCTTCTCAGCAGGAGATGTATTTGTCCTGACTGCCATGTCCTATGACCGCTATGTAGCCATCTGCTGTCCCCTGTACTATGAGGCCATCATGAGTGATGGTGCCTGTGTGCTGATGGCGGGCTTTTCCTGGGCCACTGGGTTATTTCTTGGAGGTATATACACAGCTGGCACATTTTCCATGTCTTTCTGTGGCTCCAATGTGATCTCACAGTTTTTCTGTGACATTCCTTCTTTACTGAGGATTTCCTGCTCTGGTACACTGGTGGTCATTTATACAGGTATTGGAATTGGCATGTGCCTAGGCATGTCATGTTTCATCTGTGTTGTGATCTCTTACTTTTACATTTTCTCAACAGTGCTGAAGATTCCTACCACTAAAGGTCAGTCCAAAGCCTTTTCCACCTGCCTGTCCCACCTCATTGTTTTCACTGTTTTCATTGCAACTGCTTGTTTTGTTTATCTGAAGACATCACCTAATTCTCCAATTACAGACAGGCTGTTTGCTGTGATATACACTGTTCTGCCTCCAGCCCTTAATCCTGTGATTTACAGCTTGAAGAATGCTGATGTCAAATGTGCTCTGAGGAGATTCCTAGAAAATGCCTGTTCAAGAGGCCCATGCCACTCAACACTGAAAAGTGCTTGATAGTCTCACTCTACCTCACAGGTTGCAACAAAGTTTTAGAATTTTTATCTTTAGAAAGATGATAGCAGATTCTCACAATATTAAGCACTCATGAGGTAAGCTGATATTTGATTTTGTCAGGTTCACATATGGAGTCACCATGTTTTTTTGTTTTATTCTTTTACAAAGCCTTCCTATTTAAGAACAATAACTGTCTAAAATGATTGTGCTTTTCAGTTTACATTGTTATTAATTTCGAGTACGTTTGTGTTTATGTGTTTGCGTAATGGGTAGAAATCATGCCAGAATTTGTGTTGTAGTCAGAGGACAACATTCAGGAGTCAGTTCTCTTCTTCCCCCATGTGATTCCCAGGAATTTAACTCATGAGGATAGCCATATATGAAATTATATGCTCATAGTCTATGTCCCTGGTAAGCAAACTTCTTTCCATTTGTTTATATCCTTTCTCTGGCCTTGTCTGCTGCTTGCTTGTTGCGTTACAGTTTCTTCTCTCTGAAGTCAGACTCAAATAGTTCCTTTATGTGTGAACAAGTCAATGATGGAAGAAACCACCATTTATCCTGCCTAACACATGCTTTAAGAGAATGGGATGGAAAAGGAGGTCCTAGAAGTATGAAGAACAGTATATGAATGAAAGCAGTGATAGAAATACTGTAAACCATCTGAGTATGGAGTATATGTAACAAAGTGTAGCATACATAGAAAAGTATGTGGTAAATAACATGGGGTCTTTGGAATGAGACTGTCACCCAGAAGCTCCAAGTATTTGGACTTTTGTCCAGAGTCAGTGGCACTGTTTTGTGAGGTCTTAGAAGGTGTGGTCTTGCTGAAAGAAGCATGTCACTGGGGGCGGACTTACAGAGTTATTATGCTTTGCTGGATTTCCAATCACTCTCTGTTTCCTGCGCCTGCTGGAAACAGTGAATGCTCCTCTAGCCACCTCTTGCCACCATTCCTCCCCACCATTATGGACTGTAATCCTTCTGGAACTATTAGCTAAATAAACTCTTCTTTCTATAAATTTCTTTGGTTGGTTTTTCTTCTTTCACAGCAACAGAAAAGTAACTAATACAACACAAAAAGTAGTCACAAGATTCTTGGTATAGGGCCACTGGGCCTTTAATTTTATCCAGCTTTGACCCATTTCCAAATTTATTTATTTGACCCACTTCCAGTTTATTATGTGTATTAGTGTTATTCCTGCATGTATGTAAATTGCACCCATGTTGTACAATGCCCGTGAATGATAGAAGAGTGTGTCAGATCCCCTGGAACTGGAATTCATGGGCAGTTGTTAGCTGCCATGAGTGTGCTGGGATTTGAACCTGGGTCTTCTCCAAGAGTAATCAGTGCTCTTAATGCACTTCTCCAACCCTTCCCTCACTTCCAATCCTATAAGTGCTTTTCTCTCTTTAAAAGTTATCCATGTTTACCTGGTCCAATGCCTTTATCCAAGAAAGAAGTGCCTGAAAATTCAAGCAGGTACCTATCACACCTTATCTATGGCTATAAGTTTGGCTAGCCACCATGCAGGCAATATGATTTATGGCTCTAACTTCTTAAAAACTTTCTACTCTGTTTCTCTTCCTTTCTTTGCATACCCATTTCACTTTACTTGGAGCACTACTTGGGCAAACTCCTAGGGAAATGACAAATTAGCAACCTGGGTGGCATCAGATGCAATACATTCATTTCCCCTTTTTTAGCCCTATAGCTCATCACATCTGATTGTGGGGTCATCAGGGATTGAAAGTATATACTGATTTTCACCTTGCCCTGCTGGACCTAAGGGCCACAAAGCACATGGACCCGATGTATCTGGGCAGCACCTGGGTCTTCTCTGAGGACACATGCCCCTGGTGTAAACTTCTCATGAGGTATCACATCCCCCTTCCAACTTTCTAAAAGTAACTGGCCTAGGAGTTGGGGAGATGTTTCAGTATTTATGATCACATACTGTTCTTGCAGAGGACCTGGATTCAATTCCCAACAATCACATGGTGGCAAACAACCATTCATAACTCCAGTTCCAGGGGAATTTGACACCCTTCTCTGACTGCCACAGGCATTGCATGACATGGCTGCACTTACATCCATGCAGGCAATACAGTCATACACAAAAAGTAAAAGATAATAAATTTAAAAAGTAATTAGACTCATGCATGTGCAAAGTCCCATTCCTTTACCCCAACACACCATGGAAGCATGTTGCAAGACACCTTACTAACTGTCTATTGCTTATAGGCCAAGCAGACAGCAGCAGTGCTGTTAAATAGTAGTTATAGCAAACAAGGCTGCCAGGATGACAATGAATAAATTTGAGTGGCCATCATGATACTGACATAGAGGTTAAGGATCCACATGGCAGTCCTGTGCCCATAAAAATTCAAACATCATGGTTCCCCCAAACATTCCAACACTGATGGTACTTTATTTGCCCATATTGACTGTCTTTATTCCTTTGTTTCTCCCTTTCATTTTCTGCTAGGCCTCCTGGGATGGTGGATTGAGGTACTGGCCAGTAAGTAGAACAGTGGCAAATCATTCCTACCCCAAGGAGATCTCCATGAGATGTGCCCTTGTTCAAAGGTTGTGATTAGGGTCTGAATGAGGAGATGCCAGTGGGATGCAAAAGCTGACTCTACTGATGAGAGCCCGAATGCCGAGCAGCTTCATATATAGATTTCACAAGGGTCCCCAAGGATCATTTTCACCCTTCTGGTCCAAAACATGATAAGGTTTACGTTTCAAGTCTGAGATATAATCTCAGTAGAACCAGAGGCCAAAGATCAAGACACAAGCAACTAAATCACCTGTCAGCTACAACCTCCTACATTATGTACAGTTAAACTTGTTCTAGCACTGAGGAGCACAGGGAACTTGTCAAGTCAGGAAACAACTTTTCACCCATCTCCGCACACCTAGTTAACTTTTCTCTGTACTTCCTCATCACTCTCCTGTGTTACTAGGCTTTATTTCTGCTTTGTCCTGTGCTAACTGTAACCATCTGGGAAGAAATCAAGACATGCTAAAGATACATTTGAGCTTTTCTCTCTGGCTATCAGAAAATGGAACCTATGAAATAGGAATTTCCCCAGAAATCTTAAGTTGAAAAAAGAAAAAGGCTGATGTCTGATACCAGCAAGAGGGGAAATGTGTTTCCTGGGAAAAGACTGACAGTTTTTCATGACTTTTCAATACTTGGGATCTATCTTGACACTACAGGTAGAACAGCTATCTCCATCTTGATTTAGGGCAATGTCCTTTGATTTCTGTTTCTATGATAAACATCATAACAGAAAGCAACTTGGGCAGGAAAGGGTATGTTTCAGCTTATGCTTCCAGGTTGCAGACTATCACCAATGGAAGTCAGGGCAGGGAACCTGGAAAAGAAACTGTAGAGGAACACTGGTTAAAGGATGTTTCTCTGTCTCATGCTCAACTAGTTTTCTTACATAACTCAGAAACACCTGCCCAGGTGTGGTACCCTGCAATGGTTGGGCCCTCCCAAATCAGACATCAATCAAGACAGTGTGTAAAAATAAATTCACTCCTGGAAGGCACATATGACTTCCAATTCACTTCTCCCACTGTCCATACCACAACCTGAAGCAAGAATTCTCCAAACCTGCCATTTGGAGGATCTTAACAAGTTTATTGGAGTTGCTAACTGAGTTTGGAGTGCTGGTTTATTTACAGAAAAGTGGGTGCTCCACCATTCATGACTGTGCTCAAAACTTCACACCCAAACATAAGTCCAGTGGCTTCCCAACAGCCACACAAAATGGCAAGAGACTAGCCTCCAGGTTTTCGTTGCTTATATATTCATAGGCCCTCTTGTTCAAGCAGCTAAGATCAACATATTGGATAAAAGAGGTAATGGGCTTGACTCCTTCAGCAGAATGTGAGTAGGAAGTGGGGCCATTACTTGTTATCATAGTGTCAGAGGAAAAAAACTGATGTTATAGTTATCATGGTGATCCCCCCCATTCCCACAGGGACTCAAGACCAGTAGGGCCTGTTTAGACAACATGTGCTAATATGAATTTCTGCCATGTGCCAAGATGGCTCAGACTAGACACCCAGAGAGCTATGCTTCAGCACAAAATGGCTCTTCCTGGCTGTCTGGGAACCCCAAAATGAACAGTGTTGTAATCATTTATATTATCATTCCTAAGAAGCCATCCATGATAAATCTCCTGTACAAAGTCCTTGTGAATAAGGACACGTGCCCATACCTGGAGGCCAGCTGCCTAGGGCCCTGTGTGCCCAGGGAGAATAAAGCATGTTACATTTGCTAGTGGCTTTATGAATATTCTTTAATGTCCTGGCTCCCTCCATTCCTCTGTTTCTGGTCCTACTCAGTCTCCACACATATACCCATATCTGTGGTAGCTATGGCATTGTTAGTTGAATAAACTTCTAAACCAACAATCTTTGGGCAATCATTAGACTCCCCATCATGTGAAATCTATACTCAGATTAAAAAAGATTCCCCTGTTTAGGAATAAGTAGGGTTGCAAAATATCAAGCAATCCTTCTAGACAACTCACGAATCACTGAAATTCGTGGAGTGCCAAATCTTGTCTCATTGATGTCCATGGAAACTTTTTCTATCTTGGCACCTTTGTGTACTAATGCTATCTCCTGTGCCACGTGACCTGAATTAAGTGACCAGGCCCTGGAAAATTTGGAAAATATGGTTTACTGGTGAGAGTAGATATGTTTCAAATGGAGAACTTAGGCAAGATTTGAAGTGGTCAGCAAAAGAGAAATAATTGAGGCATTCTCAATATCTCCTCCATCTTGGCCACAAAGGCTAAACTAATAGCCCTAACAACATATTAATTTTAAGAGAGGGAATAAGGATTAACATATATACTGATTTAAAGTGTACCCTCATGAAGCTGGAGAGATGGCTCAGTGGTTAAGTGCACATATTACTCAGGGATTACACTTGTCTGGCACCTCACAACTGTATGTAACTCCAGTCAGGAGACCTGACATCCCTTCTGATCTTTGCAAGAACCTACACTCATGTGCACATATGGAGCCATAGACACACACAATTAAATAATTAAATATTTAAAAAAATAAAAGAAAATATGCCTTCATGATCTTGCATACCCATGCTGCCATTCGTGAATAATGACTCATACAATCCTTAAAACATAATCAGTTAATTTTATACCTGTTAGAAGCCATTCAGTTTTCCATTCAAAAGGAAGTCATCTATTGCAAGAGCCATCAGAGAAATTAGGCAAACAGAAGGTGAAGCACACACAAAGGCATCTTTAAGGATCACTTGTGATTTATTTCTGTTACCTCCATGTATGAATGATATGCAGTCAAAGTAAAAAACCAGGTAAAAGAATGGGCTTCAGAACATTGGGGCAATCAAAGGGGATCAGGGATCTCTTTGGTAAATAAATACCTATTGCAACAGACACTGAAATGGGGGATTTGAAGAAATATGTGATTTATTCCATTTGGAGACAGATGCCTGCCTAAGAAATTAACTGGGCTGCTCTTAGGAAAACAACTGACCAACAAAGTAAAAAATGCATATGAAGCCTGCATTGTCTGCATACATAGCAACTCCACCTATTCCAATTCTCTCCTTGATCTTGAATAAATCCGAAAGAAAATTACTTATTCAGATGAGGACTGGAAAGTAAACTTTCCACATGTGCACCCTGGCACCAGCTTCAAGCTGCGGTCATCGCCAGCAGCAGCTGCTCCTTCGTTCTCATGGGTTTCAAGGCTGCTCCTCTGCTCGCCCTGGGCTGAGGCAGCTCTTCTGCCTGCCCTGGGCTGAGGCCACTTTTCTGCTCATCCTGTGCTGCCTCCTGTCTTCGCTGCTTCTGCCTGGTCCCAGACCCCAGGGCTGGTGTGGAGACTGTGTCAGTGGAGCCGCATTCAGACACAGGAGACCAGATTCAGTGACACAGGTCTGCTTTATTGCAGGAAGGCACAAGCTTATATAGGGGTTGTGGTCCAATCACAGCACAGCAAGTAGGATACCTTATTAGCATAACAGACTTAGCATCCTATTAGCATAACAGACTTAATGTCCTATCACAGAATAAAGGGTAGGATGCCTAATTAGCATACTGGGTTTCAGATTACAGAGATTCCCAGAAACCATATGACCCTGACAGTTGTAATATCATCCTAGGCTCAAGCCTGTCTCCCACAATGGTCATTAGGCTTAAGACTGGGTTGGACCAGTGATTGATTTCTCCGTTAGCATTTTGTATATAATCATATAGTACAGGTCAATTCCTGCTCTATTGCTCAAGGACCTGTATACAGAGTATGTCCTATTTTCAGCAATAGGGTTCTATCTTTCAATTCTCAGAGATGACCAAGAGCTCTGGCAACAGCCTGAATTATTTTTGGACTCTCTTAGACCACTCTCACCAACCACTCAAATGGAAGACTTCCTTGTCTGGTGCTGTGTTCTTTGCTATACAGCCCCTGATACATATATGCACTAATGTACTTAAAACCCTCTCAATGACAGTGAACTCATGGGTGACACTGTAAACACAGGCAAATATATGTGGTTGGAGTGGACAAAGATCCTAAAGAAAATCTTGTCTTTGTTGTACATCTAGACATGTGAAATTTTTTAACATATGCTAAATACAGATCCTTATATTTACAGACAAGTATGTAGTCCATCACTGATCAAAGAAGTTTCTTTTTGCAACATATGGAGGCTACTGCAGAATCTCACAACTGGTCAGAAACTGACAATATAAATAGGAGAGATGCCCAGTCCCAGGTGACACATCTACATTTGAAATTCTACACCTAAGGCTCATTATACATAGTAGAATGAGGGGTAGAGAATACTAGTACATCTCTCAGCTCTCACCAGTGAAGCTTCCTTATTCACAGAGTGCAATGCACACAGCAAGTCACAACTGGTCTAGTTTTAAAGAATAACTCTATCCCACCAATGACTCAGGAACCATAATGGAAGAAGGGACAGAAAGATTGCAAGAGCCAGAGCTGGTTCATGAACATAGGGAAACAGAGATTTTCAGGCAACTGGAAGTTTGCAAATGTGAACTCATGGCAATGTTGGCATTGAGCACAGGACAAATGCCACCTCAATCGAACAAGAGTCCAGAGTGGAGGAGAGAAGTAGGTGGTGGGCCTATTCAGGGTACATTTGAAGACTGACTACTGTGGGATGAGGGAAATTAAACCTTACTTACAATCTCTAGACAGGCTGACTAGACTCCAGGGGATGAATTTGCACTAAAGGACATCTAGGTACAAATGCTTGGCTGAATACGACATATCATGTATGGCAAAAAGCATGAAGTCTGATGAGGGGAGACTTGAATGAGGAGGGGGTTCCAAATTTGATTAAGAATCATATGAAATTTAGAAAAGCATAATAAAAGTTGTTAAAATTTTTTTGTAAGAAAGACCAGTAAAAAGGTTGGTTCCTTGATGAAAGGGACCTTAACAAGTGGTCTTGAGAATCCTCATGACTGGAAGACCACTGGAAAGAGCTGAGTTCTTATCACTAAGATGAAACCTGTGATCCTGAGGGACAAGAGGATAGCACCTACACTTGTAAGCCAGTAGAACATCTGAAACTTCTCTTCAAAAAACAAGTAGCAACCTAATGACAACTGAAACATTCTATTATTACCCCTGATCTGACCCTTCTGCTTCTCTCTGTAGTAATCATAAATGTGAACCAATGCATAGGGGCTTGCCTGATCCTGGAAGAATGATTAATTTTCCTGCCAAAGTCAAGGGACTTCAAATATTCACCCCTGCTTTTATTGACCCCTTTTTTCAATATATATTTTTATTTAATTTTAGTGCATTTCATACACCTTAATAGTGTTTAGACCCATTTCTCCCCATCTGCATTACCCCAGAGCCCCCCTCACTGTGTTTGATGCATTTTGTCATATGTGTTAAGGTTTATCCAGTCGTTTGTGTTCCCTCCATGTAAGTTCATCCACTGGGGAACCTTGTCAGACTCTAGCATCACTCACTTAAAGAACACCAACTGTCCCTCACGCAATAGTGCTCATCTGTCAATGGATCCTTGGCTAAGATGGGGTCTCATGCCCCTTTACCGAGCTCTATGCTAGGTTTTTGTCTGGAACTGAGAGTAGAGAAGAAACTAATGCATTTCTCAACTCTCACCAGTGAAGTTTCCTCATGCAACAGACAGCAATTAACACAGAAAGCCACAACCAACAAAATGAGAGAATAAGAATCTGCAGAGTGTATGTCCCTGGATAAGACTCTTATATTAGATCTCATTCATTCAGGGTTCAGAGACTATTGTGGAAGAGGAAAGCAGAAAGATTGTAAGAGCCAGCAATGTTCGAGAACCACAAGAAAAGAGTTTTTTAGGATTCTTGGAACTTGTTCATTTTTCCCATATGCAGGAAACATATAGATTAGTCTGGAATACCTGGCTTCCCTTCTGTGCTACCACAAGAAACATAGATAGCAAGTGAGAAACCTGCCAAAACTGAATTGTGAAGAAGTCTAAGTTGTATGATGGTTTTATCTTTTCTGTAAACCATGAGAGATGTGTCTTCATTTCTGTGGATTCCTCACTAGAATAATACACATGAACTTGTAATATCAGGAATTATCTAACAACAGGAAAAACACAGTTAAGGTTACCTATCTAGAATATAAAGGGAAATAGAAAAAATATTATGAAGACTTAATTAAACCCCCTCCTATGCATCTGTATATCTACCAAAGTAAAGCCTTGTAGGGATAAATTCACCCAATTATGGTTCTCCAGCAAGCAGAAATGACCTTACAATGGAGAGCATGAAATTTTGAAAGCAACCATAAGCAAATACTCTCCTAAAATACATATATGATAACATTATTCTCCAACTAGATTTGTTTTGTAAAAGATATGATAAGTGGTTTAGATTCTTTAAGTCCAAATTTTTATGGAGTTAAACAAGAAACAATAGAGTTACCAAAAGAAAAGCTATTGGAAAGTGACCATTTTTTCAGAGTAGAATGATAGAATGTAACTTACAGCAGAGCCATAAGCTTCCTTAAAGGCAGCCAAGAAGACATAAATTCCTCAAGGTAGGAAATGGCCCAAATTGGCAGCTTGGCCTTTGATCAGGCTTTACCCACTGGCCAGTTCCCTGACAGGCAGAGACTGCTTTCAGAGTCATCCTGCTGTGCCAAGATATAACATGCCTGCTCATCCTGAGAAAATAGCCTCAGGAAACAAAAAAACACACTCAACTTGACACCTGAATTTGAGAAAATTCCTTCAGCTACATTCAGCAGAGTTCCTATATAAAAACCAGATTGATCTGCTTATTCTTGCTGATGCTTTGCCATGGACAGCAGAGGTCATATGCTGTGTTCTGAATAAAAGGAACATATTCCTTAACAGTTGCAGTTTTAGCTCTGGCTCTTATTTCTTAACTTTAGACTCCTTCTTTTTCAGCTCTCCTAAATACAGCAAGAATATTCCAGATATATTAACAATTCCTCTTGGGCAAGATTTTTCTCTCCATGAAAGAGAAAGCTGGGTTCCAAGGTTCCAGTTTAACTCCTGCCCTATGTAGATATGTAATATATAGGGATCAATGCATCTTCAATGTCTTTTCCAGCTCTGCCATCTCCAGGAAGAAAAATCATGAAGGCAAAGATTTTATATATATATCACAGGAGATTTTCAAAAATGTCAGAAATGCTGGGAAGGAGGAATTTGAAATTTAAATGTCACTGATGGCTATGCTTAGAGGCTTGTCTGTAGTTCTCCCCTATATTAACCATAAATAAAATGGTGATGCATTATTTCTGTACAAATAAACTCAGTAAATCATTTACATGTCCTATCAAGCTATTTAATTTTGCTACACTGAAAATCAGATGCTAAAAATATAAAAGAAGGAAGGAAAGAAGGAAAGAGAAAGAAAGAAAGAAAGAAAGAAAGAAAGAAAGAAAGAAAGAAAGAAGAAAAAGGAAAGCTTTTTTAAAGAAAGAAAAATGGCAAATAATTAAATTTCTTTGACATATAAATGATGTATAAATGATTGTTTCAAGAATTTAAGGTCAACTTGCCAGTCTCTGAATAATCAACATTTGAAAAAAGGGAGTTCATAGTAAAAACTCAGGTTTAATAACTGACTGAAAATAGGATTATTTGCTGACTGGCTTCTTGAGATGATAAAGCAGCTTCTAGACTCCAAACTCTGTTTTTAGGACTCTGGAACACAGTGGATTTTAATGCAGTATAAGTTAAGCAAAGGTTGATAAGACCTTCAAGGAGACAGTAAAGTTAATCAGGGAAACACAACTTTCAAATGCCTGTGCTGTCACACTTGGAGATGATAAGAATGACTCCTAATAAAAATTAAAGTCAGAAGAGCTTAGGCCAGTGATCTACAAGTCATGAAAGAGCACAGATGCCAGTTCAGACTACTATACCCAACAAAACTATCAGCTGCAATTGAAGGAGAACGGAACACTTTCCATGATCAAAATACATTGTAAAGAATTTATGCTCACTGGAGGAAAATTTCTCATTTGAAAGTTAAATATATTAAACTTTGAGAAATGTATTCTCATACATTAGTTTGTATCATAATTCTACAAACACAAAAGTTTAATATGCATATTCTAGCCAGGTGTGGTGGCACGCACCTGTAGTCCCAGCACTTGGGAGGCAGAGGCAGGAAGATATCTGTAAGTTCAAGGCCAGCCTGGTCTACATAGTGAGTTCCAGGACAGCTGGGGCTACAAGGAGACCCTGCTTCAAAAAGACAAAAAATTATATTCTTTACTAATAAATCATGAGTAAGTTAAATGAAGCAAACACTACTTTCCATTTCTGAAATAGACAATTCTATGATGAAAACTATGAAAAACAAACTGTGGGAAATAAGTGCAGGAAGCTGTGCAATAGTTATAATTTAAAGAGATTTCTTTGTGTGCAAATTAGTCTTGACAAAAATCTAAAAAGCTTATTTCACAACTCTTCACAGGAGTAACATTTTTTTTCACATCGACAGACTTTTGCCATTTAAAAATTTTAAACTTTTTCATTGTTGAATGTTCAACTCCATTTTATGAAAAGAATATCTCAAATCTATGACTTTGAACATTTTCTAAAACATCAACTGTGCTATAAATTATCTTTGATACTTTGGTCCAGTGACTAGAAATAATGCATTGTTCATTTATCCCTTAAATTCAATTTTCTTTGATTTTATTTGAATTAGGGGACTGCTAGGAACGAAACAACTCTACAGGAATGTCAAATACATGTTCTATCACTGAATTGCAACTCAGCTCTTTCCTTTCAGTTTTAGACTTCTCTAGCTTTTTTATTTCATGTGGCCATTTAACCTGCAATATTCATTAAAGAAAAAAGAACTACTACCTCATTTTATAAATTGTTATAAATGTTCAATATATGTACAAACCAAATAAATATCCAACCCTTCTCTAGTAAATCCACAATTTATTTACTTAAATAGTTGAAAAGTTTCTGAGATTGCCTATTCAGAAAGATTTAGCCAAGGGCATGTCTTTTAGAAGTGGCTCTAGGGACAGCTGAGAGAAAATTAATTGTATCCCAAAGGATTCATCTCTACATAATCTACAGTTACTTAATAGCAAATTGCTTTCAGTATGAAATTTATTATGACAAACTGAGGAAGATGTGAAATACTGAAAGAAAAGTTGAACTAGGCAGGACCAGGTGGAACAAATAAACAGGAAACAGATAAATTATGGAGAGTTTCAACAATCTGGAAAAATTATATTTATCTAACAGTGACAAATGCAAAGAGAAATAAAGTATATCACATGATAATGAGATAATCAAAAGGATGGCTGAAGAAGGATACCCAGGTAGGAGAGGGAGGGAGAGAGGAGAAAGAGAATAGCTTTAACAAAAATAAAATATAGTGCTTTTAAACAAGGAACATCATAAACTAATTAGTTGTGAAATGTGATGTCAGAAGGCAGTGTGTGCCATTTCTGAAATTCATAACAGAAAGAGCTGCAACTGGCTAAGTAATGGAGTTGTATTACACTCAATATAATCTTTTCCAAGTCATTCTCTTCTATAATGATAAATTGATTCTATGTGAGAGATTCACTATAGAAGGTGTTGATATTTCAAATTTCCTGTATATCAGAAACACCCTAAATATAATTACCTTTGATAAATAATTCCTGTTTCTTTGAAAAAATTCTTACATATTTAAAATTCAAACAGGACACCTATAATTAATTCAAATTATTTATCATATGCAATCAGTAAACTGTTTAAAACACTACTTCTATGAACTAGAGTACCTTGTTAGTTAATTTTACTTAGGTGGTTTTTCAAATTTTTTATTGAATTTTTGTGATTTTCATATGATATGGCTTGATGGTATTTAGATCCCCTCCCCAACCTGCACGTCTTTCTATTGCTCCCTGCCCCTTCCCAATTCACTGTACCCATGATATGTAAAATGCAGCCTACAGAGTCTGTTTGTGTCCTCACATGTATGACAGCTGGCCTTGAATTATCTGTGTAATCAGGTCAGCCTCAATCTCACATAGATCTGTCTCTGCCTCCTTAGGGTTGGGGTTAGAGGTGTGTGCCACAAGCCCCTGCAAAAAGTATCATCTTTTGTGACCCATGAATCAGATGCCAGAAGGACCTGTGAAAAACCCTGAAAGCATTGCTTTAAAGTTGTATGAAAATTTAAAACAATTCTATTCAGCATGCCAGGCATTTTAGCATATGCCTCAATCACAGCACTCAAGAGGCAGAGGCAGGTGAATAATTGTGAGTTCAAGGCCAGCGTGGTCTGCATAGTGAATTCAAGGCCAGCTGGGGCTACAGGGAGAACCTGTCTTAAAAAATATATTCAATTGCAAAATTGATTACTGTGAATATTTCTAGGGAGTAATTTTCAAACTTTATATTTAATACAAATTCATTGGACTCTCATAGCAGGTATTGCAGAAAATAAAGGAATATTTTTTTATAGTGCCATGATTCTAGAATAAAGTATTCAGGACTATTTGTCACAACTCCACGTTGGAAATCTTCTTTAGCCTCTGCATATTTGTGTGACCTTGTGTATAAATTGTCATAATGTCTACAGAAAGCATAGATCTCATTACAAGTGTGTATAGGGGATAGGTTATTCTGGAGCCAAATATGAGTGACCAGGACCTGGGGGCATAGATTAATACTTAGTTTATTCCAAATACTCTATTCCATCATGATAACAGTTTCCTGGAATGTTTACAATAATGGAATGAAAAATGTCATAAATCAAGGTATCTTTAAAATACCTTGGAAGGAACATCAGATATGCAGGTTAGAGATTAGTGGTAACATATACAGGCTTCAGATGTCATATGAAGTCATTTTAGTCTTTATGTTAATGTGAAAGCCGAGAACTCTTTGATCTTTTCAAAAAGGATTTTACCTGATAATTAACAATATATTGAGGCAAACAAGTGGTTACAATATGAATGAGGCTAATGATACCCAAAATATTTGGCTCTGGGCCTGTCACATTGTGTTCCCAAAAGATATAGAATTTCTAATATGTCCATCAACCTTGTAGAATCTTTAGCATAGGTGCAGCTTTTATTTTCTGAGAAATTCCACTAATGACAGCAGTAAAACAAAGGTCATAAGTTGTATGAAGGTCATGTTGGGTATTAGCTAGTGACTGATATATCAGTTTTCATTCAGTTGGCTACTGTTCAGGAGGAAAGTAACATCTCATTGTAATGCATATCACTTGCATTAATGCAACAAGAATAGATTAAGAAAAGAGATAACAAATATATTTAATGCAAATTTCATGAGGTGGGAATATTCAGAAATTAAGACCCAAAGATCAATACCCAAAAATAGTGTATTTTCATGAACCTCATGCAATGATATGATGGGACCAAAAGATAAAACGATAGTGGGTATAGAAGAATTCATTGTTTGTTTGCTGAGACTCTACTTGTTTACTTATGTGATGTTTCTTCACTGTCATTACTTGTAAATCTTAAGGAAAAAAGAGACAAGAGAGCCACCTTCCTGTGCCAGCGGTTTTCTCTATTGCCTTCCTCTTGAGAAATCCTTCAGGCCAAGATGCCATAGTTTGAGGTATCATGTTTTGAGATTTAACAGCACTTCTAGGTGTCAATATATACTTAATATGATATTCCTTTACTATTATTTAAAATGAATAATAACAAAAGATACTAACTTTTGACATTATCACTTCAACAAGAAAAAGTTGTTACTCTGACAATTATATAAATATTTGTGAAAGAGACATATGTTGAACATAGTTAAATATCATTTTAACAATTTGGAAAAATACACATCATTTAGCATTTTGTCTTCCTAATGAGTATCTTTTCTTTATATGTCTTCTCTGCATCAATGTTAATATCTAAAATCATTTTTCTCTAACAGGATAATTAATAATATAAATTATTATATTTTTGTATATTCACTTGGTTTGTTGTATATTCACTGGCTGGAAATCTACCACAGATGGTAACAAGACAAATTACCAAAGGAAAAGTAGAGACACATTTATTAATATCTGCATCTCATATGCACATAGGATGGCTCACAGTAACAAACCCAAAAGGTAAAAATTTTTTTTACAAAAGTACCATGATAAAGAAAAAAGAATCAATGCTCTGAGGGATAGGCAACAGAATCTAGAGAAAGGCTAGATCCACAATATTTGTTATTTGAATTCCTCAGTACTCTCTGAGATGACAGTTGAAAGTTGCTTCAATGACAATGAGTTGCTCAGACCCTGGAAAAGAAGAAACTGCACTGAGTTTTCTTTATTTCTGTGTTTTCCCCCATTTCCTGACATTCAAACAGTAGCCTATCCCAGAGTAACATATGTTGGGGTGGAATATTGATCCTTTTCATTACATAACAAAATTAGAAAAGTTGTGTCAACTCTCTGCCTCTACATTGTTTTCCTTTCATTTAAATTGGCATAGAAAAAGGCCTGCGAGGTGGCTCAGCTGGTAAATTGCAACAAGCATAATGTCCTAAATTTGAATCCCCAGGTCCCTCATAAATGCCAGACATTGCAGCCTACATCTGTAATCCCACTATAAGGACAAGAAGACATGGGGGATCATTACCCAGCCAGTCAGGCCAAAACAGGAGTTCCAGGTTCATTATGAGACCTTGTTTCAAAAACACAAGGTGGAGTACTGGTAGAGGAAGACACCCAACACCAAACTTTGGCCTACATGAATTTTGACACTAGTAAGTACACCCACATACACATGTACACATATAAATAGTACACCAAATTCTGTATTATCTTCATTCAAACACCTGAATTTCAAATGTCCACTCTAGTCAGATATGAATTTTAGAAGAATAGATTTCCCATTGATCTGCTAATATCTGAGATATGTCCTCAAAATCAGTGTGTAAAAGTTAACTAGTATATTTATTTATTTTTTTATTTTTATTTATATTTATTTAGATTTTTTATTTTATGTGTATAAGTGTTTTGCCTACATATTAGTAATATCACACATGTTGTATAATGCCCATGGAGGACAGAAGAAGGCATCAAATTACCTGGAACTTGAATTAAGGAATGTTTTTAACCTTTCTGTGGGTTCTGAGAACTGAAGCCGGGTCTTCTGAAAGAGTGCTGAGTCATCACTCCCACACCATAAACTAGGATTTTTTTACAAATGATGTGAAGTGACTTTCTGCTCTTCATGTGCTCTAATTTCCCAACGAGGAAGAGATATCTCTAATGCAGGAAGTCATCACTTATATTCAATGTTCTATATGACTTTATTATATTTGTAGTCCTCCTCCTCATCATCATCATCACCATTATCATCATCATTATTACTTAGAGAGAACAATGTATCATACCATTAAACATAGTAAGTCAGTATGCTCATTTGAATGAAAATGTCCCCCATAGGCTCCAAGAATTTGGACATTTTGTCCCTATATGATGATGCTGTTTTAGATGGTTTTAGGAGGTCTGGCTATTCCGGAGGAAGCAGGTCACTGGGGATGGGCTTAGAGAGTTCTTAAGCCTTTCCATATCTCCAGTAGCTCTCTTGCTTCCTGTGTCTGCGTGATGATGTGAGAGCTTAGCTTCTGCTGTTCCTGCTCCAGCCACCTCCAGCCACCATGCCCCCCTGCCATGATGGACTGTAATTTCCCCTGGAACTATAAGCTCAAATAAACTCTTCCTTCTATAAATTGCTTTGGTCAGTGTTTCTAACACAGCAACAGAAAAGTGACTAATACAGTAATTGGTACCAGAGTGTGGGCTGTTGGCTGTGTAGAACCTGACCATGTGGGGTTTTGAAGAAATGTGGAAGACTTTGGAATTTTGGCCTAGAAAAGCGGTTTCTTGCTGTAAACAGAACTTAACAGGACATTCTAGTAAATGCTTGGAAGAAAGTAGTGCTAAGAACAATGTAGTTCCAGAGGGAAATAAAGATTTAAGCAGAAATTGGGATCTTTGGGCAAAGAGTTTGGCTAGAGATTTCCCACAGGCAAAAGGTTGCCTGAGGCTAAGTTGAAAAGCCATGGACTCATTTCTTTGGTGGAAGAAACTTCAAGACAGCCTAATGTAGAAACAGTGACATGACTATTAATGGTGAATATTATGCAGATCTATAGTGAAAGAGAGCAAATGGAGCAGAAAGGAATACAGTTTGGATTGATAAAGAGCACTAAGAAGATAAATGTTGGAGCCCTGGCATGTGATGGAGAGGATTCCAGTTTATAAGAGATTAAAGTGATTAAGGAGATTAAAGTGATTATGGAAGGGTCTAAGAGTCAAACTTAAACAATGGAGAGAATGCCTCCAGGGCAAGATCACATCCAGTTAAGCCTACAACTTGTGAAAGGAAAATGCTGCAGGGACCCCTGAAGAGAAAAAGCTTCTAAAATGGATAAAGAAAGCTGGAGTCCAGCCCAAACTTGCAGTCAAACTTGGCATTGTTGTTCACCTGGGGCTGGCCTTAGAGACATAAAAGATGCAAGAGTGAAAGGGTGATCAGTTCTTCTGCCACAGTTTCAGAGAGCCCCTGAGGACAGGTAGCATGTAGCACGGGTTCCCCTGCATAGAGAAGGCCCTGATAGGCCATTATGTGAAGCTGTGAAGATGAAGCCTGGTTGGCAATGGAGACCCCAAAAAGACGTCTGTGATGCCAGAGCTGTGAGGCATCTGCCAAGAAGACCTACATACAAGTTGTAGCAGCCCAAGAGAGAGATGCGGCTTGCATGAAGCAAAGGTAGAGAGGTTGAGCCATCTAAACCCTTTGAAAGTAAGGTCCCAGAAGTTGGATGCGGAGCTACTGGATTTGGTGTTTTCCCTGCTGCTTTTCGGTCTTGTTTTGGTTTGGTATTTCCTTACTATGCTTCTATTCCTCCCTTTTGGAATGGTAATGTGTATTCAGTTCCACTGAATGTTGGGAGTATGTAATTTGTCTTTTGATTTTATAGAGGCTTACAGTTAAGATATTTACCTGAGTCTCAGAATAGACTTTGGACTGTCGACTTTTGAATAGTAGTGAGATTGATAATGACTATGGGGACTTTTAAAGTTGGACTAAATGTATTTTGCATTTTATATCATCATGAGCCTATGGGGGCAGTATGTGGAAAGTGGTGGTTTGAAAGAAAATGTCCCCCATAGGTTCCAAGTGCTTGGACATTTTGTCCCCAGATGATGGGAGGACTTAGAAGGTGTGGCTTACCTGGAGGAAGCACATCACGAGAGGTGGGCTTAGAGATCTCCAGCCATGCCAGATCTCTAGTCACTCTCTTGCTTCCTGTGCCTGCATGATAATGTGAGAGCTTAGCTTCTGCTGCTCCTGCTCGAGCCACCTCCAGCCACCTCCAGCCATGCCTCCCTACCATGACAGACTGTATTTTCCCTGGAACAATTAGCTCAAATAAACTCTTTCTTCTATAAAGAACAGAGAAGTGACTAATACAGACATTGACGATAAAAATTATTTGAAATGAGTTTTTTTAATTGTATTTGATTACTAAATATTTCTTTTGTGCACAAACCTTATGTTAGAGAATCAGTTTAAAACCTGAAACTATCGAATTTGATTTTGATAATTTAAGTTAGGCAAATTTCTGAACAGTAGCAGTAACAACAATAAAAAAAATCTATATTTTTCATTGAAATGGCATATAGATGGTATGCTAGATGGTAGTTTGAAACATAGTCTTTTGTAGGCTGGCAATGAAATGTGATGGAGCTAGAGATTAGATTTGAAATTTGGGTCTGCAATGTAACTATCAGTAAAATCTTTGCAGAATCCTGGACATTATTAGCATTTTAATTTCCTATATTTTCTCAGTTGTATTAACACATGTCCCATGTCTCAAAGGGCAGACTTCCATGAATCCACTTCTTTTCATCTTTCTAGGCCTCAGTAGGAAATGTCTGTTGTCTACTGAAAATCAACAAAATGATTACATATAATGGGAATCTAACACAAGACTTTCCATGCTAGGTTTTCCTCAGACTCAAGCTCTTCAGCTTTCTCTTTTCATGCTTGTCTTGGTGAAGTACATCACCAGGATGGAGAACATCAGTGGTAATGTGGCAATTTTGCTATTGGTGAGCACCTCTCACCAGTTACCCCCCATGTACATCTTTCTGAGAATCCTCTCATTCTTAGATTTATGGTATACCATGCCTGCAGTCCCCAAGCCTTGGCCATCCTAGTGGGGAGGATCCAGACAATTTCATGTTCCTGGTGTCTTTTGTAGATATACCTGGATTTCTCTTTAGGCTGCAAAGATTATTTCCTCTTGGCAGCCATGGCTTATGACTGATAATTTGCCATCTGCTCTCCTCTATACTACCAGGCATTCATGAACTGTCTTGTCTTAGCGCAGTTGGCTCTGGGGTTCTGGAACTGTAGCTTTTTAGCCATTGATGTGCCAGCCAACCTCATTAGCACCCTGTCTTTCTGTGGCACCCCTGCCATCAACCATTTCTTCTGTGGCATTGCAACCTGGATTGCCCTGGCCTGCACTAGTACACAGGCAGTGGAATTTATGGCTTTTGTGATTGCTTTTTTGTTACCCTGAGTTCCTGTTTCATTAACTTGATCTCTTATATCTACATGATCAGCATCATCCTGAGGATACCTTCTTCTAGTGGCCAAAGCAAAACCTTCCCCACCTGTTCCAAAATTTTCCTCCATGTTCGCACCTCCATCAAAGATGCTTTGCATTTGACCAAAGCCATCCAAGTTCTCAATACAGTGGTGACTCCAGTTCTAAATCCATTTATCTATACACTCCATATCAAGGAATTCAGAGAGTACCTGTTTAAGAAATGGAGGAGAGCATAAGCCTCCTGTGGTGCAATGGACATATTGTTAGAGGGATCCATCAGTGATGCAGGAATTACAATGATTATATGCATCTCTTAAGTGCCATAGATATGTTGTAAATGGGCTGCATCACTGATATAGGGATTACTGTTTTTGTAAAATGTTATCACTTACATAAAATTTTCATAGACTGCTGTTTGTGAAATAAGGGCTACGAGAAGTTGGACAAGTTTAACTAAATAAAAGCATAAGTGAAATCCAAGTGAAGAATCATTTCAAGATAGAATTTTCCCTCTAAAGAAAATATAGTAAGATAGAAACATACGAAATGAGAAGCTTATAGGTACATTATACAACAATTTTCTCTTAGGGACACTGAAATAAGAAAACCAAAATATTTCTGATATATTATATACAGAAATACATACAAGTTTGAGTAGGGTAACAGAAAGTTCCTGTATAATGTTATATAAGCCTTAGAACAGAAATATCATGGATTATGATTACTAACCAGTCAATATGATTAGAATTGCCAATAATTTTACTTTAAAAATGAAAAACAGCTATAGTGTTCTTGGAATCTAAAGTCCAATGATCTGGTTCTACCAAACAAAAGAGGAGCCAGGAGATGGTGAGAAGAAATGGAGTTTTATATCATTTTGGCCAAAATGTGGAACAGATAGATTCTCAGCTTCCCTCCACTTTACCTGTAGCATTCCTACAATTTATAGAAAACTTAAAAACAAAGCCAGACAAAACACATGCAAATTCAGGTATGAAATAAGTTATCAGTGCACTGAGGTAAGTCTTTTTCCTGGAAGACAGTTCCTCATTTGGTGATAAAAGACCTATCAGCCCCAGCAGGTAATTTCTGGAGTCTGAGTTTTTGACTCTCTCACATAATTATTTTCTTTTTTCCCTTATCCATTCTTCATGAGTGAGGGGTTTACATTCTATCATTTACTGTTGGATTTGTTTATAGATTCCATTAAGGACTCCTGAAATGCATAAGCAAAAATTAAAGAGTTATATGCCTGTATCTGAGAGAAACACCATGTGCCAAATTCAAGTAGGAGTCGTTCACAGATCATGGGATAACAAGAGGTTCAGTGTCAGGTAGGCATGCATTAAATATTCTTAGTCCTCAACCTCTTGGCCTCAGTAACATTTTGAAGGGCTGGCACAAGTGACCCGGTTTTTTGTTGGTAGTCTGTGAAATAGCTTTTGATTCTGACACAATGGTGTCACCATACAAAAGACCAGGAAAACTCAAGCAGACAAAACCCCAGAATGGAACTGTGGATATGGGCATGAAACCCCAATTGCATTTGAAGAATTATTGATCATTACTAGGTAAGGAAGACGTGACCTTATTAAAGGGAAATACTCTACACAGGTTGACTATACCACAGTAGATAAACTTGCACTGCAGAAAGTCTGAAGGCTTATTCTTTTCTTCCATAATCCTAATTAAGATCTGTTCGATGTCACTGGTTTGAGTTTCTTCTCCTTCATGTATGCCTATAATACATAGTTTCAGTCAATTCATGTTGCTCCAAGTATCCTGAATATTTCATTCCTGTGTTTTTGAATTTTGCAGTCTTTGCTTAAGGAGTCCACATTTTCAAATTTATCAGTCAGTCTTGATATTCTGTTTTCCATTTCATTCATTCTGCTTGTGAGACTATCTTCTACTGTTTCTAATTGGCTTATTGCTTTGTTTTGTCCTCTGTTTCATTTGGGTTTTCTTCACTATTTCTATCTGTCTAGTGAATTTGCTTTTCAAGTTATGAGTTGTTTTTGATATTTCATTAAGCCACATTTCATTGGGCTTCAGTCAAAGGTTTATACCTTTCTTCTTTGAGTTCTTTGAGTTTTTTTGTCTTTGTTTCCTTGAAGTTCTTTATGATATTTGCAATTTTTCTTTTAAATCCTGTGTCCTGGGGTTCTACAAGGTTGTTCTCAATGTTCTGCACTTCTATAAGACTCATGTATTTGTTGGGCGTTTTCCTGGTTTTTCATATTGTTTGTGTTTTTGCATCGCCCTTTGGGCATACAGCTGTTCTTTGTTGGTTATGTGTTCAAAAGGACCTTCTAATATGTTTTTGTTTAATTTAATTTTGGGTCTTTTAATATTATTATGAAACATGGTTACATTTGTATTAGTATGAAAGAAAAATTGGTCAGTATTTCAGGGTCTTGCTGAGTAGAAGATTGGTCAGAGTCCTGATTGATTAGGTCTGTCACCCTGATCATGATGCTGGGAAGTTAGCAGTGAGGTGACCACCTGGGAGGAAATCCAGGTAAGAAGGCTGATCTCATGTGTTCAAAGGCTAGTTGGAGGTGGGGGCAGTCTGTGAGGTCACTAGGGAATGAGACAGAAGAACTGGGTTGGCCTGGGTGCAAAGGATCAAGAAGTAGTGGGGGCTTCTGGACCAAAAGGGTAGTCCAGAGGTCTGGGGTGACAAGAGAAGAAGAAGGCCTGTGTCAAAGGTGAGAAGGAGAATGGGATGTGGGAGCTGAGAGAATGAATCAGGTTTTGGGATTCAAGGCACAGTGGGCAGGGTCAAACATATCAGGGAAGGAAGCTGGCCTCAGAAATACAAGGAAGATTGGGGGTGGGGACAGCCAGTGTGGAAGACTGGTCTCAATTGTATAAAGGCAGGTTGAGGTTGGGGGCCGGCTGTGAGGTCTCTAGGGTAGTACACTGAGAAATTGGATTGGTTTGCTGCAAAGGATCAGTAAGCAGTGGGGGAATATGGGCTAAGAGGTCTAAGACACCAAAAACAGAAGTGGGCCTCTGCCGAGGGCTAGAAGGTGATTGGAATGTGGAAGCAGGGAGATTGAATCAGGTAGTCCTGTTTTATTTTATTTTTGTTTCTTGGTTTTTTTGTTGTTGTTTTGTTTTTTTGTTTTTTTTTAGTTTGGAAATATTTGATTACTGCTTCTATCTCTTTTGTTGTTATGTGTTTTTTTCAAGTATTGCTTCATTTTGTTTTCATTTTGGTAAACAATATGTCTAGGAATTCAAGCATTTCTTTTATATTGCCCAGCTTACTGGAATATAATTTTTAAGATGTCCTTATGTACCTTGGAATTTCCTCTGTATCTGTTGTAAAGTTTATTTTTTTAACTCTGATCCTATTAATTTAAGCTCTCTTTCTCTAAGTTAATATGGATAAAATTTTGTCAATCTTCTTAATCGTTTCAAAGAGCTATATGTTTCTTTGACTATTTGCATTGTTTTTTTTATTTCCATGTCAGTCTTCTGGGTAGTTTTGTTCCCCCACCACATTCAACAGCATCAATGTTATGAACATGAGGACTCTCTAGGGTTTTTTTTGGTAATATTAATTACAAACTTAGGTCCTTAATATTATAAAAACTCCTCTTTGGACTGCCTTCTTTGTGTCCTATAGATTTCTCTATGGTAGTAATTTTAAATTCTTTTCTTGATTTCTTCCTTGACCCTTGTTAAATTCATTAGTGTTTTGTTTACTTTCCATAAATTCCTGTACATTCTGTCACTCCTATTGCTGCTGATATTCAGCTTTAATCTTTTCTGTTCAGAATACACGATGTAATTTCAGGTTCTCTAAATCTGTTTCCATTTGTTATGTGGCCTAGGACTGCTAAGAAGAAAGTTTGTAATTTACTGTTTGGATAGAATCTTTTGTAAATTTCTGTTAGATCCCTTTAATTATTATATCATTTACCTCCAAGGATCTTCTTTTTAGGTTTTTTTTTCCTGGATAAACCACCTGTTGGTGAGTGTGAGTGACGTAATGAAGTTATCCACTATCATCGTGTTTAAGTCATTCTGTGATTTTAGATCTAATTATGTTTCTTTTGAGAAACTGCATGTCCCTGAATTTGATACATACATATATGCTTATGAATTTAATATATTCATGGTAGTTTTATCTTTTAATGAGTATGAAATATCCTTCATCATCTCTTCTGATTACTTTGGAATTGAAATCTATTTTGTCAGATATTACAATAACTGCAATTGTTTTTTTTCTTAGCTCCATTTAGTTGAAATATTTATTCCATTCTTTTGAGTGAGGTGGTATCGATCATTGATGGTGAGAGGTGTTTCTACCAGGCAGTGAAAAGATGAATCCTGTTTTCAAACACAGTTTATTAGTCTGTAGTATTCTTACTGAGGAGTTGAAACTGCTAATATTGTGAGTTATAATTAACCAATGGTTATCAATGACTTTTATTTTGTTGTGGTGAATTTTGTCCCTAGATCATTTTTTGTGTGTCTTTTTGAGACAGGGTCTCCCTGTAGCCCCAGCTGTCATGGAACTCACTATGTAAACCAGGCTGGCCTTGAACTCACAGAGATCAGCCTGCCTCTGCCTCCCAAGTGCTGGGACTACAGGTGTGTGTCACCACGCCCAGCGTCCCTAGATCTCTTTATTTTAACTGTACTGGAATTCTTAAATTATTCTTTATCCCTCCTTTATTATGTTCAGTTTCTTCTTCATGCAGAAGTATTTCTTTTATTACCCTCTGTAGAGATTGTCTACAGGGCATCAATTTCTTATATCTATTTTTATCATGGAAAATTTGTCTTCTGTTTTAAAAACAGTTGATAAATTTTACTGAATATAATAGTCTGGGATAGCATCTGTCTTCTCTCAGGAGTTCTATAACATCAGTACAAGGTCTTTATTTAATAGTCAACAGTGAAAAATCAGCTATTGTTCTGATGGACCTTCCTTTGTGTGTTACTTGGACTTAGTCCCTTGGACCTTTCACTATGTTTTTCTTGATATTTAGATTTAGAGTTCTGACTATTATATGACATGGGAAACTTGTTTTCCAGTCCTTTGTATTTGGTGCTTTGAGTGCTTCTTAACACCTTGAAAGGTATTGGTTTCCTTAGATTTGAAAAAAAATATTTCTTCAAAATATTTTTGGTGCTTTTAATCTGGGTTGTTACGGGTTGTTATGTTTGTCTTTTTAGGGGGGAGAGGGACAATGTCTCCCTGTAGTTCCAGCTGACCTGGAACTCACTATGTAGACCAGGCTGACCTTGAACTCAGAGATCTGCCTGCCTCTACTTCCCATGTGCTGGATTAAAGGCTTTTGCCACCATGCCTGGCATGACCTCATTATTTGGTTTCTTTTTGTATATCTATTATTCAAATTTTTCATCTTTTTCCACTGTTACAGAATGCCTACATTTTTTATTTTTGGAGTATTTTACATATAACATTTTCTTTGACTGAGTGATCCATCACTTCCACTTTTTCTTTGATACTGGTATTTTCTTTCATTCCTTATCCACTTTATTAATGAGGATAAACTTGTTTAACTGAAGTTTAGATTGTCTTCCTGAGTTTTTCATTTCAAGTTTTATTTGGGTTTGGCTTTTCTTAAAATATCCCTTCTCTTTATTAAGTTCTAATATCACATCTTAAATTGCTTTCTTATTTCAATCACTTTTTGTTTTTCTCATAGATTTTCTTTAGTATTTTTTAAAAATTTTTACAAAAACTTTATTGAGAATTTCACACATGCATGTAAGGTGTTTTAATTAAATCCATGCCCACTCCTTCCCCTCCAACATTCCCCACTCTGAAGAGGTAACCGTAAAATCTTTTAAGGATTAGATACAATCTCCCAAATACATTTGACATTTTGGGCCTTGGAACAGAATATGTTGCTAACAGGCTCAAGTACATTTTGAGTTTTAGCCAAGAAACTGGCTACATTTCTTTGGGGTCTTTTTATCCTAACTGCCTAGCCAATTCCTACCTCCTATTCTTATCACTGCCATCCTCTGAAGGGGTTACCCAAACTCCTAATAGGGAATAAGGACTCCGACCTCTCTAGCTTCTTCATGCTGAACAGGGATGCAAGGTAAGGCAACTTTAGTATTCCTTCAGTGGGTCTATCTAAAAGACTCCAAAATTGCATAACTCTTGTATCTAAGGGAAAAAGAAAGTCCTTGAATCATGAATGGGAAATGTGAAGGAGAATGAAAGACAAGAATAATCAGCATTACAAGTTCTAGACAGGGAACTAGAAAAAAGTCAGAACAGGGCAATTTTCAAATGTTCATATGAGAGTCCATTCGAGTTTCTTTACAAGGGTTTCCAAAAGCATCCCTCTATTGGGTTCTTCCTCATTTTTACTTTGTCTTCCAGGACTGGATTAGTTGGCTGAGAAGAGTGGCTGGATACTTAGATGAGGGTCCAGTGACCTTGCTTGGCACTCCTTTAGTGAATGAGCACAACAGTCAACAAGCCCAATTGTGATTATGGTTAATGATCAGGCTTAGCCAAAGTTGTGATGATGGTAGTTATTTCATGCATAAGGGACTGCTGTATAGATAGCATCATATTATTAAAAGGAGCTGGAATTTAAAAGGATTTAGTGCTAGGGGCCACATATAAGGGAGAACATATGTCGTTTGTGCTATTTCACTTAGTATAACAGTTTCTAGATCCATCCATTTACCTGCAAATTTCATTATTTAATCTTTCTTTATTGCTGAATAGAACTACATTGTGTAGCCATATTTTTACTAACCACTTGTCAGTTGAGGGACACTTATGTTAGTTCCATCTCTTAACTGTTATGAAAAGAGCATCATCAAACATGGTGGTACAACAGCCTCTACAATAGGATGAGTCCTTTGGGTATATGCCAAGGATTGGTATACTGGGTCATATGGTAGGTTTGTTTTTAGGGTTTTAAGAGTTCTCTGCACTGTTTTCCACAGAGGCTGTATGAGTTTGCAATTCCACCAGCAGTGAATGAGCATTCCCCTTTCTCCTCATCCTTGCCATCATTTGGTATCATTTGTTGTCTTAATCCTAGCCAGTCTGATTGGGGTAAGGTGATACCTTAAGGTGATTTTAATTTGCACTTCCCTAATTACTAACAATATTGAACGTTTTTTGAAATGTTTCTTAGCCATCTTTATTTCTTCCTTTGAGACTCTTTGTTTAGATCTTCAGCTTATATTTTATTTGCGTCATTTGGCTACTCGATTCTTTGTTTTTTGAGATATTTACATATTCTTGATGTTAAACCTCTGTCAGGTGTGTCACAGGTGGAGACTTTTTCCCATATTGTGGGTTTTCTCTTCACTTTTTTGATTGTTTCTTTTGTCGTACAGAAGCTTTTTAGTTTAATGAGGTCCCACTTATTTGTTGCTGACTTTAATTCCTGAGCAACTTCTGTCTGATTTAGAAAATCCTATCCTATACCTATATCCTGTAAGTTACTGCCAATATTTTCTTCTAATAGTTTCAGGGTTTCCAGTTTCACAGTGAGGTCTTTGATTCATTTGGAGTTGACTTTTATGCAAGGCCAAAGATAAGGATCTAGTTTCAT
Source organism: Nannospalax galili (assembly GCF_000622305.1). Classification (NCBI taxonomy): domain Eukaryota; kingdom Metazoa; phylum Chordata; class Mammalia; order Rodentia; family Spalacidae; genus Nannospalax; species Nannospalax galili. The sequence continues at coordinate 2,155,348 of NW_008355786.1, read as the reverse complement.
TCTTCTACAAGTGGAGATGCAGTTTGGCCAAGACTATTTTTTGAAAATTCTGTCTTTCCTCCATTATGTGTCCTTTGCACCTTTTTCAAATATAAGGTGGCTGAAATTGCATGTACTCAGGTTTGGAGCTTCAATGATGTTCCATTGATCTACATGTCTGTTTTTGTGCCATTACCATGCTGTTTTTATGACTATGGCTCTGTAATATACTTTGAGATTTGGTATAGTAATCCCCCCAGCATTTCTCTTTGTGCACAAGGTTGATTTGGCTATCCAGGGACTTTTTTGCCTCCCATATGAATTTATGGATACATTTTTATAATTCTGTCAAGGGTGTCACAGGGATTTAATTTGGATTGCATTGAATCTATATATTGCTTTTGGTAGGATAGTCATTTTAACAATAATAATTCATCCAATCCATGAACATGGGAAGTCCTTCCAGCTCCTCATATCTTCCTCAATCTCTTTCATTAACAATTTAAAATTTTCATTGTAGAGATCTTTGGTGTCTTTGGTCAGATTTATTACAAGACATTCTTTTATAGCAATTGTGATTAGGAATATTTCCTTGTGTTCTTTCTCCAGTTGCTTGTTGTTGGTATATAGAAAGGATACTGACTTTTGTAGATTGATTTTATAACCTGACACTATATTGAAAGTGTCAATCAGTTCTAGGAGTTTTCTGGTGGAACTTTTGGGATCTCTTAGGCATAGTATCATATCATGTGAAAAATTACATTTATATAATTTTGTTTATATTCATGAAGACAGAGAAATTTATTTGTGTATGTTAAATAATTTAATAAGTCATTAGTACAAGTTCATAATCACAAAAAATGACAGTTTTATACATAAATAGAATGATATGAATACTGGTAAAACCTGGTAAAAGGCACCAAAGGCATTTGACAATAAATATATTGAGGAGCCCTATCTTTGGAGGTATTGACAAGAACTCCAAAATTGCAAAGGAAAAGCAGTCAGAATTATGCATTCTCAAACATTAAATGTCAAAGTGTGGTCTGGTTGGTTATTATTTCAGGTAGGAACACATAATTTTATCAGTGAAGAAACTGTCATTGCAGAGTGCGGAATAACCCCCATTTGATCCAGAGAAACCATTTCTCCTGAGAAGTGCAATCCACTTGCATACCAGGGTGTCTGGGTCCTACAAGATGATCACTCCTGTGGTGGGGTATTGGTAGGCAGTGGGGTTCACCTTTGAGACATGGACATGAAAGATGCCACATTCAAGAAAGTTTTAAGGCAATGATGGAAAACTTCATTGAATTCTTACTCCAAGGGTCGAAACTGTGATATTTTAAAAGGTGGTAGTTGGAAATCATTTGAAAAATATATGCTTTACTGATTTAATTTTCCTCACAGTCAATAACAATGTATTGTTTTTAATAAATATTTCATTAATATTTTGTGATTTACGTACAATATACTTTTGTCATACTCATCCCAAATTCTTTGCCTTAACTCATGTCAGATCCACCTCCACCTAAATACCCCCTAAATTTCTAGTCCACTTTTTTGGTTTTTAATTTTTAAAATATGTTTTTATTGAATTTTTGTGGATTTCATACAATACATCTCAGCCATATTCATTTCCACTTCCCTGTCTACTACCCCCTTATCCCTTCCAAAAGACATCATATATTTTTAATATGTATTGAAATATACAAGCTTATACACCCAAATGTCCAGAGGTATATCCACTGGCGTCTGTTAAGCATGTCTAGTCTCACTCTATTAAAAATCATTCTTTTCAGCCAGCAGTGATAAACTAACAAGGGTTCCTCACCAAAGTTGTACATTGTGCACCTTTCCCCCTTGATAATACTTCCTCTATGATCTCTCTTTTCATATTCTCCTTCTTCCCCTTACTCTCATGCTGCTGTGTATAACCCTTCCTCTACTCCTCCCAGCGAAATGCCCCCATTTTAGTGATTATACCCATGGTAACACCTGTCTCTACTATCATTCTCTCTCTCTCTCAGGTTCCTCCTTTCCCTTTATAAACATGTTTGCCTTCCATTTTCCTGGTTTCTGTGGCTACATCAAGATATGTATACACATATGAGAATTTGGTGCTAAGATCCATAAATGAGGGAGAATATATGTTGTTTGTTTTTCTGAGTCTGTGTTACTTCACTTAGTATAACAATTTCTAGTTCCATATATTTACCTGCAAATTTTATGATTTTATCTTTCTTCTTGCTGACAACAACTCCATTGTGGAAATGTACCATATTTTTATTAACCATTCCTCAGCTGAGGGAAACTTAGGTTGTTGCCATTTCTTAGCTATGAAAATAGCATCAACAAAAAAGGATATTCAAATATCTCTGTGGGAGGATAACTCCTTTAGGTATATGCCAAGGAGTGGTGTAATGTAAGTTTATATAGCAGAATCATTTCTAGATTTAAAAAATATTTTATTTATTACTTTTCTTTTTATGTGTATGAGTGTATTGCCTGCATAAGTGTAAGTGCACCTGTGTCAGCAATGCCAGCAGAAGTCAGGAGATGGTATTGGAATCCCTGGAAATAGCCACCCTCTGGGTACTGGAAATTAAACTCAGGTCCTCTGTAAGAGGAATAAGTGCTCCTACCACTGAGATATCTCTCCAGGCCCCAGTTTTAGATTTTTATGGGTTCTTCACATTGCTTTTAATAGTGGTTGCACAAGAATGCAATCCTACCAGTAGTGCATGAGACCAATATTGAATGAGTAGCCTCCTTTCCCTATATTATTGGAAGCATCTGGTATCATTTGTTGTCTTGATCTTAACCAGTCTGACTAGGGTAGGATGACATCTTAAAGTGGTTTTAATTTACGTTCCCACAATTACTAAGTATATTGAACCATTTTTAAAATGTTTCTTAGCCATTTTTATTTCTTTTTTACAGAATTCTCTGTCCAGATCTATAACCCATCATTTCGGTCTTTTTCTTTTTTACTTGATTCTTTTCTTTAAAAATTGTTTTTGTGTGTTTCTTACAGACATCTCAAACATTCTGAATCATCGTTTTACCTCTGAATCCACTGGCACCTCCCATTACACCCCCAATGGAGCCCATATACTCTGTCATCCCTGCTAAGCCCCATTATGTCAAGGGGGTATCCATGGACATTCCCCAGTGTAAGTCCAAACACTGAGGTCTAGTCAGCATATCTACACTCCCTTGTTTTAGGAAGATCAGCTCATCTTCACCTAGGAGCAATCAGTTGTCAATATTTCTATAGATAAGATTGGGGTCTGCAGTTTATTTTCTGAGTTCTATGCTTGGTTTTGTCTGCCTAAATTTGTGTGGAACTTTTGCATTCTGACACCATTGTCTAAGAACCATAAGAGCATGTTACCAGAAACTTGTAGGACTGTGTTTCTATATTGCGACAGACCAGCCCAGACTGGAGCAGTTCAGTCCGACGGAAACAGGGTCCTCGAGAGAGTGGGCAAGGATTTGGTGAGTGACAAACAGACAGACACACAAGAGCTTGGTGAAGGTCTGAGTGTAATTTTTGCAGCTGCAAGGTTTGAGATATATACAGCAAAGATTGCAAAATCTCCCCAACAGAAACTGCAGAACAGCCATGCCAAGATTTACAGTTCCAGAGATAAAAGCAAAACAACCCTGCCAACCATCATGTACAACCAAAACACACCTCCCCATCCCATCGACCTGGCACCAGACAGCAAACCCCCACCGTGGCCTTCACTGCCAGCCTTTCTCACATACTCAGGATTCCACTCAGCTGTGTGGTTTCACGTCAAAATGACCTTAACCCATCACATACTTTCAACATTAGCTGTACCTGATATTGCATTTTTAACTATTTGATAACATTCCTTGCTTATTTGTAGTGGGCCATCGGGCTTCTAAGTCATTCCTTAACCCCTTAGATCCTAAAAAGTCATCCCATGTTGACTGAGTTCCTGAGAACTCTTGCTGCATACTAGGATAATTAAAAGATTTCAATAAAGACAGTGACAGCGGTGTCAAGAACACCAGGTGCTTTCTGGGCCCCCTGAAAGCCCATGATACAGTGACAGTGAGAAAGATAACAGCAAGTAAAAGCACACCAAGTACATAACATTCTTTTTTAGCACAGCCAGTTCCAAGAGGCAACCTTCCTTGAAGTTTCAGCCTCAACCCACGGAGGATCTCATGTGGGTTCCATTGAAGATGGCGTGACACTATACGGTTATGCACTTCTACCCTGGCTTTTACAATATTTCTTTCCCATCTTCTGTGATGGTCCCTGAGCCTTTGGTGGTTGAAGTTTAATAAAGGAGTCCTGTACAAGGACCAGAATTTATCAAACTCTTGATCTCTACTCTTTGGCCATTTTGTGACCTTTTGTGTTCCTGACCCTGGTGCATGAGGGAGCTTCATTAAAGAGAAGTGAGAGATTCATTAATGTCCTCTTCTTTACCTTCTTCTATGTTCCATGAGCTTTAGATATAGAGGTTGTGTTGCTGATGTGTCACTTAGACCTGGGCAATTAATAGACATTTCCCATGTGTGACTAGTTGCAATTGGTAATAGTCTCCAACTGGTGTAAAATCGGCTTCTTTGATGAGCAGTGACTGGGATATTTGTACGTAAGTATAAACATACATAAGTTTTATACAGTAAGGAATCATATCAGTCTAGGGATAGGACAGTCTTGGGATTTTCTCTAAGACCTATGACCACCCCTGCCACTCTCTAGGTTTCCTTTTCAATTCACTGGTTCTTTCTTTTGCTTCACAGAATCTTCTGAGCTTAAGGATGTCACAATTGTCACTTGTCAGTTGTTTTGCTTACTTCCTGAAGAAATGATGTCTGATTTGGAAAGTACTTTTCTGTATCTATATTTGTAATGTACTACGAATGTTTCCTTCCACTTATCTCAGAGTTACACTTTTCACATAGAGGTCTTTAGATCTGAATTTGTGTAGGTGGATACATGAAACTCCAGTTTCATTCTTCTTCAGGTGGTGATCCACTTTTAACAGCTTCAGTCATTTGCTGAAAATGCTGTCTTTCCTTCATTGTGTGTTCTTTCCACCTTTAGCAAATCTCAGGTGGTTTTAGCAAATTTCAATTGCTTTAGCTATCCAGGGATTTTTGTGATTCCATATGAATTTTAGGGTTTTTTTCTAATTTTGTGAAGAATGTTGTGGGGATTTGGATTGGCATTGCATTGAACCTATAGATTATTTTGTAGGATGGTCATTTTCACAATATTAATTCTTCTAATTCATGTGCACTGGAGTCCTAGCCATCTCTTTTTGTCTTCTACAATCTAAGAGTTAAAATTTTGATTGTAGATATATTTTATACCTTTGGTCAGGTTTATTCCTAGTTATTTTATTTTATTTGGGGGGGTGATTTTAAATGGGAGGATTTCCATGATCTCTTTCTTTGATTGATTATTATTACTATATAGAAAGGCTACTAATATTTTACACTGATTTTCTAACCTGTCATTTTGGCAAGAGTATTGATCATTTCTTGAGGTTCTCTACTGGAATTTTTGGGATTGCTTATGTATGGTATCATATCATCTGAAAACAGTTATAATGTGACCTCTGCTTTTCCAATTAGTACTCTTTTAATTGACTTTTCTTGTATTATTGCTCTAGCAAGAGTTTCAAGCCCTATTTGGAAAAGGGGTGGAGATAGTTGACAGCTTTGTCTCATTCCTGATTTTAAAGGTAATACTTCCAATTTTTTCTCCATTTAGAAAATTGTTGGCCTTGGGTTTGTTTTACAGAGCTTTAATTATATTAAGGTTAATTTGCTCCATTCCAATTTCCTCTAGAACTTTAAAAAAATCCATGGTGGATTTTGTCAAAGGACTTTTCTGCATTTATTTAATTGTCCATATAATTTCTGTCTTTAACTTTATTTTTATGATTTATTACATTTTTTTTGTATTGTATGTGTTGATACATTGCTGCATTTCTAGAATAAACTCAACTTAATCATGGTGGATGATCTTTTTGACGTGTCTGTGATTTGGAAGTATTTTATCGAGAATTTTTACATTTCTGCTCATTAAAGATATTGGTCTACAGTTTTTATTTGTTGTATCTTTATCTAATTTCAGTGTTAGAGTACTACTGGCTTGATAGAAGAAAATTATTAGTTCTCCCTCTATTTCTATCCTTTTGAATACTTTCAGTAGCATTGGTTGTAGATCTTCTTTAAATGTCTACTAGAATTCTGCTGTGAATCCATATGGTCCTGGACATTTTTAGTTGAGAGTTTTTGTATTACTGTTTCAATTTTCTTGTATTTTAGGCATTTGTTTAAACTTGGTTTACCTTTAGTGGTTTCATTGAATTTAGAAATTAATCCATTTCTTTTGTTTTTCAAATTGAATATAGTTTTAAAATATTTTACATATTATTATTATTCTTTAAAGTTATGTGAATGAGTGTATTGCTTGCTTGTGTAAGTGTACCCGTGTTGTGCAATACCCACGGAGGTCAGAAGAAGGCATCATATTCTCCTATAACTGGAGTTATGGACAGTTGTTAGCCACCAAAAGGGTGCTGGGAATTGAATCTGGGTCCTCTGCAAGAGCAGTCAGTGCCCTTATCCACTGAACCATCTCTCCAGCCCTTAGAGTATAGATTTTGAAGGATTCACTTATCTTCTGGAATTTTTGTTTTGTTTTGTTTTTTGGTTTCTGTTGTGAGGTTTACCCTTTCATCATTGCTCTTTCTTTCTTTGGTTATCTGGCCTAAGGGTCTGTCTATCTTGTTTATCTTTTTGTAGAATCTGCTCTTAGATTCATTGATTCAGTATTAGTAGTAATCATTTAATTCTGATGTTTCTTTCTGTTTATTCCTATGTCAAGTTGTCCTGTCTATTCAAGATACTGGGGTCTTGATAATACTGAGTTGGGGTTAATCTGTGCATTATTGTCCTGTAGTACTGTTTTTATGAAATTGTGTGCACCAGAATTTAATGCATATACACTAATTATTGTAATATCTTCTCAGTCAAACATTTCTTTGATCAGAATGGAGTCTAATTTGTTTTTTATTTGAATTTCATCACCTGCTTATATCTTTATGCCATTTGTTTGCAATATTTTTTCACCCTTCACAGTAACATAGTGTCTGTCCTTGAAAGTGATATGATTTTCCTTGAAGACAATGAAAATTTGGATTTTGTTTCCTAATCCATTCAGCTTATTCATGTTTTCTTTTAACCTGGGCAATGAAGCCATTGATTTTTAAAGTTATTTTAGAAAGATGTGTGCTAGTTATCATCATTTTAATTTCTATTTTCATCTTTGGTCTAAATGTGTTGCACAATTATTCCTTCATTTACTTTCTGTTGCCTCTTGGGTGTAGTTGTTCCTTTCTTCAGTCCTTTGTGTTGCTTCAAGTAGTCGCTGTAGGGATGTTTTTCTGGACATGAATTCTTTCAGTCTATTAATGTCATGGAAGATATTTATTTTCCCTTCAAGTGTAATAGGTTTTATGAATAAAGTATTCATAGTTGGTAATCATGATCACTTAGAACATTTTATACTTTGGTCCAGGTTCTTCTGGTTTTCATAGCTTTCATTGATTAGTCAGTTGTGTTTTTGATGTTTTTTCCTTTATATGTGACTCATTTTTTCTCTTTCAATATTTTCTCTGCATATTTAGCAGTTTTAGTATGGTATGACATGGAGAGTCTCCTTATGTCTATTTGGTGTTCTATGTGCTTTTTGTATCTGTAAGGGTTTGTTTTTCCTTAATTTAGGGATGTTTTTTCTTCTGTAATAAATGGTCAATGTCAATGACCTGGGACTCTTCTCCTTTCTCTATGCCTATGATGAGTAATTTTGTATTTTCATATTATCCCACATTTAATGCATATTCCATTTCTTTAATTTTTTCATGTTCTTTGCTTGAGCAGTTCAGTTTTTCAACTTTATAATCCACTCTTTGATATTCTCTTTTCCATTTCAATCACTCTGTGGGAAAGACTTTCTCCCGTCATTTCTAATTGGATTTTTGAGTTTTCCCCTACGTTTTTCCTTTCTGCCTGAGATTTTTCACTATGTCTAGCTCGTTCAGGATTTCAGTAAGAAGTTTTTCTCTATTATCTTTTAGTTTTTCAGTACTTTGCTTGTGTGTTTTCTTAATATATTGAACTCTTTGATCATGTTTATAATTTTCGTTTACATACTTTGTTTTGGGTGACCTCTAGGGAGTTGTTATTGCAACATTCTTCAATAGGACTGGTGGTATTTGCTGAGACATATTGCTTTAGTTTTTCGTCTTATTATTTTTTCATTTTGGTTTTGGCATGTGGATTTATTTTGTTGCTTATGATTCTGGTATGGATCTCAAGCCTACATTTGTTGAGTTTAAGTTTGATTCTATATGTATTATTGATCTATCTTAGTTGTTGTCTGATTGAGTATGAAAAGTAAGTTGGCCTAGCCTTCAGGTTCTCTCTTTTGATTTTATATTGGATTTTACATTGGACCAGATGGATCTAGTCAGGACACTCAGGAGCTCATGCAGCCCTGACTTATTAAACACACTTCAAGCCTCAGAAGAATAGTTTCAAGGTCCAAGGAGAGAAGATGAGAAAAGAATGTGTAGATCCCTACTAGTGAGCAGGAAACCCTAAGTCCTCAATCATTGGGATGGCCTGAAGAAGGTCCCAAAACAGGAATGTCCAGGCCCTTACTATCCAGCAGGGAAGCCTGGGCACTCATTGCTTCCAGTTTAATAACCAATTTGCCCCAATTCATTCTGATCATATAATTCTGGGTGTGAGGCTGTCCAATAGGACATGGTCAACCACCAGGGGCCAAATGCTAAAAGAAAAATGATTCTCCATCTCTGAGGATCCATTAACTCTCTATAGGTCTCATTTGGGGGTAAGAGATCATAACCCCACTCCATGCTAGAATGAGAATGGCTTGATCTCCTTCAGGTGTTCTGCAAGAAACTGTACCTGCTATGAGATCATGAGTTCAATAATTCTGTCAAGTACAGAAGAGACTGCCTTTCTCTGGTCCCCCATGCCTTCTGGCTCTTACAGTTCCATGATGTTCTATGAAGCCAAGGGAGGATGTGATCTAGATATTTCATTTGTTGCTCGGTATTTTGCAGTGATCTATTCTTTTCACTTTCACCACTTGTGAGTGTCTCTGTTAACTACAATACACCATACAAAGACTTCTCTGATGAGGTCTCAAAACTTCAGTAGTCTCTAGCTAGAAAGATATGGTTTCAGAGAGTATTTTGATAATATGTCTATTTAACAAAATAATAGTAGTAGGTTCAACCCTGAGGCCTATGACCTCCCCAGCCACAAGAACCATATATGCAGTACCACACATGTGTTTTTACCTATGGAAAAAGCCTATATCCAATTAGAAAGTTGTTTGCTACCTTGGTAATATTTGTGTCACCAATACACCCATGGACACATCTTGCCATGTTGATCATTTTGACAGTTCACAGGGTTCACCACTACATATGATTTATTTTTCCCCAGAAGATTACTTAGCTACTTCCAATACTTAGAGAGCTAGCCAACAGTGAGGAAGCTTTATGGTCAATAACAACTTGATAGCTCTATGTTCTATGACCAATGTATGTGGTATCTTCAGGAAGAGGGTCTTATTATTGTGATCTGGGGGGCAACCAGAAACAGTAGAAATGCCTTTATTGATTGAGGGGTTTCTGGGATAAAGTGAATCAAACATTCCTTCATAATATAAGTCTTGGAGCATCTCATGATATAGAGACATATCTCAACATAATAAAGACATTTTAATACAAGCCCATTGTAAATGTCACATTAAATGGAGAAAAACTTGAAGCATGTACACTGAAACCAGGAGCAAGTATATTCAACATATCCACTCATATCTTGTCTTCAGTTTGAAGGAATCTGATTATTAACATTAGGTGAGCTCTTCTTGAACAAGTATGACTAAGTGCAAGTTGAGCAGTGCTCTGCTCCAAAGATTAAGACAAAGGAAACAAAATGAAGGGAGAGATGTAAGACTATTAATCTGCAGTTTGTTACACACTGAGCATATGAAGTTTCAAATGAAGAGTTAAAAGGTTTAAGAAAAAAAATATGTCTCTACCACATTTTCTCTAAAACTTTGTAATAAAATATAGTACAATAATAGTTGACACAAATGCTAAATAAATTGGTACAATTTCTGTTTTGAGTAAATTATCCACTTATGGACAGGAAGGATGAGGCTACAAGAATGAATGCAAGTCTTCCATTTTATTTTATCTTTTAAATTATATATTTCTGATTTCCCATTTATTTATTTAATCATATAAACCCAATAATTGTATACATTATAGGAATAATGTATTACATTGATACATTTTAATAATATGTATGGGATATTTTCCATACCTGTAACCTTACACATTTCTTCTGCTCTTATTGTTCAGGCACTCAATATTTATAAACCAATGATTTATTGCAACTTAATGGAAATGAAATTATCATCAAACCATGAAAAATTCTTATACTTTTTCTTTCAAAATTCTAAAAAGAAAATGATATAAATAATTAAACATATTGTTAAAAATCTTGTGACTGATTTTGCCTTTTGCCTTACACACCTATCATGCTGGAATGCATTGCTTCTAATGGGGCATCTGGCCTGCTAGAGTGTAATAGGATACTAGTCTGCCATGCTAATAAGGGATCCCATATGCTGTGTTGTGATTGGACTATAACCCTTATATAAGCCCGTACTTTCTTGCAATAAAGCAAATCTGTGTCACTGAACCTGGACTCCTATCCCTGAATGCGGTGATGCTTGTGCAGACTCCTCAACAGCCCTGGGTTCCAGACCAGACAACTGATCAGAGGAACTAAAGAGCAGGAGAGCGGCCATAGCCAGAGGAGCGCAGCCACAGCCGGCAACCACAACATATTACTCATGTTGCTTTTCATTTTAAAAACATTAATGCTAAGTTTGTAGCTCAGTGACAGATCACAATTTAAACATAAAAATGGCAGTAAGTAAAACCCATAGGATGCAAGACAGAGGAGAATAAAAGACAGAGAAAGAAGAAAGAAGGAAAGAAAGCAAAGAAAAAAGAAAGAAATGAATAACCCAAAGGCATAAAGGGGTAGGAGAGATGGCTCAGTTATTAAGAAGACTGACTGCAGTTGTACAGGACCTGGGTTTAGTTTCTGTAACCCACATGGTGGCTAACAATGATCTATATCTCCAGTTTTAGGAAATATGGTACCCTCTTCTGCCTTCCAAATTCAGTCCACAACAAGTGCACTTATATATATGAAGGCAAAACACTCATAAACAATTAATATATAATTTTTAAAATTAAACAAGTTTTCAAAGGAAAGAAGACATGATGGATATGGAGTGGGTATGAGAGGCAGAAAGGAATGAAAGAGAATTTTAGGCAAAGACAGACATATTTAAAGTAGTTTCCTGATATTATTTCCACTTGGATTTCTGATTATCAGTGGAATTCTTTCAGAGTGTGTCAAGTTTTTGTTCATTTCTCATCACCTGGAAGGCAGTGAGAAGAAACCATTATGCCCAATATCACTGCAGTTTATCAATTCGTCCTGGGGTTCTCCAATGTCCACTAAATTCAGACTTTGTATGGAGTGTTCTTCCTGGTGATATACCTGGCATTCTTAATGAATAATCTCCTCATCATCACTCTCATCACTCTGGACCTGCAGCTCCAAACACCCATGTACTTCTTCCTAAAGAAATTCTCTCTGTTGGATGTCTTTGTTGTGCCAGACCCAACCCCCAATTTAATTGTCAATAGCTTAGCTCAGAATAGCTCCATTTCCATCCTAGGATGTGCCTTCCAGATACATTTAATGACTTCCTTCTCAACAGGAGAGATATTTATCCTGAGTGCCATGTCCTATGACCGCTATGTAGCCATCTGCTGTCCACTCTACTATGAGGCCATCATGAGTGGTGGTGTCTGTGTGCTGATGGTGGACTTTTCCTGGGTCACTGGTGTATTCTTTGGAGTTGTATACACAGCTGGGACATTTTCCTTGCTTTTCTGTGGTTCCAAGGTGATCCCACAGTTTTTCTGTGATATCCCTTCATTACTGAGGATTTCCTGCTCTGACACACTAATGGTCATTTATACAAGAATTGGAATTGGCATGTGTGTAGGCATGTCATATTTCATATGTGTAGTGATCTATTATTTTTACATTTTCTCCACTGTCCCGAAGACTTCTACCACTAAAGGTCAGTCCAAAGCCTTTGTCACCTGCCTGCTTCACCTCATCATTTCCACTATTCCTGTTACAACAGCTTGTTTCATTTATCTGAAGTCATCACCTAATTCTCCAACAATGATAGACAGGCTCTTCACTGTGATATACATTGTGTTGCCTCCAGCCCTTAATCCTGTGATCTACAACCTGAGGAATGCTGATGTCAAATTGGCTTTGAAGAGGTTGCTACATAATACTCGTTCAAGGGTCTCACTTCATGTAACAATTCAAAGTGTCTTCCAGTGGCATACTGCATCACCATTTACAGCCAAGTTTCACAATTTTTAACTCTGGAAAGACAAATAGATAAATTTTTTCCCTGAGGAAATGTGAACAAAAGTTCCCAGGAAAAGCTAAATTTTAATACTGAACATTCTACAGAAGCTGATCAGCTGAACAGAACTTCAATGATTGTAGACTATTTGAAATGCTACTGGTCCAGAGTCTAATTATCATTCATCTTAAGACATCTTTAACCCCTAACTAGCCATTTCTTGCCTACCATTCTTTCTAACTAAACATCCTGTGACTAACAGATTAAAACCTTTTGGAGTGTGCTAATTAACAAACCCCTAGCTCTCACCAATCAAAATGTTGAGTGTCATCAAATAGCATCTGATATCTGTAGCTAATATTTCTCTTTCACTATAACAGCTTATTTCATGTTTCCACAAATATTTTTGAAAAGTGTCTTGATTTATGCCTTTCCTTTTTTTTATTACTGTAAAAACTGGATGAAACTGCTTCCATATTGGAAATGGAACATGGGCTAATCTGAATCTGTGTTCTCTGGCCATGTTCACTCATATTTGACTCCAGGATGGACTCTTATCCCTGTGAGATGATAGGGTTTTTTTTTTGCATTCACAGAAATAAGAAGATAAAAGCGATGTTACTATATTTATTGTCAGACAATTTGATTGTATAAGGTTAACATATAGAATCAGGATACTCATTTTGCAATTCTGTGATAATAATGCTTCAATTTGGGAGTATAACTTTCCAAATGATTGCTTATTTTCCTGGTAAGATTCAAATCTGCTCATTTTAGTACAGGGGAGAAAGAGCAGAGGAGAAGAATGAAGGGGGGACAGAGAAAGCAAAGAAGCCATACAGGTTTAAAGTCTGTTTGGAGATCAGACATGTGGGGTACTCGCATCCACATGGCAGGGTAAAGAAGCTTCAGAGAACAAGTAAAATTACAAGGTGCGGGGGCAACACAAAGCATTAGAGCAAGTAGGCTTAGAAAAGGGTTCTTTTGTAGCCTAAAGTAATATCGTTAAACCTTTATAAGCATATCTTGTTCCAGCTCAGAATAATGTTTGTGTGTGTGTGTGAGAGAGAGAGAGAGAGAGAGAGAGAGAGAGAGAGAGAGACAGAGAGACAGAGAGAAAGAGCTATGAAAATATCAAGCACAGATAATGCATATTTGTGGTCATATATATTCTTCTGGTTCAGTAGGGGTCTGTATTAGTCACTTTTTTGTTGCTGCAATAGAATCACTGACCAATGAAACTTAAGAGAGGAAGAATTTTTTGAGTTTCTGGTTCCAGGAAATTACAGCCCATCTTGGAGGCAGAGGTGGCTGAAGGAGGAGCAGAACCTAAGCTATACATCTTCGAGCAGGCACAGGAAGCAAGAAAGCAACTGGTGATCTGGCTAGTCTTAAGAACCATCTAAGCCCACCCCCCAGTGATATGCTTCCTCCAGCATAGGCACACCTCCGAAGACCTCCCGAAACACCACCACCATCTGGGGACAAAATGTCCAAGTACTTGGAGCCTATGGGGGACATGTTCTTTCAAACCACAACATTTTGCACCCTGCCGCCATAGGCTCATGATCATATAAAATGCAAAATACATTTAATACAACTTTAAAAGTCCCATAGTCATTATCAGTCTCAATACTATTCAAAAGTCCATAGTCCAAAATCTCTTGAGACTCAGGAAAATATCCTAACTGTAACCCCTGTGAAATCATAAGACAAATTGCATACTCCCAACATATCATAGAAATGAATACACATTGCCATTCCAAAAGGGAGAAACAGAAACATAGTAAGGAAATACCAGATCAACACAACACCAAAAACCAGCAGGGCAAACACCAAATCCAGTAGTTCCATGTCTAACTTCTGGGACTTTACATCCAAAGGGCTTAGATGGTTCAGCCTCTCCAGGTTTGCTGTGTGCAACATACATCTCTCTCTTGGCCTGGTACCACTCCCTGTATGCAGGTCTTCTTGGCAGATGCCTCACCGCTCTGGCATCTCAAACATCTTGGGGTTTCCATTGACAATGAGACTTCACCTACATAGCTTCATGCAGTGGTCTATCAGGGCCTTTTCTATGCACAGAAACCCCACCTGCATGCTGCCTGGCCTCGACAGCTCTCGGAAACCTCAGAAGAACTGATGACCCCTTCACTCTTCCATCTTTCATGCCTCTAAAGCCAGCACCAGGTGAATGACACTTCCAAGTTTGGCTACAATTTTGGGATGGACTCCAGCTGGCTTTATCCATTTTAGAAACTTTTCTCTTCAATGGTCCCTGCAGCATTTTCCTTTCACAAGTTGGAGGCTTAATTGGTCTTGCACTGGAGGCACTCTCTCCATTGTTTAAGTGAAAATCTCTAGGCCTCTCCCTAATCACTTTTATCTCCTTATCAAAAGGATCCTCTCCAGCACATGCCTTCGCTCCAAAGTTAATTTTCCTATAGTGCTTTTTTCAATACATTCTATACATTCTGTATTTCTTTCTGCCCTATTTTCTCTTTTTTATTGTAAATCTGTATAATATTCACCTTTAATAGCCATACCACAATTTTGACATTAGGCTATCTTGAAATTTCTTCTGCCAGAGAAATTAGTCCACTGATTTTCAACTTAGCCTCAGACAAGCTTTTTGGTTAAGGGCAGAATCCACTCAGACTCTTTGCCAAAATATCCTAAGTCCTGCTTAAGTCCTTATTTCCCTCTGGAACTACATTGTTCTCAGCACTACATTCTTCCAGGCACTTACTAGAATGGCCTGTTAAGTTCTGCTTACAGCAAGCAACTGCTTTTCTAGCCCAAACTTCCAAAGTCTTCCACATTCTTCCACAACCTCACATGGTCAGGTTCTTAACAGTCAACACTTCACTCCTGGTACCAATAACTGTATTAGAACTTTTCTTTTGCTGAGATAGAATCACTGATGGAAGAAACTTATGAAAGGAAGAATTTATTTGAGCTTATGGTTCCAGGGGAATTACAGTCCATCTTGGCAGGGAGGCATGGAGGCAGAAGTGGCTAGAGGAGGAGCAGAACCTGAGGTCTACATCTTCAAGCTGGCATAGGAAACAAGTGAGCAACTCAAGAACTACCAAGGCTTAAGAACTCTCTAAGCCCATCCCCAGTACTCTTCTTCCTCCAGGATAGCCACACCTTCTTTGACATCCCCAAACAGCACCACCATGTGGGGACAGAATGTCCAAATACTTGGAGCCTAACAGGGACATTTTCATACAAACCACCACAGGGTCAAATAGGGAAAATCTTATGATAAGATGATAAGATAGATTCCTCATTCCCAATATAAAGATGAATGTGTTGTTTTAGTAAAGAGAACAAGGCCTTTGTTCCAGAGAACAATTCCAAGAGAAAACTTCTGTGGACACAGTTCTGGGAAGAATCTGAAGGAACAGCTTGGACCCCACTTTGATTTTTTTAAGTATTTTTATTGAGCTTTTGTACATTTCATACAAGAACATTGAATATTCACCAAAGAAAGCTATAGAAACAGAGTAGAGCCAGCTGAAGTGAGAGGTCACATGTGCTATAAGTTGCAGACCTGGAGGGATAGTGTATGCTCAAGGATATAGCAAAGTAGATGGTTCCATCAGAAACCTCATATTTGAAATAGAGATTTAAACTTTTATTTTTTCCTGTTGGGTTCTAGTCTTGCTTTGACCCAATCCTAAATCTTTCCATGGAATCCCTCCTTCTTCCTTTTTGGAATAGGAATATTTACTCCTTGACATTGTATATATGAAATATGTAATGTATTTATTGATCTAACAGAGTCTCATGATTAAAAAGTTGCTTTGAAAATTTTCAAAATATTGGACCATAAATTTTTTATCAAATATTTATTTAATTTTTCATTCTACCCCCTTTTGTCTATAAATGGGTATGTAAATGTAATTTCAGATGCCCACAGAAATCAGAAGAGGGCATCTGATCCCCTGAAGATGGAGTTACAGGCAATCCAACATGGGTGTTAAGACCTGAATTTGGAAGTTCTGCGAGAGCAATACCACTTTTAACCATTAAGTCCTCTATCTAGCCCTATGGACAATAGACTTCTGAACAAGGTTAGACCTGGTAAGGTACTGTGAACACTTAAAGATGTACTAAATGCATTTTGCATTATGAAATGAATATGGTACTTTAAGAATCATTGGTGTAACATTTTAAGAGTGCTTTGTTTGTCCAAAAGTTGACAAAGATTGTAGCTAAGGTGGTTAATATTTGTTTTCAGTTTGAGGGTGTTCAAAATCATTTTGGTAAAATGATTTTGGATGTATCTATAAGGGCATCTCCAAAGATGCTTGACTGGGCTGGGAAGATGCACCGAACAGCAGAAAAAAGAGAGGAAAAAGACTTCTATCCGAGTGTTAGCATTTGTTATTTTCTGGTCTCTGATGGTAGATGCACTGTGAACAGCCCTCCTCCTTGATGCTGTGGCCATGCCTTCTCTGCCATGATGAACTGTACCTTCATATTATGTGTCAAAATCAATCATTCATTTCTTATGTTGCTTATTTTTAGGGATTTTGTCATAGAAAGACAAAGGTAACTAACACAGAAGTGCAAGGCAAGAATCATTAAGAAAAGCTCTCAGATTTTATATATTGTAACTTTTGCTTACAATTATAATATTGTCTACAGATTTACGCTCTGTTTAATAAAGACAATGCATAAGTAATTTATTTCTGGAAAACATTGGCATGTTCTTCATGATTTATTCCACTGTGTTTTCTTGACTGATCAATCCAGTCTACATGAAGCACCAATTAGTACACAAATAATTGTCTGAAGACATATCTATTTAATAAGGAATACTGTCCAGAAAGATGTTTTCCTTTGGAGAATCCCAAGATAGTACCCAAGTGCCTTAAAAAGATCTGTTAGAGACCAATGGGTCTAATATGTATCAACTGATATAAAATTAATCTTTGTGAAAAGGTAAATATTTTCCTTGTTCTTTATATTTACATTCTTCTATGTAAATAAATAAGAGTTTAGCACAGAACTTTGAGTATTATCAGAAGTCTAAATATGTAACTGCATGTCATGAATATAGAATTTACAAAAGAGAATTAGGTGTTCTATGGTACTTTCAGATAATCAGCCACTACATTAAACACTGACAGTGTATGAGAAACTTTCCCTGCCCAGGTGGACCTGTTGGAAAACCTTCCTACATATCTGATAACTTTCCCAGAAAGTTAAAGAATCTGAATTGTTTCAAGGTATGAAATTCAAGTTGATAAAATTTCTATTGACAAAAAGTTTACAATCATTAAAATGAAAATGTTTATACATAATTGATACTGAGAAAATCAGGGCAGAAACCAAAAGCAATGTAATTAATATTGACTTCTTCACCCTTCTTACCTCTTTTTTCCTTCTTTCTCTACTTCTAAAGCCTGAGAGTTGGGGTGGACTGACTTGTCATTATAGTTCTCATGCCTCTACCACACATTCTCCCTGTTCACCACAGACTACTTTCTCCCAAATAATCCAATTGTGGTTCACCTTTATTTTACATTAAACTGTGATTTAAAAACTCTCTCCTCCAAAGATATTTAACTACTACACTTGTCCTACGCATTTTGGTGTGAACATCCTGCATGCCCTTAACCTCATACACCCATGTGGATAATCTCTAAATCAAGAGATTTTGTTGCTTAAAATGTGTCATCATCTGAGAGATTTTGTTGTTAGATTATTAGATTATTTTCAAGTGTTTATCTTTTAACTCCTCCAGTGGAGAACACATTCTCCAGAAATCTATATTTTTGTATCTATAATTTACTTCAATGTATGAAACACATATGACTTTTTTCAATGAAGTATATCTTTGCCCTAGTCACCAGTGATCTCTAAATATGTCATGAACATACAAATAATATATTAGAACATATCAGTTTTTATTGAAAGAAAATTACATTCAATATGACATAATAAGGAGAAATAATCTAGAAAAAAATTGAATATTTACTGTGATTACCTTATGTAAATCCTAAGCCATGGAAAGCTGGGCTTCAGGGAGTCCCAAGGAATTAGAAATTGTTAATCTGCACAGAAATCAGCTAGAAAACATAACGGTAAAAGGCAGGATAATAATTTAATCATTATCACTGCATTGGAAAGTACTGAGATCTCCAAAATTATAAAGGGATCAAAGTATAAAAGCCATTCTCTTCCACAATGGTCCCTGAGCCCTGGGTAGGTGAGGTTTAATATAGGAGTCCTACCAATGCACATATACTCTGCAGTCTTTTATTCTCCACACCTTGGCCAGTTGTGGCCTTCTCTGTTCATCACCCTCTGCTGAATGAGGAAGGTTCAGTTTTGTGAGTGAAGGGATGCATTAGTATTCATTGTACACCTGTTTCACTATGTTCCATGAGCCTTAGATTTATAGGTTCAAATGTAGCTATGTCACTTAGGTCTGGGCGTCACTCATACACATAGTCTCTGTGTGGGACCAGTTGTTGAACTCCGTAAGATTTTCCATCTTTTGTAGTGGGCAGCTTTTTGATGAGTAGCATATGATATAATTGTCTGTATATATGAGGATCAATGTTAAGGATAAAGTATAAAATTACATTGTCTAGGGGTATGACAGAGATAAGGTTTTCTCTAGGATCTATAACCTCTCCATCAATGTGTGTTTTGGTATGTTTATAGTGCTGTACATTGTAAGTGCCAGGGTTGGTACATGAGCATAAGGAAACAGTCTTCCATGCCTTGGGAACTTGTTCATATGAACTTTCAACAATGGTGACAGCATGCACAAGATCTATGCAAAACGAAACAAAAAGCCAGCATGGAACTGGTGAAATGAGCAGCAGGCCCCAACCTTAACTGAGCAAATATTGGCAAATGACTACTGCTCAAAGTGGGAAAGCTGATATTCTTTAAGGGAGATACTCGAGATAGGCTGACTAGACTCCATGTGAGTTTAAAAGCTTGACTTGATAGGACTTAACATATATGGCAAAATACATGAAGAGTAAGAGTAAGGTGGATGGATTTGGTTGATTTTTTATCTTGATTCTGATAAAAAAAGATTCTTATCACTTCAAAGAAATTATCTTTGACACTGCAAGGAGAGGCAATACCAATCTAATCTAAAGAAACTGCTACTGTTGGGATGAGAAATCTTCATTTACATTGCAGGATGTTTATCTGAAACTTTCCTGATTTGAAACAGGATGGGGAATTTGTTTTCGATTTGCCTCTGAGAAAGGAGGCATATTCAAGGGTTGTATTGTGCTGTTAGCTACCCATTGGCCAATAGCAATGGTTTTAGAAGAAAATAGCCCCTAAATATCGCCCATGCTTTTCTAAAGATTTGTAGTGAAACTCGTTGCAAAACCAGTTGATACGAAAGGTGTTCAGCAAATTGGCACAATTCCTTGTTTTCAAAATTGTAATCATCCTGTAGATAGGTAAAGTTGAGTGAATAAGATTAAATGAAATTCTTTTTTGTCTTTTCAGGAGAGGGTCTCCCCATAGTCCCAGCTGACCTGAACTTACTATCAGGCTGGCCTTGAACTCACAGACATCCGCCGGCCTCTGCCTCCAGAGTGATGGGACTAAAGACTGCACCACCACACCTGACTCTGACATTTAATTTTTACATATTTTGTATTTTACTTTTCTGTATTATTTTTCATTCATATTGATAATAATTGTACTTGATATAAGGCAATGTAATATTTTGATACATGCTCAAATTATGGAATTAAGACAGTTTTATACCTATCATCTTAAACATCTATCATGACTTATTATTCACAAATTTAAAATTCTTTCCTCCAGAAAATTGATATACTCAATATTAATAAAAGAATACTTTATTACCATTAAATGTAAAGAAGCCCACCCCAACTTTAAACCATGAAAATTCTTACACAACCTTATCGTAATCACAACTTTAATATGTCCAATTGACATCACATATTATTCATGTTAAATCTTGTTAATTTAAAAAGATGGTTGCTGTAGGTAGAGTTAGTGGTATGAAAACAAGCTTAGCATGCACAAAACCATAAGTAAAATGTCTAGAATAAAAGACACAGGAGAGAAAGAGAGAGGAAGGAAAAAGAAATATTGTTGAATGAAAGAAAAAGAAAAGAGAGGGGGAGGGAGAGAGAGAGAGAGAGAGAGAGAGAGAGAGAGAGAGAGAGAGAGAGAGAAAATCTGGCATACTTAAGATAAAAAGTCCATAGACATGATCTAAATACAGTAATAATACATGAAATTCAAAGAAAAAGGAAGAAAAAGGAAAACTTACAAGATTAGGAGTGTTAAGGACGAGTGGGGGAGAGAAAGACACGAGAATATAATTCAAATGTACAGGTATTTAAGGTAATTTTCTGAATCATTTCAACTGACTATCACTGTTTTATAGTGCAACTCATTGAGACAGTGTCAATTCTTTGTTCTTTTCTCATCACCTGACAGGAAGTGAAAAGAATCCACTATGTCTAATGTCACTGCCGTGACCAAGTTCATCCTTGTTGGGTTCTCTGATGTCCAGGAGCTTCAGACTTTGTGTGGAGTGCTCTTCCTGGTGATGTATCTGGCAGTCCTAATGAATAATCTCTTCATCATCACTCTCATCACCCTGGACCTGCAGCTCCAAACACCCATGTACTTCTTCCTGAAGAATTTGTCCCTGTTGGATGCCTTCTTTGTATCAGTTCCAATCCCCAATTTCATTGTTAATAGCCTAACTCATAACAATTCCATTTCCATCCTAGGCTGTGCCCTCCAGATACTATTAATGTCTTCCTTCTCATCAGGAGAGGTATTTATCCTGACTGCCATGTCCTATGACCGCTATGTAGCCATCTGCTGTCCCCTGCACTATGAGGCCATCATGAGTGGTGGTATCTGTGTGCTGATGGCAGCCTTTTGCTGGGCCACTGGGTTATTCCTTGGAGCTATATACACATCTGGCACATTTTCCATGCCTTTCTGTGGAGCCAATGAGATCCCACAGTTTTTCTGTGACATTCCTTCTTTACTGAGGATTTCCTGCTCTGGTACACTGATGGTCATTTATACAAGCTTTGGAATTGGCCTGTGTCTAGGCATGTCATGTGTCATCTGTGTTGTGATCTCTTACTTTTACATTTTCTGGACAGTGCTGAAAATTCCTACCACTAAAGGTCAGTCCAAAGCCTTTTCCACCTGCCTGCCTCACCTCATTGTTTTCACTATTTTCATTTCAACTGGTTGTTTTGTTTATCTGAAGACATCACCTAATTCTCCAATTACAGACAGGCTGTTCGCTATGATATACACTTTGCTGCCTCCAGCACTTAATCCTGTGATCTACAGCTTGAGGAATGCTGATGTCAAATGTGCTCTGAGGAGATTGCTACAAAATGTCTTTTCAAGGGGCTCTCTCCACTTAACACTGAAAAAGGCTTGATAGTCTCATTATGCCTCACAAATTGTAAAATGCCTTTAATCCCAGCACTCAGGAGGCAGAAGCAGGCGGATCTCTGTGAGTTCAATGCCATCCTGTCTACCTAGTGATTTGCAGGACAGCTGGGGCTACAGGTAGACTCTGTCTCAAAAAGCCCTAAAAAAGTTTTAGAATTTTTATCTTTAGAAATATGACAGCATAGTCTCACAGTATTAAGCACTCATGAGTTTAGCTGATATTTGATTTTGTCAAGTTCCCATTTAGAGTCACAACTCTTCTTATTTTCCTTCTTTTAAAAAGCCTTCCAAATTCAAAGCTATAAATGTCTAAAATGATTGTGTTTTTCCATTTACATTGCTATTAATTTTGAGTGCATGTGTGTCTTTATGTGTATTTGTGTAGTGGGTGGAAATCATGCCAGAGCATTAGTGTCATAGTCAGAGCACAACATTCAGGAGTCAGTTCTATTCTTCCACCATGTGATTCCCAGGGATTACCTCATGTCCTTAAGTTTGGCAGCATGCACTTTTACCTGCAAAGACATGTCTACAACCCTGATATATAATTTTTCATAGTAAGATATCATGCTTAGTTATTTAATAAACATATTCCTCTCTTTCATTCAGTGAAGCCAAACAAAAGAGTTAAGATAGTTACATGGCACCATACAGCATGGAAAGCATGGAAGCTACCAAGATATATTCACACTTGTTTTCCTTGAAACTCTGACTAGTTTTGCAGCAGAACAATTACTGGGAAAGCAATGTATCGTGAGCCCAGAGCATTATGGATATTTACCCCAGTCTACAAAGCATAATCAGAATATATGTATAGAGTATTCCTAGAAGAGCCACCAGGCATTCTATAGCTGTGATCTTTGCCTGTTTGGACCAAATATCTATAATCCAAGATAGATTTACCTCTAACGTGGTGAAGGTGAATGCTTTCCATTTGAGCCGTACTAAAGCTGTGGAACCTATTATAATTACAGCAGAAATCACTTGACCATCGCTGAATTCTTTTGGTTTGTTCACTAGTGTCTTCAATGCAGATATATTTCCTTACAGTGTCTAAACTTCTAGAGACTCTGTTTTATCAAAATAAATGTTTGAGGTTTATTTAATTAGCTAAAAAAAATCCTATATTTTCTATGACTTTTTTTCCATAATTCTATGCTCAATTTCAATGATCTTAAAATGTTTCTAATTATTTTTTTAATTTTATATGTATGAGTGTATTGCCTCCGCACTTGTAGAAAACCTGTGTTAGGCAATGTCCACAAAGGTCAGTGGAGGACATTGTATCCCCTGGAACTTGAGTCATGGACTGTTATTAGCTACCATGTGGGTGCTGGGATTTGAACCCAGATTATTTACAAGAACAGGCAATGCTCTTAACTTCTGAGCCATCTTTCCAGCCCTACAAATGTTTCATAATCAGTCTGACCAAGGGTTACTAGGAAAGGAGTCATGCGTGGATTCAGTCACTGTCTAGCTTTGTCATTATCCTAGCCCATTTTGTCTAGTACACAATGAGACAAATTATGGTCCCTCTCAATCAGTCAATATGAAAAAGATGAATATATGCTCTGGGGTCTTCAAAATCTACTACAAGCCCTCTGAGCAATATGAACTTCCCCAACGCCTCTACCAAATTAACAATGTGACACCTTACACTGGTGACACTTGACCATTAAGTACAATTTTTTGGAAAAATAAGTCACACCATGCTGAACTCCTGATTTCTTTCACTATTTGTATATAACTTTAGCTTATTCAACCTCAATACAGACTCAGGATCTCATTTACAACAAAATAGGATACAAACAAACTGTCATCCTAGAGATACCCCTTAACAATATCTGCTAATAAAATGAAAGGAGCAAGCCCTCCTTTGACAGCATGGTCCTCACATGCAAAGTTGCTGCTAGCAAAGCTGTTTGGTTTTTATATCTCATATGATTTCACCTATTAAAATAAACTTTCATTTACTCACCTTTATTTCTGTCTATAAATTACCTCATTGGTAAAACCAAGAATTGAGAATAGAATATGGTCTGACTTCCCTGGCCGAACTCCTTTAGAACATCTTTGAATTAGCCAAGAAATTTAACTAAAATCTCTCTGCTGCTAGAGGTCTGATGAGAGCCATATTTGAAACTATATGATCACAGTCTATGTCCCTGTTCAACAAACTTTCCACTTGTTTCAATCCTTTTCTCTGGCCTTATCTGCAATTTACTTACTGTATTATAGTACCTTTTCTCTAAAGTCAGACCCAAATAGCTCCTCATTGCCTGCACAAGTCAGGCATAGAATAAATTGCCATTTATCCTGCAAAACATCTGCTGAGACAAGAGAATGGGATAAAGAAGGAGGTTCTAGATGTGTGAAGAACAGTATGTGAATGAAAGCAGTGAGAGAAATATTGTAAATCCCCCTGCCTGTGGCGTATATGTAACAAAGTGTAGCATAGAAAAGTGTGTGGTATGTAAATGACATGTGGTGATTTGAATGAGACTGTCCCCCACAAGCTCCAAGCATTTGGACATTTTTCCCCAGTCAGTGGCACTGTTTTGGGAAGTCTTAGAAAGTGTGGTATTGCTGGAAGAAACATGTCACTGGGGGCAGACTTACAGAGTTCTTATGCTTTGCTGGACTTCCAGTTACCTCTGTTTTCTGTACCTGCTGGAAACTGTGAATGTTGCTCCAGTCACCTCCTGCCACTATGCTGCCCCACCATTATGGATTGTAATCCCTCTGGAACCATAAGTTATATAAACTCTTCCTTCTATATGCTGCTTGGGTCAGTGTTTCTTTTGTTAGAGCAACAGAAAAGCAATACAACATACAACGCACTCACAAGATTCCAAGCATAGGGCCACTGACCCTGTGACTTTTAACCAACTTTGACTGATTTCCAACTTTATTTATTAGCCTCACTTCCAATTTATTCTTATGTGTATGAGTGTTATGTCTGCATGTATGTAAATTGCACCTGTGTCGTGCAATGCCCATGAATTACAGAAGAGGGAATGTGACCTGGAACTTGAATTATGGGCAGTTGTTAGCTTCCATGTATGTGCTGGGATTTGAACCTGGGTCTTCTGCAAGAGCAATTAGTGCTTTTAATGCTGGGCCATGTCTTCAGCCCCTTCCCCACTTCCAATCATATAAGTGCTTTACTCTCTTTAAAACATACCCATGTGTCCTTGGTCCAATGCCTTCTTCCAAGAAGGAAGTTCCTGGAAATCCAAGCCAGTTCTTACCACATCCTGATTTATGGCTATAAGAGTTTGGCTAGCCACTATCCAGGTGGTATAATTAATGGCTCTAACCTGTTAAAAACTTTCTACTCCATTTTTCTTCCTTTCTTTGCGTACCCATTTCACATTACTTAGAGATCTTCTTAAGCAAACTCCTAAGGAAACGACAAACAGCAGGCAGGGGGGCATCAGATGCAATCCATTCACTTCCCCTTTTCACCCCTATAGCTCATCACATCTGATTGTGGGGTCATCAGGGATTGAAAGTACATGCTCATTTTCTCCTTGCCTTGCTGGATGTCAGGGCCACAAAGCACATTTGCCCACTCCATCTGGGCATCACTGAGGTCTTTCCTGCAAGCACATGCCAATGGTACAAGCTGCTCCTTCCAATTCTCCAAAAATAACTGGACTAGGGGTTGGAGAAATGGCTAAGTCGTTAAGAGCACAGACTGTTCTTTCAGAGGTCCTAGGTTCAATTCCCAGCAACCACATTGTAGCTAACAACCATCTATAAATCCAGTTCTAGGGGAATTTGACACCCTTCTCTGACCATCGTAGACATTTGTGACACAGATGCACTTTCGTCCATGCAGGCAATAAACTCATACAGAAAAGGTTAAAGACAATATGTTTAAAATTAATTAGACTCGTGCATGTACAAAGTTTCATCTGTTGTAAGACACCAAAATAACTGAATATTGCTTATATGGCAAGCAGACAGCAGCAGTGCTGCTAAACAATGGTTATAGCCATGAAAGATGCCAATTAAAGACGATGGTGGTCATGTGGGCAGTCGAGATGACATTGCATAAATGTGGGCAGCCATCATGGTACTGACAAAGCAGTTAAGACCCACATGGTAGCCCTGCACCCATAAAACTTTCAAATATCATAACCAAAGATGCCAATTAAAGATGATGGTGGTCATGTGGGCAGCCGAGATGACACTGAATGAGTATGGGTGGCCATCATGGTACTGACAAAGCAGTTAAGACCCACATGGTAGCCCTGCGCCCATAAAACTTTCAAACATCATAGTTACCCCAAACTTTCCCACTCTGTTGGTACTTTGTTTGCCCATATCTACTGTCTTATTCCTTTGTCTCTCCCTTTCTTCTTTGGCTAGGCCTGCTGGGATGGTGGTTCAGGTACTGGACACTAACAGGAGCAGTGGTGAAATATTCCCGCCCCTCTTCATACCCTAGAAGATCTCCAAGAGATGTGGCCTTGTTCTAAGGCCCAGGTTAGTTTCTGAAAAGGAGAAGCCAGTGTGATGCAAAAGCTGACTCTACCACCTGAGAGTCCCAATGCCTAGCACCTCCATATATGGTTTGCAGAAGGGTCCCCAAGGTTCGTTTTCATCCTTCTGATCCAAAACATGATAAGGATGAAGTTTCAAAACTGAAATCTCATCTCAGTAGACCTAGACGCTAAAGACCAAGACACAGGCAGCTATATCACAAGTCAGCTAAAACACGCTGAATGACCAGAAAGTTATGAAAAGCTATTTTTTTGTAAGTCACTCCCTCCCTGTCCTATAAACCATGTGAAACCTGAGATAAAATTGTGGTATGCCAGTGTGTCGATCCATGTCAGGACCATGAGATCCTGAGAGAGTGAGGGCAGGTCAAACAGAGAGCAGAAAGGGGAAAAATTAGTGCCACACCCTATATTACAGGTTATTGATGCTTATCTCCATTATCCTTTTGTACTTGATGGTAACATCCTATTCAAAAGACTCAAAGTACTTGAGATTTAAAACATGGAGAAATCTTTTGAGAATTCTCTGTTCCAATGCTTAGCCCATCTTCTAATTTGGCTACTTCCTTTCTTGATTCTTTATTTTGTGATTTCTTTATATATTCTGGATGCTAAACCTCTGTCAGTTATGTTACTGATGAAGATTTTCTCCCACTCTCTGGGTTTTCCATTCATTCCCTATTACTTCTTTTGATGTACAGAAGCTTCGTAGTTTAATGGGGTCCCATTTGTTGATTCTTGAACTTACACCTGAGCAATTACCATCTGGTTTAGAAAATACTTTCCACTATCTATGTCTTACGGGTTATTGAGAAAATTATTGTCTAACAGTTTCAGATGATCAAGTATTCCATGGTTGGAAAAACAGGGAAAACACTATTGAATAACATTTGGAACACATAAATTTCTTCTGATGAGCCATTAGCTATAGTTCCTTTAACTAAATTCATTAATTTCCATGTATGTGGATGAGATTAAGGAGTCAAAGATGCTCCCATACAAAAGCAAATAGAAGAAAATGAAACTGAAAGTTTATAGACTGTTCCTTGTGGCTTGGGCCTGAACAAAAATTATCGATGTGTGCTAGTGAAAGCTATCGATAAATACTTGTTCTCTGTGTCATAAGACCTAAAACTTGTGTATTACTACCTTGTCCTATAATTCTCTTCTTCCTTGGGACTTCAATAGGCATTAGTTGGGTGGATGGATCCTCCAAGGGAACTAAAATTGAACCCCAAGAGACTCAGAGGGGAAGGGTGTAAGGATGGATGTGGAAGATGCTGGGAAATGCTGAACATTCTGGGGTAAAGGGAAGGAGTCACCATTTTGGAATGGAGCACATGCACGGATGGCTCAGATCTCAATTATGGGAGAAAAAGATCCCACAAGAGTTCATATCTTTGTAAGTGACCCTCTCCCGAATAGCATAAACATTGTTAGCACAACCCAAATAAATATTCTTATTCCTCAAACCACAACTTCAGAAGGACGTTGTGGTGGTTTATCAGTCCATGTTAGGACTCTGGGGCCCTGGGATACCAGAGTGTACAAGAGGGTCTCTCAGGGCTTGATAGCATTTGTAAGTTCAGAATAGAGAACATGCAATATATGATGCAAATATTTGGTGTTTTCGATGTGATACTACATTACCTTTACATTTAAATAAAAACACACTGACTCAGAAGGATGCATTAAGGGGAGGTGGGTAATAGAATACATGAAAATCAAAAGTAAAAATATAGAATACTGGTGGAATAAGTATTCAAGAAGTGAATAGTGTGTGTCATTGAGGAACATAGGGAAATAAGAGTAGTTACTCACCAAAATGAAGGTATATTAAGAAGCCACGTGGAAAGCTAATATCCTGCAACCCACTTAAGTGTGTGGTATTTTGAACTACAGGGACTTACCTGGAGCTATGGTGCTAACCAAATTGATTGAAAATAGACTTTGTTATTTAATAAGTCATAAAGAGGTATCCTATGCTTTTGCTGCAATTTTTATTTAGGAACCCATTTCTCAGGAAGGACATTGTCCATTCACATAACACAATTCTGTTCAAACACTTTTTTATTTCCTCCCTCTCATTTTTGGTACCTATTTGGTCAAGCACTAATTTTCTTCATCTCATGGCCATTAACTGATTCTTAGGGCCTGTTACCCTAAATATGTCTTGTTCTATACCATCTTAAAGGTGCTGATTTTTATCATTGGCACACTAAAAACCAAAGTTTCAGCACATAATTCTTTGAAGGTCCATATACCAAGTGGAGCAATACATAAGTACATTTCCCCTAAAGACTAGCATTGCTTAGAACCATTGGTACCTAAACAGGGTTTTCTTTCTCAGAATATTTGCACCTCCCTTTTGCATATCCAGGAAAACAAACAAGCTCACATTAGCTATACTGATTTTCCTTTTATCAAAAGGAAAATTATATTCCTTTTATATTAGATTTGTCATTTTTTTAAAAAAGGAAAAATATCTCAATTTAATAATCTATTATTTTTCCTGAAATTAAATTCTTCATTAAAAAGTTGCATTTCACAGGCAGTCTTGCTAAGTAAAAAGTAGGAACCATGGAGTTTCACTGATCCTGGATCCTAGTCCTTTCTTGCCTTAATCCAGTGTATGAATTTCCTGAACATAGTAATACTTCATTTAATCAACTGTGAAAAAAATTAATCGATCCATTTAGGCTTACCTACAGTGGTAATTAATTAACAGATTCACCATAAACAACTCATTTCATATTTTATTTATCAATATTATTTTATTTTATGTGTGTGAGTATTGCCTGCATGCACGCCAGTGTACCCTTGCTCAATGAACACTGAGGCCACGATGTCAGATGCCCTGGACACTGAAGTTACAGACCCTTGTTACCTGCATTGTGATTGCTAGAATTTGATCCTGTATCCTCCTGAGGTACAGCACGTGTTCTTAACTGCTGAGACATCTTTCTAGAAACAAACAATTTATTTTAAAGCTAAAGACACCTACATATTTATTCTTTAGTATAGGACTTTGTGTGTTTCTTCACATTGCAATTACTATGAATTTGAAAACATGTTCATAAATTATATCCAGTTCAGCATTTTATTAGATTTAAATTTCCTTTCTTATAAATAATGCACATCAGAATAAATCCTATCTTTTAAATTAGTTTACATAAAATATACTATTTAATTTTAGGAAGTTATCCATTTCTTATAATGTTTTAATTATAATGTCTTCAAAGTTATGGTATTGACTGTGTATTTCAGCCATAAATTACTCATTCTACAGACTAGATAAAAGAACAGAGCTAATTTATATTTTGAGGAAACTAAATGGAATAACTAGTTTTGATATGGGTTCGTATTTAATGTAGACTCGATTGTCTGGTTATCTTTTCATAAGGGTTTTATTGAACATTTTATACAGAAAATACAATAGAAATATCCTGAAGAAAGAAACCATGAAAAATAGAACTGTGTTTAGTGTGTGGCTTCATTCTGTTAAAGGCTTTATCCTGTCCAAAATGGGAATGGTTAAATAATAAAAATCAGCTAAGGTAGAAAGGTGCCTACCATGAAAAGAAGATATTACTTTACCATTCAGGAAATGAGGTTAAAATAATTTTCTTAATTCTCCCATTGAGGACATTTTTTAATGTTTCAAATGGAATTGAAAGATGCATATTGATTGGCTCAGTATATATTCCACATGATTTTGTTTTTGGACACATATAAACCAAGGTTCTCAAGTCATCATAATAGTACCCATCAAAAATGTGGCTGTATAAATCACTATTTTATTTTATGAAATAAAATATTTTATGAAATCATTAACTTTGATAAATACATAATGAATCATGAGTATTATGTATTGAATTCTAATCCTAAGTGGTATTAATTTTTAATTCTAAAAGAATTTACAGAAATACATTTATTCATAGCTTTTAGTTAAAACATGCAAATGCTATAAAATAATTCAAAATTAAACCATATGTTCCATGAGATATAAATAATAGTTAATCAAGTTTTATTATTCTGTGTTATATCAATGTATCAAATGGTCATATTGTACACCATAGAGATATTAAAATAATACATTATAAGTAAATATTTAGTTCCTATATAACAAAGGAAAAAGATGTAAACAATTATTATAATATTTATTTCTGAGGTGCTAACAGCAATTTGGTAGTTAACAGATATGACACAAAAATCTCAGAAAAGTACATTTTACCACTCTGAATTTCAGTGACATTCTATGATCTTCATAATTTTAGGGGACGAAAAATTCTCATAATTATTTTTCTCACAGCTTCCTTTATCTGTGGTTTCTTAAACTGTAGATCACAGGATTTAAGAAAGGATGAACAATGGTAAAAATAATAGAAAGAATCATGTTCTGAACCACTTCTGAGATGACTGGAGGTCATAGATACACATAGGCATCAGATAAAAGAAACAGACACCAAAATAACATGAGGGACACAGGTGGAAAAGGCCTTTCTTCTCTGTCTTTTGAGAGGAAGCTTCAATACAGTTGAAAATATGTGAACATATGATACAGCAATGGAAATAAAGCAGCTACCAGTAATGATGATGGCAGTTAGAAGAAATGAGAGTTTTTTGTTAATGGTATCTGAGCAAGAGAGCCTCAGCAGAGAAGTGATATCACAGAAGAATTGAAGGACCACATTCGAGTGACAGGACAGCTGGAATGTTTTCAGAGTATGAGTGCCTGCTACAACAAGAATAAGGCATAGAGAAGCCAGATTCATCTGAACACAGAGTTGGTCACTCATGGTCAGAGGGTAGAGGGGCTTGCATATGTCATTGTGGCAGTCCTGGACCATTATGATGAGAAATAGAACCTCTATACTGGCATAAATAATGACTAAAAGGATATGTGCAGCTCAGCCAGTCACAGAAATTCCCTTGATGTCAGTGAGAGAGTTGACACAGGCATTGGGGACTGTGACACAAACATACCACATGTCTAAGTTGGACATATTCCAGAGGAAGTATTACGTACGTGTGTGGAGATTCTGGTCAATGATTGTAACCACGATGATGGGAAGGTTCTCTAGCAGGCTACTGATATACATCAACAGGAACAGCATGTTGAGAAGGAGCTTGAGCTCCCACGTCTTACCAAAAACCTCCAGGAGAAATTCAGTCACTGTGGTGGAACTGACCATTGTCTGAAGCTTCAGGTTTATTCTATAAAGTGAGGAAAGAAAAACAATAAAAAAATAAGTAAATGAGTAGCATTCCATTGATTTCATTAAAATTTATTTTCCATAAATGAACTAAATATGTGAAAACTGAAGCATTTATTTCTTATTTTGAACATATTTTTACTATGGTAGTAAATATATACAGATAAAAGAAATATGGTGCAGTACATCTAATTGTATGGTATAATGTTAAACATGGTTATGTAGTTTCTATAATATCTATCTCATGAAATTTAGAATTCTAATGAATATTAAATTGATTAATATATGCCACATTCCTCTAAAAATGAATTCTAATCCTCCATTAAGAATGACTAGTGAGGGGTTGGAGAAAAGGCTCAGTGGTTTAGAACACTGGTTATTCTTGCAGAAGACCTGGATTCAAATCCCAGACCCACACGGCAGCTAACATCTGTCCATAACTCCAGTACCAGGGGATCCGACAGACTCTTCTGACTTCTGCAGGCATTGCATGACATGGGTGTACTTACCGGCATGCAGGCAATACATGCATACACATAAAATTAAAATAAAAAATAAAATTTTTTAAAAATGACAAGTGAATTTAACATATAGAATCTATAAAATACTTGTTTGCTTATATGTAACTATTATTACACCTTTATATCTATATCTATGCTATATATTTATATTTGATCTATGTGTTCATCATAAACACATAAACACGTGTGAGGACAGATGGAGAAAAAGAGAGAAAGAAAGGGAAAGATAAGATACATACTGAAACAGAAGATTGGAAAAGAGAGAGGGAGATATACCAGAGCAAAGGGAGATTTTAACAAACATGCTCCCTGACTAGGAAGTCTGCAACCTGCAGCACAGGCCAGAAGCTTGAAACCTGTCACAGCTAAACTCTAATGCTTAAGGCAGAATTTCCTTTCAGCAGAAAATTCTCTTTTTTGCTAAAGTTCAATAATATTATAGAATGCAATCTGCATTATTTAAAATCAAGTGTTTTGATACAGGAATTTTATCTACAAAATACATTCTCAGTAAAATCTAGATTAAGGTTTGCTTAAATAACCATGTTCTGGAGCTAATTCAACTTTACACAAAAATAAAACACCCTATATCCATGACAGTATTTTATTGTCGATTTTGAGTTGGACTCCAAGTTTTGCTGACTTGAATGCACAGTAGAAAGTGGTACACTGTGCTCTTCCAACTGTGATCTGCACACAACCAGCTTTCTCTGTATCTCTTCTAAGGGCCCTATTAAAGACAAGCTTAGATATTGTGCTCGTTTCCACACATTTCTGACAATCTGGAAGTGGCATGACATCCAAGTGTGATAAGAGTCAGTGGCTGATTTGTGACCCTTAAAAAATATATCAACTAAGTATTGGTCTTAGAGAAAATGAGTTTGACTATTACTGGATTTGTGAAAGTGGTCATAGAAGACTGAATTAACCCTGGAAGAGGAAATTTCCATATAGCAACAAAGAAACTTGAGTATTTGTTGTAATTTTTCAATTATATTGTATACTCTGGGCATGTGTTACTTGAGTTCCCTCTGGGTCTCCTGTGCTATCAAGCAAACCATATAACATATCTTTATGTGGATTTATTAACTTACAAAGAATGAGTAACCATTGCCTAGCCCTGCACCATGGCTCACAGCATGTTATATCAGACCATGCCACGCCCATAGTCACCACTAGCATACACTCAGGCTTCTGGGGCAAGAGATCTTGCCCCAGGTCTGTAAGAGTCAGGTCATTCTGTCCTTGAGCTCCTATGTGGCTGCACATTCCCCACACCACATGAGCCACCCCTGGCTCACAGCTTCCATGACAAGACAGCTCCCAGCAGCCCCTCAGTAGTCCATGCTCCATGGTAGACCCTGCCCCTTGGAGGAACTAGCCAATTCGGGGACAGCTTGGTAGTATGTGCCTTTTATCCCAAATCTCAGGAAGCATAGGCAGGAGGAGCTTTGTGAGACTGAGTCTACTCTGGTTCACATTGTGACTTTCAGGATGACTGTGACTAGGGAGACCCTGTAAAAAAACAATCAACATTTTTTTAATCAAATATGTAGTGTATAATTCTATAATCTTAATGAATTTATCTCTGTAAATTAAGTAATTGGAATGGTGTATATTTTTAGTATCTAAATGTTTCATTCCACAATGTGAATTAAATGTTTAGTTTGCATGAATATATTGATATTTTTACACTAGACACTAAATCCATACTGACTCAGACTTAGCAACAGAAACTTCCTCAGTACTTGCAGCATGTTTCCCCATTTTCTAACTTCCTTTAAACCCTCACACTCTCCTGGATCACAGTAGCTCACTCAGCATTTTGACCATAACACATTCATATAGTTTTACTGAAAATGGACTCTCTTGCCATATTTATATTTAGACTCTCATGAAATTTCACATAATTACAGCTGATCACTAAAATGTCAAATAAATAAATCCTGCTCCATAAACAATATTTGAATCTAAATCTAGAATGAGTAAAGCAGTATAAATCTTAGATTTAAAAAGATACTAATATTTGATACAGTTATATTATTTAATTTTTGCATTCTTCCAAGTGTTGTTTAATATTGTCACAAATCTTGTAGAATGCAATGAAGATATCAAGAATTATAGTAGAGCTCACCCACTGTGCCTTGACTCCCACAACCTGATTCAACCTCATAATTACAACACACCCTTTCTCCTTCTAGGGTGGACACTGGCCCAGTTCTTCTGTTGGCACTCAATTCATCTGGACTACCAACTTGTCAAAGATTCTGCACTGCTTCCTGATTGTTTGCACTTTGACCAACCCAATTCTTCAATCTAGTTCCCTAGAATTTTCACAGCCTTGCATACCTGATACCACCCATCATCCCTGGTTGTCTCCAGCTTCAAACTTCCTGGAATTCGTAAAACAAGCCTCTTTCCCTGCTTGCCTTGGATTGCTGAGTCCAGCCTCCTTCTCTGACTGCCTGAGAGTCCTGATCCTACCTCGACCTAGCAAGCCTCCAAAATTGCACTCTTCCTGTTGAATAGAGTGATCCATACCTTAGAAGGGAGGCTGAGAGCATCTGAACCTCATACTACATTTGCCTCTGTCTGAATACCAGAGCATCAGGATGACAGCCATCTGGCCCCTCCATTATAAAATCAAAATAGAAAACCTGAAACCTAGACAAAGCAGATTTTCATATCCAAGAAGAAAACAATAAGGGCACATAAAGTCTACAAAGAGAAATAAACTTAACAAATGAAAAATTCAGTCTCACACAAGAATCTCAGAAACTACATAGAAATCATATGCCAAGTCACAGAGAAAAATAATAACATGAAAAATCTAAATAATATATCCCCACCAAGTACCAACAGTCCTGTAGAGGAGTACAATGAGAACCCCCTAGAGACAACAGAGTACACAAAATTCAAAAGAACAATTGCAAAAATGATAAAAAGAATTCAGTTAATTTAAAGAACACACAAAGTAATCAGAGAACTTAAATAAGATAGGGATAAACTTCAGAGAACTCAGAAAAGAGTTAGAAATATTGAAGAATATTAGGACTGAAATGAAGAAGGCAGTAGAACACTCAGTAAGCCAAAAACAAACAAGAGAAAGCTTCAAAAATAGAATGAATGAAATGGAAAACAGAATATGAAGACTGAAAGGTAAAGTTGATGAATGGGAACACTAAAGCAAAGATTTTGAAAATTTAAGAAAACACAGGAATAGAATATGCAGGAAATATGTGGTACCACAAAAAGACAAAATTTACACATCATAGGCATAGATGAAAGAGAATAATCTCAAGATAACAATATGGACCAGATCTTCAACAGGATTGTAGAAGAAAATTTCCCAAAATTAAAGAAAGACAAGAAGCACATAGAACACCAACTAGTCGGGATGAGAAAAGAAACTCTGCATGGCATAACACAGTAGAAACACTAAGCATATAGAACAAAGAGAAAATACTGAAAGCTGCAAAAGAAAATCAACAGATCACATATAAAAGAAAACCCACCAGAATTACAGCTGACTTTTCAGTGCAAACTATGAAAGCCAGAAGAGCCTGGACCAAAGCATTACAAGTTCTAAATGACCACAGATGCCAACTCATAATACTTTAACCAGCCAAAATCTCTGTAATAGGTGAAGGGAAAAGAAAAATCTTCCATAGGATAAATAGGCTGAAAGATTCATGTCCACTAAACCAGCCAGCCCTTCAGAAAATTCTGGAAGCAATAGAAAAAGCTGAAGAAAGGAATCCCTATACACAGGGGGTAACAGAAGAAACAAAAAGAAGGTATAACTGGAAATGCACAGTTAGACCAAGAATTTACATTCTTCATGACAGGAATCAATACACATCTTTCATTAATAACTTTAAATATCAACTGACTGAACTCCCCAGTCAAAAGACAGGCTACTTTAATGGATTACTAAACAATACCCATCTTTTTTTTATCTGTAACAAATGTGTCTCACTTTTAAGGACAGGCACTACCTTAAGTGAAAGGATGGAGAAAATATTCCAAGCAAATACTACTAAAAAAAAAGCAGGAGTTAAAATTCTAGTATCTGAAAAAATAGACTTCAAAATAAAACTAATCAGAAGAGATAAAGAAGGTAACTTCATTCTGATCAAAGAAGCAATTGACCAAGAAGATATTACAATCATGAACATATATGCACCAAACTTTGGTGTACCCAAATTTATAAAAATAGTACTATAGGATTTTGAGACCCAGATAAACCCCAACTCATTAATATTAGGGGACTTCAATACCCCATTTTCTCCATTAGACAGGTCAAAAGGACAGAGAAGAAACAGAGAGACATCTGAATTAAGCAATACCATACATCAAATGAACATAACACACATCTACTGAATATTCCACACAATCTT
This sequence comes from Nannospalax galili, assembly GCF_000622305.1. Classification (NCBI taxonomy): domain Eukaryota; kingdom Metazoa; phylum Chordata; class Mammalia; order Rodentia; family Spalacidae; genus Nannospalax; species Nannospalax galili. The sequence continues at coordinate 2,118,679 of NW_008355786.1, read as the reverse complement.
CATAGAATATAGTTTCTATTCAGCACCCCATGGAATTGTTTTCAAAATCAACTACATACTGGGGCAAAAACAAGTCTCAACAAATACAAAACTACAAAATAAGTCCATGCATTTTATCAAACCACAATGCAATAAAGCATAAAATCAACACCAGAAAAAAACCCTAGTAATTACATGAGCACATGGAGATTAAACAACACACTCATGAATGATGAATGGGTCAAAGGATAGATTAAGAAAGAGATAAAAGTATTTCTGGAACTAAATTAAAAGGACAATACAACACAACAAAACCTCTGGGACACTTTCAAAGCAGTCTTTAGAGGGAAGTTTATAGTTCTAAGGCCTACATTAAAAAAATCAGAAAGAACACAAATAAATGAATTAACACTGCAACTACAGACACTTGGAAAGCAACAAGAAATGAAACCAAATCCCAGCAGACAAGAAGAAATAACAAAAATCAGAGCAGAAATTAATAAAATAGAAACAAAGAAAACAATACAAAGAAATAACAAATCCAAGAGCTGTTTCTTTGAAAAGATAAACAAGATTGACAGACCCTTAGTCCAGTTAATGAAAAGAAAGAAAGAGCACCTCCCAAGCAACAAAATCAGAGATAAAAGGGTAAACATCACAACAGACACCAGAAAGATCCAGAACATTATAAGGGAATACTTTAAAAACCTATATGCTACCAAATTCAAAAACCTA